>NW_026778215.1:1200000-1500000 GCF_025265405.1 Mesoplodon densirostris
TAAGTTTCTTTTTCTGTGTTACTTATTTCACTTAGAAACATCGTACCTAAATCCAGTCATTATGCTGCTACTGGCTTTATGACATTGATTCCATGGCTGAGTGATATCCCATAGTATATAAGTACCACATCTTTTTTCTTTCCTGGTATATTTAAGGTGTACTAAAGTCGTTTTTCTTATAAACGGAGCAGCCCTAAACATTGGTGTTATTGTTTCTTGTTGATTTTCTGTTTGCCTAATGTATTAGCCCATGAGTGGAATTACCCTAGGCTCTGTCGCTGTGTTTTTAGATGTTTCAGGAAACACCAAGGACTTCTCCTGAATGGCTCTTCTCAATTTACATCCCGCCCATCATTGTCACAAGACTTCCTGTTCCACACAGCTGTGCTGCCTTTCAGTTTTCTATAATTTTTTTGAAAGTTCTATTTAAATCGTTTGGAAGTGAGACTACTTTGTAGTGAGGATTTGCATTGCCCACTTGCTTGGTTGGCCAAAAAGGGCATATGCGTGTTTCATTGCATATGGAGTGGGAAAACACATAAACCATTATTAGCCAAGTTCATCATTGTCAAATTGGGCCGAATTTCCTGTGCTTAAAATGTGATTCCAATCTACTTCTTGAAATATGTTTCCTGAAATCCTGCCTCGAATTAAAGTCCTCCTCATTTCCTTCCTTCAACAGATTTTTGGACGATAGTTTCCCATTAAAACTCTGCAGGTGTGTGAATTGCAGAGAACTTGAGTTCAGTTTTTCAACTCGCTTTGTTTGTGAGCTGGACACAAACCCGCAGGATTCTGTCAGACCATATCCGTGTTCTCGTGCAGAAGGCTGAGCATTTGGTTAAATATTCTTCGTGATGGGAAATTAGAGTGGCGTGTGCAAGTCCAAATGCTTACAGCATGTCTCTCATTGTTTTCCCCTATTCCCTTTTATTCTCTACACAAATTGGAAAATGTGTGAAACAGGAGGTTAAAGGCACTGACTCTTTAAGGCGGAGATTTATAGTAAAGTGGCTGGAATGGTGAACCCGAGCACAAGGAGAGGATAAAGGAGGTGTATTTTAGAAACCTGTCTGGATCACACGTTTTCCCATCCTCTGGGTTGCCCATGCATGTTTTAGGTGTAATAAGATTCCATGGATCCCAGGGTTTTGGGACCCGAGGAATGGTTTGCATGCATTATTGCTTTCAATACTCTGCATTTGCTCACACAACCTCACCAATCCTCTCAGCCCCTAGTGTCCAGCCTTATGTCTCATCCAGCTGTGGGTGTAGATGTGGTCAGTCCCAATTGCATCAGAGCCCCTTAACAAATTCTGTAAGGATCTCACTGTTTTGTGTTTTAGTTTGAAATTTATTTTTATAATGGGGTTGAGCTGATTTTCACTGCCGTGTTTATGCCACTCTATACACTCTTGATTCCCTTATGGAGACATATCAATACATAGGTATTAAGATTCTTACTAGTCACATATATTAATCTGCAGGGAACAGGGGATGTTGAGTTCATTTCACTGAGCAAGGAGTAGGTCTTGTCTACTACACATTTGTTTTATGGAACGCTACCTGTGCTAATATCAAACTCTGGTTTTATGCATCAACCCACCTCACCTTTCCCCTTAAGCAGGCATAAGAGATTTTTTTTTCTAAATGTGAGACTCTGTTCAGTTTTCTAATTCAGCTCATGTATAGCCATGTTTACATTCCCTTCATAAGTAATATCTTGTGATAAGTTTCTTTTCTCTGTTACTTACTTCCCTTAGAATCATCGTACGTTACTCCAGTCATTATGCTGCTACTGGCTTTATGACCCTGATTCCATGGCTGAGGGATATCACATAGGACGTAAGTACCACAACTTCTTTATCCACTTTTGTCTTTCCTGGGATATTTGAGGTGTACTGAAGTCGATTTTTTTGTAAACAAAGCAGCCCTAAACTTTGGTGTGGCTATTTCTTTTTGATTTTCAGTTTTCCTAATGTATAAGCCCATGAGTGGAAGTACCATAAGCTCTGTAGCTCAGTTTTCTGATGTTTTAGGAATCACCAAGGACTTGTCCATAGTGGCTCTTGGTAAATTACATCCCTCCCATCAGCGTAACAAGGCTCACTGTTCTACACGGCTCTGCTGCATTTCTAGATTTTACATTTTTTTGGATGTTCTGTTTCACCATTGGCAAATGAGACTTATTTGTAGTCCAGCTTTGCATTGCCCACTTGATTCATTGGCCAAAATGTGTGTATTCGTGTTTTTTTGAATATATTGAGGAAAAAACTCATCGGCCCTTTTGGCCAAGTGCATCATTGTTGAAGTTGTGCCACATTTCCTGTGCTTAAAAGGCGATTCCTATCTACCTCTTCAAATATGTTTCCTGCAGTCCTACCTCAATTTCCGGTCCTCCTCATTTCCTTCCCTCAACAGATTTTTGGAAGAGAGTTGTCCATTATAACTCTGAAAGTTTGTAAATTCCTGAGACCCTGAGCTCCATTTTTCAACTCGCTTTTTCTCTGAGTTTGCCACAGACCCGTAGGATTGCTTCAGGCCCTATCTGGGTTCTTGGACGACAGAATGAGGTTTGGGTTAACTCTTCTTCGTGATGGGAAATTAGAGTGCCATGTGCCCGTCCAAATGCTTACAGCAAATGTCTCATTCTTTCCACCTCTCTCCCTTCATCATCTTCACAATTTGTGAACAGTGTGAAACATGAATTTCAATGTGCTGATCCTCCAAGAGGGGAGATTAATACTAAAGTGACTGGAATGGCAAAGCCAACAGAAGGAGAGGAAAAAATAGGAGGGTTTTATAAAGCTGTCCGGATGACACGTTGTCCTATCCTCTGGGTTTCCCATGCATGTTTTAGCTGTCATAAGATTCCCTTGAATCTAGAGTTTTGGGACCCATGGAATGGGTTGCATGCATTATTGCTTTAAATGGTCTGCATTTGCTCACAACCTCACCAATGCTCTCAGCCCCAAGTGTCCAGTCTTATGTCTCATCCAGCTGTGCGTGTAGATTGCGTCAATTCAGGTTGCTTCAGAGCCCCTGAATGAATTTCGTAAGAATTTTGTTTTTTTTGGGTATTGTTTTTGAAATTAATTTTTATAATGGTTTTGAGCTATTTTGCCTGCCGTATTTTTGCCACTCTATACACGTTTGATTTCCTTATGGACATATGAGAATACATAGGAGTTAAAATTCATTCGAGTCAGATATATTCCTCTGCAGGGAATAGGGGATGTTGAGTCCAGTTCACTGAGCAAGGAGTAGGTCTTTTCTATTATACGTTTGGTTTTCAGAATTGTACCTGTGTTAATATCAAGGTCTGGTTTTATGCATCACTCCACCTCACCTTTCACTTTAAGCAGATATAAGAGTTTTTTTTTCTAAATGTGAGACTCTGTTCTGCTTTCTAATTCTGCTCATGTGTAGCCATGTTTACATACCCTTCATAAGTGATATCTTATGATAAGTTTCTTTTTCGGTGTTACTTATTTCACTTAGAAACATCGTACCTAAATCCAGTCATTATGCTGCTACTGGCTTTAAGACATTGATTCCTTGGCTGAAGGATATCCCATAGCATGTAAGTACCACAACTTCTTTATCAACTTTTTTTTTCCTGGGATATTTAAGGTGTACTGAAGTCGATTTTCTTGTAAACAGAGCAGCCCTAAACTTTGGTGTGGCTGTTTCTTGTTGATTTTCTCTTTGCACAATATATTAGCCCATGAGTTGAAGTACCCTAGGCTCTGTAGCTCTGTTTTTAGATGTTTTATGAAACACCATGGACTTCTCCAGCGAGGCTCTTGTCAATTTACATGAGGCCCATCATTGTCACAAGACTCCTTGTTCCACACAGCTGTTCTGACTTTCTAGTTATTACAATTTTTTTGCATGTTCTGTTTAACCAGTTTGAAATGAGACTACTTTGTAGTGAGGATTTGCATTGCCTACTTGCTTGGTTGACCAAAAATGGCATATGAGTTTTGACTTGCATATATTGCGGGAAAACACATACGCCATTTTTGGCCAAGTGCTTCATTATCAAAATTGGGCCACATTTCATGAGCTTAAAATGTGATTCCAATCTACTTCTTGAAATATGTTTCCTGAAATCCGGCCTCACATTAAAGTCCTCCACGTTTCCTTCCTTCAACAAATTTTTGGACGATAGTTGTCCATTATAACTCTGCAGGTTTGTGAATTCCAGAGAAACTGATCTCAGTTTTTCAACTCGCTTTGTTTTTGAGCTGGCCACAAACCCGCAGGTTTGCGTCAGGTCATATCCATGTTCTGGTGCAGCAGGCTGAGCATTTGATTAAATATTCTTCATGATCGGAAAATACAGTGTTGTGTGCCCGTCCAAATGCTTACAGTATGTCTCTCATTGCTTCCCCCTATTCCCTTTTAATCTCCGCACAAATTGCAAACTGTGTGAAACAGGAGGTTAAAGGCACTGACTCTCTAAGCAGGGAGAATAATAGTAAAGTGGCTGGAATGGTGAATCCGAGCACAAGGAGAGGATAAAGGAGGTGTATTTTAGAAACCTGTCCGGGTCACATGTTGTCCCATCCTCTCGTTTTCCCCTTCATGTTTTAGATGTAATAAGATTCCCTTGGCCCCAGAGTGTTGGGACCCATGGAATGGGTTGCATGAAATATTGTTTTAAATGGTCTGCATTTGCTCACACAACCTCACCAATCTTCTCAGCCCAAAGTGACCAGCCTTATGTCTCATTCAGCTGTGGGTGCAGATGTGGTCAGTCCCAATTACAAAAGAACCCCTTAACAAATTCTGTAAGGCTTTCACTGTTTTTGTGTTTTAGTTTGAATTTTATTTTTTTAATGGGGTTGAACTTATTTTCACTGCTGTGTTTATGCCACTCTATACACTCTTGATTCCCGTAAGGAGACATATCAATACATAGGTATTAAGATTCTTACTAGTAAGATATATTAATCTGCAGGGAAAAGGGGATGTTGAGTTCAGTTCACTGAGCAAGGAGTAGGTCTTGTCTACTACACATTTGTTTTATGGAACGCTACCTGTGCTAATATCAAACTCTGGTTTTATGCATCAACCCACCTCACCTTTCCCCTTAAGCAGGCATAAGAGTTTTTTTTTTCTAAATGTGAGACTCTGTTCTTTTTCTAATTCAGCTCATGTGTAGACATGTTTACATTCCCTTCATAAGTGATATCTTATGATAAGTTTCTATTTCTCTGTTACTTATTTCCCTTAGAATCATCGTACCTTACTCCAGTCATTATGCTGCTACTGGCTTTATGACCTTGATTCCATGGCTGAGGGATATCCCATACTACATAAGTACCGCAAATTCTTTATCCACTTTTGTCTTTCCTGGGTTATTTGAGGTGAACTGAAGTCGAATTTTTTGTAAACAAAGCAGCCCTAAACTTTGGGGTGGCTGTTTCTTGTTGATTTTCAGTTTTCCCAATGTATACGCCCATGAGTGGAAGTACCCTAAGCTCTTTGGCTCAGTTTTCAGATATTTTAGGAAACAACATGGAATTGTCCAGAGTGGCTCTTAGCAGTTTACATCCCTCCCATCAGCATAACAAGGCTCACTGTTCCACACGGCTGTGCTTTATTTCTAGATTTTACATTTTTTTTTTTGATGTTCGGTTTGGTCAGTGGGAAATGAGACTATTTGTAGTCCGGCTTTGCATTGCCCACTTGATTCGTTGGCCAAATGTGCGTATGTGTGTTTTCTTGAATATAATGAGGTAAAAACCCATACGCCCTTTTGGCCAAGTGCATCATTGTCGAAGTTGTGCCACATTTCCTGTGCTTAAATGTGATTCCTATCTACCTCTTCAAATATGTTTCCTGCAGTCCTGCCTCAATTTCCGGTCCTCCTCGTTTCCTTTCCTCAACAGATTTTTGGACGATAGGTGTCCTTTGTAACTCTGAAAGTTTTTGAATTCCTGAGACCCTGAGCTCAATTTTTCAACTCGCTGTTTTTCTGAGCTTGCCAGAGACCTGTATGATTGCTTCAGGCCATATCTGCATTCTGGGGTGGCTGAATGAGGTTTTGGTTAACTCTTCTTCATGACGGGAAATTAGAGTGCCATGTGCCCGTCCAAATGCTTACAGCAAATCTCTCATTCGTTCCACCTCTTCCCCTTCATCCTCCACACAATTTGTGAACAGTGTGAAACATGAGGTTAAATTTGATGATTCTCCAAGAGCGGAGATTAATAGTAAAGTGACTGGAATGCCAAACCCCAGCACAAGGAGACGAAAAAGGAGGTGGGTTTTATAAAGCTGTCCGGATCACACTTTGTCCCGTCCTCTGGGTTTCCCATGCATGTTTTAGCAGTCATAAGATCCCCTTGAATCTAGAGTATTGAGACCCTTGGAATGGGTTGAATGCATTATTGCTTTAAATGGTCTGCATTTGCTCAAAACCTTACCAATGCTCTCAGCCCCAAGTGTCCAGTGTTAAGTCTCATCCCCATGTGGGTGTAGATGGGGTCAATCCAGGTTGCTTCAGAGCCCCTGAATGAATTTCGTAAGAATTTTGTTGTTTTTGTGTATTGTTTTTGAAATTAATTTTTATAATGGGGTTTAGCTGATTTTCCCTGCCGTGTTTATGCCACTCTATACACGTTTGATTCCCTTACGGACATATTTGAATACATAGGAATTAAACTTCATACTAGTCAGATATATTCCTCTGCAGCGAATAGGGGATGATGAGTCCAGTTCACTGAGCAAGGAGTAGGTATTGTCTGTTACACGTTTGGTTGATGGAACTGTACCTGTGTTAATATCAAAGTCTGGTTTTATGCATCACCCCACATCACCTTTCACTTTAAGCAGATATAAGAGATTTTTTTCTAAATGTGAGACTCTTCTGTTTTCTAATTCAGCTCATGTGTAGCCATGTTTACATACACTTCAGAAGTGATATCTTATGATAAGTTTCATTTTCTGTGTTACTTATTTCACTTAGAAACATCATACCTAAATCCAGGCATTATGCTGCTACTGGCTTTATGACACTGTTTCCATGGCTGAGGGATATCCCATTGTATGTAAGTACCACAACTTCTTTATCAACTTTTTTCTTTCCTGGGATATTTAAGGTGTGCTGAAGTCGATTTTCTTGAAAACAGAGCAGCCCTAAACTTTGGTGTGGCTGTTTCTTGTTGATTTTCTGTTTGCCCAATGTATTAGCCCATGAGTGGAAGTTCCCTAGGCTGTGCAGCTCTGTTTTTAGATGTTTTAGGAAACACCATGGTCTTCTCCAAAGTGGCTCTTGTCAATTTACATCCCACCCATCATTGTCACAAGTCTCCTTGTTCCAAACAGATGTGCTGCCTTTCTACTTTTTATTATTTTTTGGGATGTTCTGTTAACTGGTTGGAAATGAGACTACTTTGTAGTGAGGATTTGCAATGCCCACTTGCTTGGTTGACCAAAAAGAGCGTATGCATGTTTTTTTAAATATATTGAGGAAAAAACGCATCTGCCCTTTTGGCCAAGGGCATCATTGTTGAAGTTGTGCCACATTTCCTGTGCTTAAATGCGATTCCTATCTACCTCTTCAAATATATTTTCTGCAGTCCTGCCTCAATTTCCGTTCCTCCTCGTTTCCTTCCCTCAGCAGATTTTTGGACGATAGTTGTCCATTATAAGTCTGAAATTTTGTGTATTCCTGAGACCCTGAGCTCCATTTTTCAACTAGCTTTTTTTCTGAGTTTGCCACAGACCTGTATGATTGCTTCAGGCCATAACTGCATTCTGAGGTGGCAGTATGAGGTTTGGGTTAACTATTCTTCATGATGGGAAATTAGAGTGCCATGTGCCCGTCCAAATGCTTACAGCATTTCTCTCATTAGTTCCCCGTACTCCCTTTTAATCTCCACACAAATTGCAATCTGTGTGAAACAGGAGGTTAAAGGCACTGACTCTGTAAGTGGGGAGATTTATAGTAAAGTGGCTGGAATGGTGAACCCGAGCACAAGGAGAGGATAAAGGAGGTGTATTTTTGAAACCTGTCTGGATCACATGTTTTCCCATCCTCTTGGTTTCCCATGCATGTTTTAGCTGTAATAAGATTCCCTGGACCCCAGAGAGTTGGGACCCAAAGAATGGGTTGCACGCATTATTGCTTTAAATGTTCTGCATTTGCTTACACAACCTCACCAATTCTCTCAGCCCCAAGTGTCCAGGCTTATGTCTCATCCAGCTGTGGGTGTACATGTGGTCAGTCCCAATTGCATCAGAGCCCCTTAAACAATTCTGTAAGGATTTCTTTGTTTTTGTGTTTTAGTTTGAAATTGATTATTTTAATGGAGTTGAGCTGATTTTCACTGCCGTGTTTATGCCACGCTATACACTCTTGATTCCCGTATGGAGACATATCAATACATAGGTATTAAGATTCTAACTAGTCAGATATATTCCTCTGCAGGGAACAGGGGATGTTGAGTTCAGTTCACTGAGCAAGGAGTAGGTCTTGTCTATTACACATTTGTTTTATTGAACGCTACCTGTGCTGATATCAAACTCTGGTTTTATGCATCAACCCACTTCACCTTTCCCCTTAAGCAGGCATAAGAGTTTTCTTTTTTTCCTAAATGTGAGGCTCTCTTCTGTTTTCTAATTCAGCTTGTGTGTAGCCATGTTTACATTCCCTTCATATGTGATATCTTATGATAAATTTATTTTTCTGTGTTACCTATTTCCCTTAGAATCATCGTACCTTAATCCAGTCCTTATGCTGCTACTGTCTTTATGACTTTGATTCCATGACTGAGGGATATACCATAGTGTGTAAGTACCACAACTTCTTTATCCACTTTTGTCTTTTCTGGGATATTTAAGGTGTACTGAAGTCGATTTTTTTGTAAACAATGCAGCCCTAAACTTTGGGGTGGCTGTTTCTTGTTGATATTTAGTCTTCTCAAATTATGTGCCCGTGAGTGGAAGTCCCCTATGCTCGGTAGCTTTGTTTTTTAGATGTTTTAGGAAACACTATATTCTTTTCCAGAGCGCCTCTTGGATATTTATACCACACCCATCAGCGTGACAAAGCTCCCTGTTCTCCATGGCCCCTCCTGCATTTCTTGTTTGTACACTTTTTTTCGGATAGCCCTTCTGAGCAGTGGAAATTGGGGCTTCTTTGTTGTGCAGATTTGTATTTCTCGCTTGTTTGGTTGGCCAAAAACTGTGTATGTGTTTTTTCCTGAAGATATCCAGCAAAAAACGCAGACGCCCTTTTGCCCAAATGCATCATTTTAGAATTTCTGATGCTTTTCATGTGCTTTAAATGTGAGTCCAATCTATCTCTTGAAATCTGTTTCCTGCAATTCTGCCTCTCATTCAGATCCTCTTCGTTGCCTTACCTGAATATATTTTTGGACGTTGGTTATCATTTATATTTTTGCAGGTCTTTGAATTACCTGCTCCTGAGCTCCACTTTTCAACTCGCTTTTTATGTGAGCTGGCCGCCAAACCACTGTATTTCTTCAGACCCTATTCTGGTTCTGGGGAGGCAGGCTGAGCTTTTTGTTAGTTCTTCTTCCTAATGGGAAATTAGAGTGACATGTGCCTGTCAAAACTCCTACAGCTAGTCTCTCATTGGTTCCCCCTCTTCCCGTTTATCCTCTGCACAAATTGAAAACTGTGTGAAACAGGAGGTTAAAGGTGTTGATTCTCCAAGTGGGGAGATTGTTAGTAACAAGGCTGGAATGGCGAACCCCAGCACCAGGAGATCAAAAATGAGGTGCATTTTAGACACCTTTCCTGATCACAGGGTGTACATTTGTCTCGGTTTCCCATGCATGTTTTCGCTGTAGGAAGATTCCCTTGAACCTGTAGATTTGGGACCCATGGAATGGGTACCAGGAAGTATTACTTTAAGAGGTCTGCATTTCCTCACCCAGCCTCTCTAACATATCTTAGCGTGCATAGCTTCCTGCCTTATATATCATCCTGCTGTGTGTCTAGATGTGTTCAATCCATGTTACATCATAGCCCTTCAACAAAAGTTTTAAAATATTTTGTCTGTCTCACTGTTTTTACAAATATTTTAATATTTATTATTATATTGGTTACAGCTGATTTTCAAAGCTCTGTTTTTTGCTGCTGTACATCGACTTGATTCACGTACTGTGAGACATCAATAAATTATTTTTCAGATTCTTACCAGTCATATATATTATTTTCCAGTGACTTGAGTGTGCTGAGTGCAGTTCTTTGAGGTACCTTTTATGCCTTGTCGATTACTCAATTTGGTACTTGGAACAGTATCTTTGCTAATTTCAACCTCCTGGATAATGCCTCACCCTTCTCCACCTTTCCCATTTAGCAGCCTTATGTCTGTTTTTTACATATTTGACTATGTTTCTGTTTTGTCATTTATTTCATGTGTAGCCATTTTTCATTCCACCTTTAAGTGACATCTTATGATATGTGTCTTTTTCTTTCTGACATATGTCACTTAGAATGATCGTATGTAACTCCTCCAGAGTTGTCACAACTGACCTTATTCCATTGATTTCTTGCTGAGTAATATTCCACTCTACATAAGTACCACATCTCTTTTATCCATTTTATCCTTCCAGGGACATTTAGGTTATATCCAAGTCGAGGCTCTTTTTAATAGAGTACTGGTAAACGTTGGGCGGGGGGCTGTTTCCTGTTGATTTTTGTTTTTCCCAAGGTATATGCCCATGAGTGCAAGTGACCTATGCTCTGGAGCTCATTTTTTACATGTTTAGCAAAAACAATACACTTCTTCAGAGTGGCCATTGGCAAATTACATTTCCACTATCAGCCTCACAGGGCTCCCTTTTCTCCTCGCCCCATCCTTCATTTCTGGTATTTACACGTTATGTGGATGGCCCTTCTGACTGATGTGAAGTGATACATTTTGTAGTATTGATTTCCAGTGCCCACCTGTTTGGTTGGATAAAAAGTGTGTATGGCCTTTACTTGAATATATTCAGAAAAAACTGCATACGCCTTTTTTGGCCAACTGCATCATTGGCGATGTTCAGCCCCTTTTCTTGTGCTTTAATGGGGAGTCCTTTCTACCTCTTCAAATCTCTTACCTGCCAGTCTTCCTTGCTTACAAGTCCTTTTCTGTGACTTACCTCAAGAAATTTTTCAAAGATAGATAGTTTCAACTCTGTAGTTTCATGAATTTTAGTTCCCCTGAGTTCCATTTTTCAACTTGTGTTTTTGTAAACTGGCCACAAAACACCGGGATTTCCTCTAGCCCTATTCTGTTTCTGTGTTCAATTCTATCCTTTGATGAATTTGTCTTTCGGATTGGAAATTAGAGTGGCAAGTACCTGTCCGAACACCTAGGACTTGTCTTTAATTTTTTCTCATCCTTCCACTTCATCCTCTGGACAAATTCCAAACTGTGTGCAACAGGATGTTGATAGTGCTGATGTCCTGAAGTGAGGAGATTGTTAGGAAAGATGCTGGGGGTGGTGAACCCGAGCACCAGGCGACGGGGAGATGAGGTGCCTTCTCCAAACTCTTTCCGATCAAATCGTGTACCATCCTCTAGGTGTGACAGGCATGATTTAGCAGTAGGAAGGGTCCCGTGCATGTAAGGAGAACACCAGGTTTTTTTCCAAATCAGTGCCTCCCCGAACCCCAAACTGGGGAATTTGTAGGCTATGGCTACACATATGTCCATTAAGGGCCTTGTGAAATAGGCAGAGTCCGAACTTTAGATGATTGAAGTCTTCAGGTTCAGAAACACTCATCTTTGGCCTCGCTTAGTTTACATTTTATCTGTCATTTATAGATGATGTCGATAAAAATATCTATTCTTTTTCAGATTATTTCCCTTTATAGGTTATTGCAAAATATTCAGTGTAGTTCCCTGTGCTATACAGTAGTTCCTTGTTGATGATTTATTTTATACATAGCAGTGTGTATGTGTTAATCCCAAACTGTTAATTTATCCCTCCTGCTACCTTTCCCCTTTGGTAATAATAAATTATAAGGTTTTATACTTCTCATAAATGGGGGAGATGAAAGAGATGTATCATTTTCAATGGAAAAGCATTCAAAACAAGATTGAAGCTTCAGCCAAGAGTATTCGATGTACATCCTTGGAAATAAATCACTTCATTTCTCTAATGTTGACCTGACAAATAAGACAGACGTCTTCACTAAACTTGCTTATAATAATGTGATGGAAATATCAAATGTAAGTCTTTGAAACATCGTATTTTACCTGAGAATTACACACTGCTCTATGTTAACTACAGTTTGGCTCACACATCTGTTCATTGACGTTACAATGTTCTTAATTTCTGTTACTGATCCTCCAGAGTGGACCCCAACAGGGGTCCCCCTGCCCAGTGTCATTGGAGCCAACAGATCAAGACTGAGTTTGGTTCAGGAGCAAAGGAAACTTTATATTTTGAAAACAGAATGGAGAGATGAGAGCGTGCACTCCCCCACGGGCTGTGTGCTGGGCTGCTGTGTAGGGATCCCTGTACCATCAGCAGGAGGGAGGGGATGGAGCTCTCGAGGGCCGGGATGGCTGCAGCTCAGGCTCTATGTCGCGGAGTCTGCATGGGGTCCCGTTAGCTGAAGTGTCGACCCAGCCATTCTGCACTAGGAAATCGGGTCTGAAGTGCCGGGTGTGGGACCTCTGCATGCGGAACCCTAGGAGCATGTGAAATTAGACAAAGCACAAAGGAAAAAAAGGTTAGACATTATTTTATTGCCCAGATTCTATTTTTATCTCCCAGGAATTTTTAATGAGCTTTGCCGGAGATGAACACCTCCTCTGCTTTTTGTCCTGTTCCTCATTCTTGGGGTATTGAGGGTGCAGACCCTTCTTCTGTAACTGCTTCATGCTGAATTGGGAGTTCTCATACACGGGGGGAGGGACAAAACTTCTCCCCAGCAGCCTCCAGGTGACGTTGATTGTTCCCAGGTCTCCTGCTTCACTGCTTGTCCTCCTGAGCACCAGCATTGGAAGTGTTATAGATTCTAATGACCTTTAAAAGTCCAGGAAAGAGATGCACAGAGACGCTGTGGTGGCAGTTTTCATCCCACCCCACATTTGTTTGGCGACCTTAAGCTGACGGATTCCGCCAGCCTAGATGCTCTGACCAGTAGTCTGTGCTTTCTTTAATTAGGTCCCTGAATTAACGTACAAATAGCACCAGGTGTCAGAGCTCTGCCTTCTCAACTGCCAGAGAGTCCACGGACAGTGGTGATCCAGGACCATGACGGCCACTGAGTCAAAGCCCTTTTGAAGTAGCCAGGAGTCCAGACGGTCACATTGGCCACTGTCTCCGTGGAGTCTGTAGGGTTTTCTATGGTGAATGTGTGATATACCTTCCGCCCCCCAAGCTTATTAACTCCCCTCTGAGTGCAGTAACTCCTGCAAGCACTAGTCTGCTCTTTCGGGGCACACTCTTGTTATTTTCTGAGAGAAACTCCAGGTCAAGTGATGGTCACACAAGTCATCATGGGGGCCCATTGACCCCGTTTGTGCCTCTGGAAGTTGGAGTTGGAGGGCTTCCACACTCGAGTCCAGTGTGTCCATGGAGTGACCCCTGCAACTTCAGGGCATGATGGGAGGTTAGGATCACCAAATGGGTTCCTTTTCCCTTAGGACCGAGCTGGCCTTGCGGGCTGCTGATTTCCAGGTTTTTAGATACCACAGTATCCTGGCCTGATGGGGCAGCAGGCAAAGGCCTTGGTGACCATAGTTTATCATACCTGGAGGGCATTCTTTTGTTGATCCATTTCAAGTGGTCCCAGATTTTGCACTAATGCTCCAAGGGCGATTAATCTTTGACCGGGTATGTAAAGGTCAAAGGGTTTAGCTAAATTAGGGAGTTCCTGGGCAAGGGTCTGAATTGACTGCTCTTTCCATTCTTGAAAGGCTGCTTCTGGATTCTATTCAAAAGGATCATCATCTTTTCGTGGCAGTGTTTCATATAGAGGCCCAGCTATTAGACTGTAGTTAGGGATCCAGATGCAGAAAACCTTGGCCTCCCCAGGAACCCCTAAGCTGTCTTCTAGTTTTAGAAGAGGTAAGCCTTCAAATGGCTTCTTCCCTTTCCTGGGATGTGCTTCTCTGAACATCTGTGAGAATGAAGCCCAGGCAAGTCACCTTAGCCTTGGATATTTGAGTATTTTTCTTAGACACCTTCTATGCTTTCTTGGCTAGGTAGTTCAGAGGCGTCTTTAGTAGGGCTGGCGATCAGAATGTCCTCTGCATATTGAAGGAGGGTTCCCTTTTACAAAGGTAGAACTTTTAGGTCTTTAGATAATGTTTTCCCAATGATGGTGTGGAGATTTTTGAACCATTGCAGCAGGACGGCCTAGCATTATTGCTTTTGTTGTAAGTTGTGTCCTGACACTCACAAGCCAAAAATTCTTGTGACTCTTGGACGAATGGAATACAGAGGAAGGCATCATTAAAGTCTAATACAGAATGCCGTGACCTGGTGGATGGTAGAATGACCAGCAGGGTGTAGGAAATAGGAGCTACTGGATGGATATCCTCTGTTGCTTCACTGACTGTCCTGATATCCTTTACCAGGTCTACAGAAGCCCACGGGGCTCTCCTGGTCAGGGCAATTCCAGGATATGGAGCTCACCTGGGCTGGTCCACCCCACCCCCACAGCCCATGCAGCTCTCGTGGTCAAGTCCCTCTCAGCGTACAGGGCTCATCTGCGCAGCTACCCAGCAGCCCATGGGGCTCTCATAGTCAGGCCCTTCCCAGGATACGGAGCTCCCCTGGGCAGGTACCCCGGTAGGGCTGGGCACACAGGAACCGTTCACATAGCCCGCCTTGCAGAGAACCCCCACCTCACCTGTCACTCACAGCTGACACAGACCACCTCAGAGCAGGACTTGAACTAACAAACAACAGCTTTGATAGGTCTGTGACCCTGGGTAGCACTCTGTGTGGCCTCTCTCTGCCTGGTGTTCCAGACACTTCCACTGCAGGCAGGGCACCAAGCCTCTGTCTCCACCCACCATCACTCCTTTCCCTGACTCCTGGGTTCCTCTTATTAGGATCGGGTCTTCTTGATGTTGTTTCCCACTCATGGGCCAGATAATACGATAAGAAAACTAGCCGGAGCTGCAGCCCCTTGTCTATCCTGACTCTCAGGAGCACACACCTGTTCCTTGGTCCTGGACCATTTAGCAAGGTTCATTTTCTGCAACTGTGAGCCCCTGAGGGGTGAGGATTGGCTGATTTGGGCAGCCTGACACTGCCGGCCTGGCCTCCCCAGGTGTGCCTGGGTTGAGGTCAATATAAACACCTCTCCAGTCAGCCAGAGTCCCTGCAGCTGTGCCTGACGCCATATTATCTGCCCCGTCAGCAGTGTCGGGGCTGGGGTGGTGGGAGGGAGTGAGGAGCCTCGGATTTGTGGGTGGCCCGGTGTGAGTGTGGCTCTGCTGGACTTTCTGCAGGAGTTGCCAGGCTGCCACCTGCTAAAGGAGAGAATGTGTCACCCATACCTGCCGCTGGAATTTCTCCCTGGGCAGAGGTGAGGAAGTAAAAAAGCAGTGGGTGCCATGCCATAAGGGTATCTCAGGCAGGGAATAGGAAAGCTTCCAGAAGAGCGTCTGGGGCCAGGACCATCCTGGCTGGCCTACAGGTGCCAAGTCGTCCTGCGTGCTGTTGCTGGTGTGGCTCCACATCCCTTCCTCTAGGCTTGCAAGTTTTTATACATATTCAGGTGTATTACCTGGGAAGGGTGGGAACAGTTCAGCTGCAGCAGGCCTGGGGCTCATCTCACATTTACTCACAGACGCCTCGGCACATTCCCCCAGCTTTGCGATGAGGAGGCTCCTTGTTGGGGGTGGGCTGCTGGCTGCATGGGAGACGATTTCCCAACTCTGATAAACTTAAGACTTTTTTATAACTGGAGCAAGTGCCCTGATACGATTTTCCTCTGTATAACTGGGGGGTTCTGTTTTATTTCTTTTTTCTCTTTTCTTTTTGTTTCAAGATAGATTTTATTTATTATCTTTTTTATTTAGAGATATAAACATGGAAAAATGCATTCATATAAATACATCTATGTGAAGGGAAAAACTTTTTATTTATTTATTTATTTTTTTTGCAGTATGCGGGCCTCTCACTGTTGTGGCCTCCCCCGTTGCGGAGCACAGGCTCCGGACGCGCAGGCCCAGTGGCCATGGCTCACGGGCCCAGCCGCTCCGCGGCATATGGGATCCTCCCAGACCGGGGCACGAACCCGTATCCCCTGCATCGGCAGGCGGACTCTCAACCACTGCACCACCAGGGAGGCCCGGGGAAAAACTTTTTTTTTCTGTTTTATTTTATTAAATGTTATTTATTTATTTTTAATTTTTTAAAATTGATTTATTTCTTTTATACAGCAGGTTCTTATTGGATATCTATTTTATACATATAAGTGTGCATATGTGAATCCCAGTCTCCCAATTCATACCACCACCAACCTCACATGGCGTTTCCTCCTTGGTGTCCATATGTTTGTTCTCTACATCTGTGTCTCTATCTCTGAACTGCAAACGGTTCATCTGTACCATTTTTCTATGTTCCACATATATGCATTAATATGCAATACTTGTTTTTTTTTCTGTTTTTGACATAATTCACGCTGTATGACACTCTCTAGGTCCATCAACATCTCTAGAAATGACCCAATTTCATTCCTATGTATGGCTCAGTAATATTCCATTTTATATATGTACCACATCTTTATCCATTCGTCTGTCTGTGGGCACTTAGGTCACTTTCATTACCTGGGTATTGTAAATAGTGCTGCAATAAAGAGTGTGGTAAATGTGTCTTTTTGATTTCTGGTTTTCTCTGGGTATATGCCCAGTAGTGGGATTGCTGGATTATATGGTAATTCTATTTTTAGTTTTTACCACAAGTTTGCTTGAGTACCTATACTGGTTCTGGGGGGGGACAGGATGATACTTTGGTTAATTATTCTTCCTGACGGGAAATTACAGTGACATATTCCCGTCCAAATACCTACAGCTACTCTCTCATTGGTTCTCCCTCTTCTCTTTCATCCTCTGCACAATTTGCAAACTGTGCGAAACAGGAGGTTAAAGGGGCTGACTCTACAAGATGGGAGATTGATAGCAAAGCAGTTGGAAAGTCAAACAGGAGCACCAGGAGAGGGACTATTCATTGAGTTTTAGAAACCTTTCATATTCACAGTGTGTCCATTCTCTAGGTTTCCCGTACATGTTATAGCTGTAGTGATATTCCCTTCAACCTGGAGAGTTGGGACCCATGGAATGGGTGCCATGCATTATTGCTTTAAAGGGTCTGTATTTGCTCACCCAATCTCACCAATCCTCTCAGTCCCAGGTGTCCAGCCTTATGTCTCATCAAGCTGTTGGTGTAGATAGGGTCATTCTAGGTTTCATCAGAGCCCCTGAAGGAATTGTGTAAGAATTTCACAGTTTTTTCTGTTCTGTGTTTGAAATTCCTTTTTATAATGGGGTTGAGCTGATTTTCACTGCTGTGTTTATGCCGGTCCAAAAACACTTGATTCCCTTATGGAGACATATCAGTACATATGTTTTAAGATACTTACTAGTCAGATATATTCCTCTGTGGGGAATAGGGGGTGTTGAGTCCCATTCACTCAGCAAGGAGCAGGTCCTGACTATTACATATTTTTTTTTATGGAACAGTACCTGTGCTAATTTTAAACTCTGGTTTTATGCATCACCCCACCTCTCTTCTCCCCTTAAGCAGGCATAAGAGTGTTTTCTAAATGTGAGACTCTGTTCTCTTTCATAATTCAGTTCATGTGTAGCCATGTTTACATTCCCTTCATTAGTGGTATCTTATGACAGGTCTCTTTTTCTCTGTCACTTATTTCACTTAGAATCATTGTACCTAAATCCACTCATTATGCTGCCACTGGCCTTATGACATTGAATTAATTGCTGAGGGATATTCCATCGTACGTAAGTTCCACAATTTCTTGAACCATTTTTGTCTTTCCTGGGATATTTAAGGTGTACCGAAATCGAGGTTCTTGTAAGCAGTGCAGCCGTAAATGTTGGGGTGGCAGTGTCTTATTGATTTTCTGTTTTCGCAAGGTATATTTCTGTGACTGGAAGTGCCCTGGGCTCTGTAGCTTTGTTGTTTACTTCTTTTAGTGAACAGAATGCCCTCCTCCAGAGTGGCTGTTATCAATTTACATCCCGCCCATCAGCATAACAAGGCTCCCTGTTCCCCAGGGCCTCTATTGCCTTTCTGGTGTTTACACATATTTTGGATGTTCCTTTTGACTGGTGGGTAGTGATACTTCTGTGTAGCCCTGATTTGCATTGTCCGCTTGCTTGGTTGGCCTAAAAGGGAGTATGTGTTTTTTCCTGAATATATTCAGGGAAAAATGCATACGCACTTTTTGGGAAAGTGCATCATTGTTAAAGTTGTGGTGCTTTTCCTGTGGTATAAAGGGGATTCCAGTCTACCTCTTGAAATCTGTTTCCTGAAATCCTTCCTCACATTCAGGTCCACCTCTTTGCCTTCCCTCAACAGATTTTTGGATGATATTTCTCCTTTATAACTCTACAGGTTTGTGAAATGCTGTCACCCTAAGCTCCATTTATCAACTCGCTTTTTTGTGAGCTAACTGCAAATTCATAATTTTACTTCACGACCTATACTGTTTCTGGGGGGGCAGGCTGAGAGTTTGGTTAATTCTTTTTGCTGATGGCAAATTAGAGTGAAATGTGTCCTTCCAAATGTCTTCAGCTACGATCTCATTGGTTCTCCCTCTTCCCTTTCATCCTCTGCAAAATTTGCAAACTGTGGAACCAGGAGGTTAAAGGAGCTGACTCTCCAAGTTGGGAGATTGATAGTAAAGCAGTTGGAATGTCACACCGGAGCACAAGGAGAGGAAAAATTAGGAAAGTTTTAGAAACATTTTGCCATCACAGGGTATCCATTCTCTAGGTTTCCCATACATGTTATAGCTGTAGTAATATTCCCTTCAACCTGGAGAGTTGGGAACCATGGAATGGGTGGCAAGCATTATTGCTTTAATGGGTCTGCATTTAGTCACCTAATCTCACCAATCCTCTCAGTTCCAAGTGTCCAGCCTTATGTCTCATCCAGCTGTCAGTGTAGGTAGGGACATTCCATGTTTCATCAGAGCTCCAGAAGGAATTGTGTAAGAATTTCACTGTTTTTCCTTTTGTTTTTGAAATTCATTTTTATAATGGTGTTGAGCTGATTTTTACTGCCGTGTCTGTGCCGGTTTATACACATTTGATTCCCTTACGGAGACATATCAATACCTTGGTTATAAGATTCTTACTAGTCAGATATATTCCTCTGTGGGGAATTTGGGGTTTTGAGTCCCACTCACTGAGGAAGGAGTAGGTCGTGTGTATTACATATTTGGTTTATGGAACGGTTCCTGTGCTAATATCCAACTCTGGTTTTATGCATCACCCACCTCTCCTTTCCCCTTAAACAGGCATAAGAGTGTTTTCTAAATGTGAGACTCTCTTCTCTTTCCTAATTCAGTTCATGTGTAGCCATGTTTACATTCCCTTCTTACTTGATATCTTATGGTAAGTTTGTTTTTCTGTGTGACTTATTTCACTTAGAATCATCGAACCTAAATCCACTCATTATGCTGATACTAGCCTTATGACACTGATTTCATGGCTGAGGGATATTCCATCGTATGTAAGTACCACAACTTCTTTACCCATTTTTGTATTTCCTGGAATATTTAAGGTGTATCGAAGTCGAGGTTCTTCTAAGCAGTGCAGCCCTAAATTTGGGGTGGCTGTGAATGATTGATTTTCAGTTTTCCCAGTGTATATTCCCATGACTGGAAGTGCCCTAGGCTCTGAAGCTCTGTTGTTTACTTCTTTTAGGGAGCACAATGCACTCCACCAGAGTGGCTGTTGGCAGTATACATCCTGCCCATCAGCATAACAAGGTTGCCTGTTCTCCAGGGCCAGTCTTGCCTATCTGGTTTTTACACATTTTTCGGATATCCCTTTTGACTGGTTGGAAGTGATCCTTCTTTGTAGTGCGGATTTGCATTGCCCACTTGCTTGGTTATGCAAAAAGATCATATGCCTGTTTTCTAGAATATATTGAGGGAAAAAGGCATACGCCATTTTAGGCCAAGTGCATGATTTTCAGAATTGTGCCGCATTCCCTGTGCTTAAAAGGTGATTCCAATCTACCTCCTGAATTATATTTCCTGAAATCCTGCCTCAGTTTCAAGTCCTCCACGTTGCCTTCCCTCAACAGAATTTTGGACGTTGGTTGTACATTATAACTAGGCAGGTTTGTGAATTCCTGAGCCCCTGAGCTCCATTTTTCAACTCACTTTTTTTGTGAGCTGGCCGCAAACCTGCAGGATTTCTTCAGGCCCTATCCGGGATCTGGTGCAGCAGGCTGAGCATTTGGTTAACTCTTCTTCATGACGGGAATTTAGAGTGACATGTGCCCGTCCAAATGCTTACAGCGTGTCTCTAATTGGTCCCACCTCTTCACTTTCATCTTCCGCACAAATTGTAAACTGTGAGAAACAGGTTAAAGGCACTGACTCTCCAAGATGGGAGGTTTATATTAAAGTGGCTGAAATGCAGAACCCGAGCACAAGGAGAGGAAAAAGGAGGAACGTTTTAGAAACCTGTCCGGATCATACGTTGTCCCATCCTCTGGGTTTCCCATGCATGTTTTAGCAATAATAAGATTCCCGTGACCCTAGAGAGATGGGACCCATGGAATGGGTTGCACGCATTATTGCTTTAAATGGTTTGCATTTGCTCACAAAACCTCAGGAATCCTTTCAGCCCCAAGTGTCTACCCTTATGTCTCTACCAGCTGTGGGTTTAGATGTGGTCAGTCCAGATTGCATCAGAGCCCCTAAACGAATACTGTAAGGATTTCACTGTTTTTGTGTTTTGTTTTTGAAATTTATTTTTATAATGGGGTTCAGCTGATTTTCAAGGCCATGTTTTTGCCACTCTATACACCCTTGATTCCCTTACGGAGAGATATCAATACATAGGTGTTAAGATACTTACTAGTCAGATATATTAATCTGCAGTGAGTATGGGATGTTGAGTACAGTTCACTGAGCAAGGAGCAGGCCTTTTCTATTATACGTTTGGTTTATGGAAGAGTACCTGTGCTAATATTAAACTCTTATTTTATGCATCACCCAACCTCATTTTCCTCATAAACAGGCATAAGATATTTATATTTTTTTCTAAATGTGAGATTCTGTTCTGTTTTCTAATTCAGTTCATGTGTAGCCATGTTTACATTCCCTTCATAAGTGATATCTTATGATAAGTTTCTTTTTCTGTGTTATTTATTTCCCTTAGAATCATCGTACATTAATCCAGTCATTATGCTGCTACTGTCTTTATGACATTGATTCCATGGCTGAGTGATATACCATAGTATGTAAGTACCAGAACTTCTTTATCCACTTTTGTCTTTCCTGGGATATTTAAGCTGTACCGAACTCAATTTTTTTTGTAAACAGAGCAGCCCTAATCTTTGAGGAGGCTGTTTCTCATTGATTTTCGGTTTTCCCAATGTATACGCCCATGAATGGAAGTACCCTAAGCTCTGTAGCGCAGTTTTCAGACATTTTAGGAAACACCATGGACTTCTCCAGAATGGCTATTGTCTATTTATACCCCTCCCATCAGCGTAACAAGGCTCACTGCTCCACACAGCTGTGCTGCGTTTCTAGAATTTACAATTTTTTTTTGATATTCTATTTGACCAGTGGGAAATGAGAATTATTTGTAGAGTGGATTTGCATGGCACACTTGCTTTGTTGGCCAAAAAGTGCGTATGCATATTTTCTTGAATATATTGAGGAAAATACGCATACGCCCTTTTGACCAAGTGCATCATTGTCGATGTTGTGCCACATTTCCTGTGCTTAAAAGGCAATTCCTGTCTACCTCTTGAAATATGTTTCCTTCCATCCTTCCTCGATTTCCTGTCCTCCTCGTTTCCTTCCCTCAGCAGATTTTTGGACAATACTTGTCCATTATATCTCTGAAAGTTTGTGAATTCCTGAGACCCTGATCTCCATTTTTCAACTCACTTTTATTCTGAGCTTGCTGCAAACCCGCAGGATTGTTGCAGGCCCTATCTGGGTTCTGGGGCAACAGGCTGAGCTTTTGGTTAAATCTTCTTTGTTATGGGAAATTAGAGTGACATGTGCCCTTCCAGATACTTACAGCAAATCTCTCATTGGTTCCACATCTTCCCTTTCATCCTCCACACAATTTGCCAAATGTGTGAAACATGAGGTTAAAGGTGGTAAGTCTCCAAGAGGGGAGATTAAGAGTAAAGGGACTGGAATGGCGAACACAAGCACAAGGAGTGGAGAAATGAGGAGCATTTTAGAACGCTGTCCAGATCACACGTTGTCCGATCCTCTAGGTTTCCCATGCATGTTTTAGGTATAATAAGACTCCCTGGACCCCAGACAGTTGGTACCCATGGAATGGTTTGCACGCATTATTGCTTTAAATTGTCTGCATTTGCTCACACAACCTCACTAATCCTCTCAGCCCCAAGTGTCCAGCCTTATGTCTCATCCAGCTGTGGGTGTAGATGTGGTCAATCCAGGTTGCTTCAGCGCCCCTGAACGAATTCTATAAGAATTTTGCTGTTTTTACGTATTGTTTTTGAAATTAATTTTTATAATGGGGTTGATTTGATTTTCACTGCCGTGTTTATGCCACTCTATACACTCTTGATTCCCTTACGGAGACATATCAATACATAGGTATTAAGATTCTTTCTCGTCATATATATTAATATGCAGGGAATAGGGGATGTTGAGTCCAGTTCACTGAGCAAGGAGTAGGCCTTGTCTTTTATACGTTAGGTTTATGGAATTGTACCTGTGCTAATATCAAACAATGGTTTTATGCATCAACCCACCTCACCTTTCCCCTTAAGCAGATATAAGAGATTTTTTTTTCTAAATGTGACACACTGTTCTGTTTTCTAATTCAGCTCATGTGTAGCCACGTTTACATTCCCTTCATAAATGATATCTTATGATACTTTTCTTTTTCTGTGTTACTTATTTCCCTTAGAATCATCGTACCTTAATCCAGTCATTATGCTGCTACTGGCTTTATGACATTGATTCCATGTCTGAGTTATTTCCCATCCTTCGTAAGCACCACAGCTTCTTTATCCACTTTTGTCTTTCCTGGGATATTTGAGGTTTACCAAATTTGATTTTTTAGCAAACAGAACACCCTTAAACTTCTGGGGGCTGATTCTTTGTGAATTTTAGTTTTCACAGTGTATACGCCTATGAGTGGAAGTACGGTAAGCTCTGTAGCTCAGTTTTTCAAATGTTTTAGGAAACTCGATGGACTTCTCCAGAGTGGCTCTTGGCAGTTGACATCCCTCATATCAGCGTAACAAGGCTGACTGTTCCACAAGGCAGTGCTGCGTTTCTAGATATTACAATCTTTTTTGGATGTTCTGTTTGACCAGTGGGAAATGAGACTTATTTGTAGTAGTGATTTGCATTGCCCAGTTGCTTCGTTGGCCAAAAATTGCCTTTGCAGGATTTCCTGAAAATATTGAGGAAAAAACGCATACACTGTTTTGGACAAGTGCATCATTCTTAATATTGGGCCGCATTTCCTGTGCTTGAAATGTGATTCCAATATACTTCTTGAAGTATGTTTCCTGCAATCATTGCACAATTTCAAGTCCTCCTCGTTTCCTTCCTTCAACAGATTTTTGGACGATAGTTGTCCATTATAACTCGGCAGGTTTGTGAAATCCTGAGAAACTGAGCTCAGTTTTTCAACTCGCTTTGTTTGTGACCTGGCCGCAAACCCACAGGATTGCGTCAGGCCATATATGTGTTCTGGTGCAGCAGGCTGACCATTTGGTTAAATCTACTTAGTGATGGGAAATTAGAGTGGCATTTGCCGATCCAGAGGCTTAAGGCATGTGTCTCATTGGTTCGTGCTATTCCCTTTTAATCTCTGCACAAATTGCAAACGGTGTGAAACAGGAGGTTAAAGATGCTGACTCTCTAAGCCAGGAGATTTATAGTAAAGTGGCTGGAATGGTGAAATTGAGCACAAGGAGAGGAAAATGGAGGTGCGTTTTAGAAACCTATCTGGATCACACGTTGTCCCATATTCTGGGTTTCCCATGCATGTTTTAGCTGTAATAAGATTCCCTGGACCCCAGAGATTTGGGACCAATGGAATGGGTTGCATGCATTATTGCTTTAAATGGTCTGCATTTGCTCACAAAATCTCACCAATCCTCTCAGCCTCAAGTGTCCAGCATTATGTCTCATCCAGCTGTGGGTGTAGATGTTGTCAGTCCAGATTGCATCAGAACACCTTAAATTCTGTAAGGATTTCACTGTTTTTGTGTTTTCTTTTTGAAATTTATTTTTATAATGGGGTTAAGCTGATTTTCACTGCTGTGTTTATGCCACTCTATACACGTTTGATTCCCTTACAGACATATTTGAATATATAGGAATTAAAATTCATTCGAGTCAGATATATTCCTCTGCAGGGAATAGGGGATGTTGAGTCCAGTTAACTGAGCAAGGAGTAGGTCTTGTCTATTACACGTTTGGTTTATGGAATTACCTGTGCTAATATCAAACTCTGGTTTTATGCATCACCCCACCTCACCTTTCCCCTTAAGCAGTAATAAGAGATTTTTTTTTCTAAATGTGAGACTCTGTTCTGTTTTCTAATTCAGCTCATGTGTAGCCACGATTACATACCCTTCATAAGTGATATCTTATGATAAGTTTCTTTTTCTGTGTTACTTATTTCACTTAGAAACATCGTACCTAAATCCAGTCATTATGCTGCTACTGGCTTTATGTCATTGATTCCATGGCGGAGGGATATCCCATAGTATGTAAGTACCACAACTTCTTTATCAACTTTTTGTCTTTCCTGGGATATTTAAGGTGTACTGAAGTCGATTTTCTTGTAAATGGAGCAGCCCTAAACTTTGGTGTGGCTGTTTCTTGTTGATTTTCTGTTTGCCCAATGTATTCGCCCATGAGTGCAAGTACCCTAGGCTCTGTAGATCTGTTTTTAGATGTTTTAGGAAACACCATGTACTTCTCCAGAGTGGCTCTTGGCAATTTCGATCCCACCCATCAGCGTCACAGGACTCCCTGTACCACACGGCTCTGCTGCCTTTCTAGTTTTTACAATTTGTTTTGATGTTCTGCTTGACCAGTGGGAAATGAGACTACTTTGTAGTGAGGATTTGCATTGCCCACTTGCTTGGTTGGCCAAAAAGGTCATATGCGTGTTTTCATGAATATATTCAGGGCACCCACATATGCCATTTTTGGCCAAGTGCATCATTGTCAAAATTGGGACCCATTTTCTGTTTAAAATGCGATTCCAATCTATTTCTTGAAATATGTTTCCTGCAATCGTGCCTCAATTTCAAGTCCTCTTCGTTTCCTTCCTTGAACAGATTTTTGGACGATAGTTGTCCATTATAATTCTGCTGGTTTTTGATTTCCTGAGTACCTGAGCTCCATTTTTCAACTCGCTTTGTTGGTGAGCTGGCCACAAAACCGGAGGATTGTGTCAGGCCATATTCTTGTTCTGGTACAGCAGGCTGAGCATTTGGTTAACTCTTCTTCGTGATGGGAAATTAGAGTGGCATGTGCCTGTCCAAATGCTTACAGCATGTCTCTCATTGGTTGCCCCTAATCCCTTTTAATCTCCACACAATTTGCAAACTGTGTGAAACAGGAGGTTAAAGGCACTGACTCTCTAAGCGGGGAGATTTATAGTAAAGTGGCTTGAATGGTGAACCTGAGCACAAGGAGAGGAAAAATGAGGTGTGTTTCCGAAACCTGTCCAGATCACAAGTAGTCCCGATCTCTGGGTTTCCCAGGCATGTTTTAGCTGTAATATGATTCCCTTAAATCTAGAGTGTTGGGACCCATGGAACGGGTTGAACCCATTATTGTTTTAAATGGTCTGCATTTCATCACACAACCTCACCAATGCTCTCAGTCCAAAGTGTCCAGAGTTATGTCACATCCAGCTGTGGGTGTTGATGTGGTCACTCTATGTTTCTTCAGATACCCTGAATGACTTTTTTAAAAATTTTGCTGTTTTTGTGTATTGTTTTCAAATTAATTTTTATAATGTTGTTGAACTGATTTTCACTACCATGTTTATGCCACTCTATACACTCTTGATTCCCTTATGGAGATATTTCAATACATAGGAATTAAAATTCTTACTAGTCATATATACTCCTCTGCAGGGAATAGGGGATGTTGAGTGCAGTTCACTGAGCAAGGACTAGGTCTTGTCTATTACATGTTTGGTTTAAGAAATTGTACCTGTGCTTATATCAAACTCTGGTTTTATGCATCACCCCATCTCACCATTCCCTTTAAGCAGATATAAGAGTATTCTTTGTAAATGAGAGACTGTGTTCTGTTTTCTAATTCAGCTCATGTGTAGCCATGTTTACATTCCCTTCAAAAGTGATATCTTATGATAAGTTTCCTTTTCTGTGTTACTTATTTCACTTAGAAACATCGTACCTAAATCCAGTCATTATGCTGCTCCTGGGTTTATGACATTGATTCCATGGCTGAGGGATACCCCATAGTATGTAAATACCACAACTTCTTTATCTACTTTTGTCTTTCCTGGGATATTTAAGGTGTACCGAAGTTGATATTTTTGTAAACAGAGCAGCCTTATAATTTGGGGTGGCTGTTTCTTGTTGATTTTCAGTTTTCCCAATGTATAGGCCTATGAATGGAAGTACCCTTAGCTCTGTAGCACAGTTTTCAGATGTTTTAGGAAACACCATGGACTTGTCCAGAGTGGCTCTTGACAATTTACATCCCTCCCATCAGCGTAACAAGGCTCACTGTTCCACACGGCTGTGCAGCCTTTCTACATTTTACAATTTTTGGGGGGATATTCTGTTTGACCAGTGGGAAATGAGACTTATTTGTAGTCCGGATTTGCATTGGCCTCTTGCCTCGTTGGCCTAAAAGTGTGTATGCGTGTTTTCTTTTATATATTGTGGAAAAAACACATACACCCTTTTGGCCAAGTGCATCATTGTTGAAGTTGTGCAACATTTCCTCTGCTTAAAAGGCGATTCCAATCTACCTCTTCAAATATGTTTCCTGCAGTCCTGCCTCTATTTCCGGTCCTCCTCGCTTCCTTCCCTCAACAGATTTTTGGACGTTAGTTTTCCATTATAACTCTGAAAGTTTGTGAATTCCTGAGACCCTGAGCTCCATTTTTCAACTCGATTTTTTCTCTGAGCTTGCCACGAATCCTCAGGATTGCTTCAGGCCCTATCTGGGTTTTGGGGTGGCAGGCTGAGGTTTGGGTTAAATCTTATTCATGACGGGAAATTAGAGTGACATGTGCCCGTCCACATGCTTTCAGCAACTCTATCATTGGTTCCACCTCTTCCCTTTCATCCTCCACACAATTTGCAAACTGTGTGAAACATGAGGTTAAATGTACTGACTCTCCAAGAGTGGAGATTAATAGTAAAGTGACTGGAATGGCAAACACGAGCACAAGGAGAGGAAAAAGGAGGAGCGTTTTAGAAAACTGTCTGGATCACACGTTGTCCCATCCTTTGGGTTTCCCATGCATGTTTTGGCTATAATAAGATTCTCTTGAATCTAGAGTGTTGGGACCCATGGAACGGGTTGCACGTATTATTGCTTTAAATGGTCTGCATTTGCTCACACAACCTCACCAATGCTCTCAGCCCCAAGTGTCCAGCATTATTTCTTATCCAGCTGTGGGTGTAGATGGGGTCAGTCCAGGTTGCTTCAGAGCCCCTGAATGAATTTTCTAAGAATTTTGCTGTTTTTGTGTATTGTTTTTGAAATTTATTTTTATCATGGGGTTGAGCTGATTTTCACTGCCATGTTTATGCCACTCTATACACTTTTGGTTCCCTTAAGGAGACATATCAATACATAGGTATTAATATTCTTACTAATCAGATATATTAATCTGCAGGGAATAGAGTTTGTTGAGTTCAGTTCACTGAGCAAGCAGTCGGTCTTGTCTACTAAACATTTGTTTAATGGAACGCTACCTGTGCTAATATCAAACTCTGGTTTTATGCATAAACCCACCTCACATTTCCCCTTAAGCAGGCATAAGAGTGTTTTATGTTTTTTTTAATAAATGTGAGACTCTGTTATGTTTTCTAATTCAGCTCATGTATAGCCATGTTTATATTCCCTTCATAAGTGATATCTTATGATAAGTTTCTTTTTCTGTGTAACTTTTTTCCCTTAGAATCATCGTACCTTACTCCAGTCATTATGCTGCTACTGACTTTATGACATTGGTTCCATGGCTGTGGGATATCCCATAGTACGTAAGTAACACAACTTCTTTATCCACTTTTGTCTTTCCTGGGATATTTGAGGTATACTGAAGTGCATTTTTTTTGTAAACAAAACAGCCCTAAACTTTGGGGTGGCTGTTTCTTGTTGATTTTCAGTTTTCCCTATGTATACGCCCATAAGTGGAAGTACCCTAAACTGTTTAACTCAGTTTTCAGATGTGTTAGGAAACACAGTGGACTTCTCCAGAGTGGCTCTTGGCAATTTATATCCCTCCCATCAGCGTAAAAAGGCTCACTGTTCCATACGGCTGTGCTGCATTTCTAGATTTTATAATTTGTTTTATATGCTCTGTTTGACCATTTTGAAATGAGACTTATTTGTAGTCTGGCTTTGCATTGCCCACTTGATTCGTTGGCCAAAAAGTGCCTATGTGTGTTTCCTTGAATATATTGAGGAAAAAACACATCTGCCCTTTTGGCCAAGTGCATCATTGTCGAAGTTGTGCCATATTTTCTGTGCCTAAAAGGCGATTCCTATCCACCTCTTCAAATATGTTTCCTGCAGTCCTGCCTCAATTTCCGGTCCTACTCGTTTCCTTCCCTCAAGAAATTTTTGGAAGATAGTTGTCCATTATAACTCTGAAAGTTTGTGAATTCCTGAGACCCTGAGCTCCATTTTTTAACTCGCTTTTTTTCTGAGCTTGCCACAGACCCGTAGGATTGCTTCAGGCCCTATCTGGGTTCTGGGGTGGCAGAATGAGTTTTCGGTTAACTCTTCTTCGTCATGGGAACCTAGAGTGCCATGTGACCGTCCAAATGCTTACAGCAAATCTCTTATTACTTCCACTTCTTCCCATTCATCCTCCACACAATTTGTGAACAGTGTGAAACTGAGGTTAAATGTGCTGATTCTCCAAGATGGGAGATTTATAGTAAAGTGAGTGGAATGGCAAACCCGAGCACAAGGAGACAAAAAAGGAGAAGCGTTTTAGAAAGCTGTCCGGATCACACGCTGTCCCAACCTCTGGGTTTCCCATGCGTGTTTTAGCTGTCATAAGATTCCCTTGAATCTAGAGTGTTGTGACTTTTGGAATGGGTTGCATGCATTATTGCTTTAAATGGTCTGCATTTGCTCACAACCTCACCAATGCTCTCAGCCCCAAGTGTCCAACGTTATGTCTCATCCACCTCTGGGTGTAGATGGGGTCAATCCAGGTTGCTTCAGAGCTCCTGAATGAATTTCGTAAGAATTTTGTTGTTTCTGTGTATTGTTTTTGAAATTAATTTTTATAATGGGGTTGAGCTGATTTTCCCTGCCGTGTTTATGCCACTCTATAGACGTTTGATTCCCTTACAGACATATTTGCATACATAGGAATTAAACTTCATACTAGTCAGATATATTCGTCTGCAGGGAATAGGGGATGATGAGTCCAGTTCACTGAGCAAGGAGTAGGTCTTGTCTATTACATGTTTTGTTTATGGAACTGTACGTGTGCTAATATCAAACTCGGGTGTTTTGCATCCCCCCACCTCACCTTTCGCTTGAAGCAGATATAAGAGTTTTTTTTTCTAAATGTGAGACTCTGTTCTGTTTTCTAATTCAGCTCGTGTGTAGCCATGTTTACAATCCCTTCATAAGTGATATCTTATGATGAGTTTCTTTTTCTGTGTTACTTATTTCACTTAGAAACATTGTACCTAAATCCAGTCATTATGCTGCTACTGGCTTTATGACATTGATTCCATAGCTGAGGGATTTCCCGTAGTATATAAGTAGCACAACTTTTTTCTTTCCTGTGATATTTAAGGTTTACTGAAGTCATTTTTCTTATAAACGGAGCAGCCCTAAACATTGGTGTTGCTGTTTCTTGTTGATTTTCTGTTTGTGCAATGTATTAGCCCATGAGGGGAAGTACCCTAGGCTCGGTATCTCTGTTTTTAGATGTTTCAGGAAACACCATGGACTTCTCCAGAGTGGCTCTTGTCAATTTACATCTTTCCCATCATTGTCAAAAGACTCCCTGTTCCACACATCTGTGCTGCCTTTCTAGTTTTTACAATTCTTTTGGATGTTCTGTTTAACCGGTTGGAAATGAGACTACTTTGTAGTGAGGATTTGCATTTCCCACTTGCTTGGTTGGCCAAAAAGGGTATATGCATGTTTCCTTGAATATATTGCGGGAAACCACATATGCCATTTTTGGCGAAGGGCATCATTGTCAAAATTGGGCCGCATTTCCTGTGCTTAAAATGCAATTCCAATCTACTTCTTGAAATATGTTTCCTGTAATCCTGACTCGAATTAAAGTCTTCCTCGTTTCCTTCCATCTACACATTTTTGGATGATAGTTGTCCGTTATAATTCTGCAGATTTGTGAATTCCAGAGAACATGAGCTGAGTTTTTCAACTGGCTTTGTTTGTGAGCTGGCCACAAACACACAGGATTGAGTCAGGCCATATCCGTGTTCTGCTGCAGCAGGTTGAGCATTTGGTTAAATATTATTTGTGATGGGAAATTAGAGGGGCGTGTGCCCGTCCAAATACTTACAGCATGTCTCTCATTGGTTTCACCTATTCACTTTTAATCTCCACACAAATTGAAAACTGTGTGAAACAGGAGGTTAAAGGCACTGACTCTCTAAGTAGGCAGATTTATATTTAAGTGCCTGGAATGGTGAACCCGAGCACAAGGAGAGGATAAAGGAGGTGTATTTTAGAAAGATGTCCGGGTCACACGTTGTCCCATCCTCTGGGTTTCCAATGCATGCTTTAGCTGTAATAAGATTCCCTGGACCCCAGAGAGTTGGGACTCAAGGAACAGGTTGCACACATTATTGCTTTAAATGGTCTGCATTTGCTCACACAACCTCACCAATCCTCTCAGCCCCAAGTGTCCAGCCTTATGTCTCATCCAGCTGTGGGTGTAGATGTGGTCAGTCCCAAATGCATCAGAGGCCCTTAACAAATTCTATAAGGATTTCGCTGTTTTTGTGTTTTAGTTTGAAATTTATTTTTATAATGGGGTTGAGCTGATTTTCACTGCCGTGTTTAAGCCACTCTATACACTCTTGATTCCCTTATGGAGTCATATCAATACATAGGTATTAAGATTCTTACTAGTCAGATATATTAATCTGAGGGAATAGGGGATGTTGAGTTCAGTTCACTGAGCAAGGAGCAGGTCTTGTCTACTACACATTTGTTTTATGGAACGCTACATGTGCTAATATCAAACTCTGGTTTTATGCTTCAACCCACCTCACCTTTCCCCTTCAGCAGGCATAAGTGTGTTTTATTAATTTTTTCTAAATGTGAGACTCTGTTTTTTTTCTAATTCAGCTCATGTGTAGCCATGTTTACATTCCCTTCATAAGTGATACCTTATGATAAGTTTCTTTTTCTGTGTAACTTTTTTCCCTTAGAATCATCGTACCATACTACAGTCATTATGCTGCTACTGACTTTATGACATTGATTCCATGGCTGAGGGATATCCCATAGTACGTAAGTACCACAACTTCTTTATCCACTTTTGTCTTTCCTGGGATAATTGTGGTGTACTGAAGTGCATTTTTTTGTAAACACAGCAGACCTAAACTTTGGGGTGGCTGTTTCTTGTTGATTTTCAGTTTTTCCTATGTATATGCCCATGAGTGGAAGTGCCCTAAATTTTTAGCTCAGTTTTCAGATGTTTAAGGAAACACAGTGGACTTCTACAGAGTGGCTCTTGGCAATTTACATCCCTCCTATCAGCGTAACAAGGCTCACTGTTCCACACGGCTCTGCTGCATTTCTAAATTGTACCTGTTTTTTTTGGATGTTCTGTTTCACCATTGGCAAATGAGACTTATTTGTAGTCTGGCTTTGCATTGCCCATGTGATTCGTTGGCCAAAAAGTGCGTATGCGTGTTTTCTTGAATATATTGAGGAAAAAACGCATTCGCCCTTTTGACCAAGGACATCATTGTCGAAGTTGTGCCACATTTCCTGTGCTTAAAAGGTGATTCCTATCTACCTCTTCAAATATGTTTCCTGCAGTCCTGCCTCAATTTCCGGTCCTCCTCGTTTCCTTCACTATACAGATTTTTGGACTATAGTTGTCCATTATAACTCTGAAAGTTTGTGAATTCCTGAGTCCCTGAGCTCCATTTCTTAACTCGCTTTTTTTTCTGAGCTTGCCACAGACCCGTAGCCTGGCTTCAGGCCCTCTCTGGGTTCTGGGGTGGCAGAATGAGTTTTGGGTTAACTCTTCTTCGTGATGGGATATTAGAGTGCCATGTGCCCGTCCAAATGCTTACAGCAAATCTCTTATTACTTCCACCTCTTCCCAGTCATCCTCCATACAATTTGTGAACAGTGTGAAACAGGAGATTAAATGTGCTGATTCTCCAAGACGGGAGATTTATAGTAAAGTGAGTGGAATGGCAAACCCGAGCACAAGGAGACAAAAAAGGAGAAGCGTTTTAGAAAGCTGTCCTGATCACACGCTGCCCCATCCTCTGGGTTTCCCATGCGTGTTTTAGCTGTCATAAGATTCCCTTGAAGCTAGAGTGTTGGGACCCTTGGAATGGGGTGCATGCATTATTGCTTTAAATGGTCTGCATTTGCTCACAACCTCACCAATGCTCTCAGGCCCAAGTGTCCAACGTTATGTCTCATCCACCTTTGGGTGTAGATGGGGTCAATCCAGGTTGCTTCAGAGCTCCTGAATGAATTTCATAAGAATTTTCTTGTTTTTGTTTATTGTTTTTTAAATTAATTTTTATAATGGGGTTGAGCTGATTTTCCCTGCCGTGTTTATGCCCCTCTATACACATTTGATTCCCTTAAGGAAATATTTGAATACATAGGAATTAAACTTCATACTAGTGAGATATATTCCTCTGCAGGAAATAGGGGATGTTGAGTCCAGTTCACTGAGCAAGGAGTAGGTCTTCTCTATTACACGTTTGGTTTATGGAACTGTACATGTGCTAATATCAAACTCGGGTGTTTTGCATCACCCCAGCTCACCTTTCGCTTTAAGCAGATATAAGAGTTTTTATTTTTTCTAAATGTGAGACTCTGTTCTGTTTTCTAATTCAGCTCATGTGTAGCCATGTTTACATTCCCTTCATAAGTGAAATCTTATGATAAGTTTCTTTTTCTGTGTTACTTATTTCACTTAGAAACATTGTACCTAAATCCAATCATTATGCTGCTACTGGCTTTATGATATTGATTCCATGGCTGAGGGATATCCCATAGTAAATAAGTACCACAAATTTTTTTCTTTCCTGGGATATTTAAGGTGTACTGAAGTCATTTTTCTTATGAACGGAGCAGCCCTAAACATTGGTGTTGCTGTTTCTTGTTGATTTTCTGTTTGTGCAATGTATTACCCCATGAGAGGAAGTACCCTAGGCTCTGTAGCTCTGTTTTTAGATGTTTCAGGAAACACCATGGACTTTTCTAGAGTGTCTCTTGTCAATTTACATCCATCCCATCATTGTCAAAAACTCCCTGTTCCACACATCTGTGCTGCCTTTCTAGTTTTTACAATTCTTTTGGATGTTCTGTTTAACCGGTTGGAAATGAGACTACTTTGTAGTGAGGATTTGCATTGCCCTCTTGCTTGGTTGGCCAAAAAGGGTATATGCGTGTTTCCTTGAATATATTGCGGGAAACCACATATGCCATTTTTGGCCAAGGGCATCATTGTCAAAATTGGGCCGCATTTCCTGTGCTTAAAATGCACTTCCAATCTACTTCTTGAAATATGTCTCCTGTAATCCTGCCTCGAATTATAGTCTTCCTCGTTTCCTTCCATCTACAGATTTTTGGACGATAGTTGTCCATTATACCTCTGCAGGTTTGTGAATTCCAGAGAACCTGAGCTCAGTTTTTCAACTCGCTTTGTTTCTGAGCTGACCAGAAACACACAGGATTGCGTCAGGCCATATCCGTGTTCTGCTGCAGCAGGCTGAGAATTTGGTTAAATATTCTTCGTGATGGGAAATTAGAGGGGCGTGTGCCCGTCCAAATGCTTACAGCATGTCTCTCATTGGTTCCCCCTATTCCCTTTTAATCTCCACACAACTTGCAAACAGTGTGAAACAGGAGGTTAAAGGCACTGACTCTCTGAGCAGGGAGATTTATAGTTAAGTGCCTAGAATGGTGAACCCGAGCACAAGGAGAGGATAAAGCAGGTGTATTTTAGAAAGATGTCCGGGTCACACGTTGTCCCATCCTCTGGGTTTCCCATGCATGTTTTAGCTATAATAAGATTCCCTGGACCCCACAGAGTTGGGACTCAAGGAATAGGTTGCACACATTATTGCTTTAAATGGTCTGCATTTGCTCACACAAACTCACCAATCTTCTAGGCACCAAGTGTCCAGCCTTATGTCTCATCCAGCTGTGGGTGTAGATGTGGTCAGTCCCAAATGCATCAGCGGCCCTTAACAAATTCTGTAAGGATTTCGCTCTTTTTCTGTTTTAGTTTGAAATTTATTTTTATAATGGGGATGAGCTGATTTTCACTGCCTTGTTTAAGCCACTCTATACACTCTTGATTCCCTTATAGAGACATATCAATACATAGGTATTAAGATCCTTACTAGTCAGATATATTTATCAGCAGGGAATAGGGGATGTTGAGTACAGTTCACTGAGCAAGGAGTAGGTCTTGTCTACTACACATTTGTTTTATGGAACGCTACCTGTGCTAATATCAAACTCTGGTTTTATGCATCAACCCACCTCACCTTTCCCCTTAAGCAGGCATAAGTGTGTTTTATTTTTTTTCTAAATGTGAGACTCTGTTCTGTTTTCTAATTCAGCTCGTGTGTACCATGTTTACCTTCCCTTCATAAGTGATATCTTATGATAAGTTTCTTTTTCTGTGTTACTTATTTCACTTAGAATCTTTGTACCTAAATCCAGTCATTATGCTGCTACTGCCTTTATGACATTGATTCCATGGCTGAGGGATATCCCATAGTATATAAGTACCACAACTTTTTTCTTTCCTGGGATATTTAAGGTTAACTGAAATCGTTTTTCTTATAAACGGAGCAGCCCTAAACATTGGTGTTGCTGTTTCTTGTTGATTTTCTGTTTGCCCAATGTATTAGCCTAGGAGTGGAAGTACCCTAGGCTCTGTAGCTCTGTTTTTAGATGTTTCAGGAAACACCATGGACTTCTCCAGAGTGGCTCTTGTCAATTTACATCCCTCTCATCATTGTCAAAAGACTCCCTGTTCCACACATCTGTACTGCCTTTCTAGTTTTTACAATTCTTTTGGATGTTCTGTTTAACTGGTTGGAAATGAGACTACTTTGTATTAAGGATTTGCATTGCCCACTTGCTTGGTTGGCCAAAAAGTGCATATGCGTGTTTCCTTGAATATATTGCGGGAAACCACATACGCCATTTTTGGCCAAGGGCATCGTTGTCAAAATTGGGCCGCATTTCCTGTGCTTAAAATGCGATTCCAATCTACATCTTGAAATATGTCTCCTGTAATCCTGCCTCGAATTATAGTCTTCCTCGTTTCCTTCCATCTACAGATTTTTGGACGATAGTTGTTCATTATAACTCTGCAGGTTTGTGAATTCCAGAGAACCTGAGCTCAGTTTTTCAACTCGCTTTGTTTGTGAGCTGGCCACAACCACGCAGGATTCCATCAGGCCATATCCATGTTCTGCTGCAGCAGGCTGAGCATTTGGTTAAATATTCTTCGTGATGGGAAATTAGAGGGGCGTGTGCCCATTCTAATGCTTACAGCATGTCTCTCATTGGTTCCCCCTATTCCCTTTTAATCTCCGCACAAATTGCAAACTGTTTGAAACAGGAGGTTATATGCACTGACTCTCTAAGCGGGGAGATTTATAGGAAAGTGGCTGGAATGGTGAACCCGAGCACAAGGAGAGGATAAAAGAGGTGTATTGTAGAAAGCTCTCCAGGTCACACGTTGTCCCATCCTCTGGGTTTCCCATGCATGTTTTAGCTGTAATAAGATTCCCTGGACCCCAGACAGGTGGCACCCAAGGAATGTGTTGCACACATTATTGCTTAAAAAGGTCTGCATTTGCTCACACAACCTCACCAATCCTCTCAGCCCCAAGTGTCCAGCCTTATGTCTCATCCAGCTGTGGGTGTAGATGTGGTCAGTCCCAATTGCATCAGAGTCCCTTAACAAATTCTGTAGGGATTTTGCTGTTTTTGCGTTTTAGTTTGAAATTTATTTTTATAATGGGGTTGAGCTGATTTTCACTGCTGTGTTAAAGCCACTCTATACACTCTTGATTCCCTTATGGAGACATATCAATACATAGGTATTAAGATTCTTACTAGTCAGAAATATTAATCTGCAGGAAATAGGGGATGTTGAGTTCAGTTCACTGAGCAAGGAGTAGGTCTTGTCTACTACACATGTGTTTTATGGAACGCTACCTGTGCTAATATCAAACTCTGGTTTTATGCATCAACACACCTCACTTTTCCCCTTAAGCAGGCATAAGTGTGTTTTATTATTTTTTCTAAATGTGAGACTCTGTTCTGTTTTTTAATTCAGCTCATGTGTAGCCATGCTTACATTCCCTTCATAAGTGATATCTTATGATAAGTTTCTTTTTCTGTGTAACTTTTTTCCCTTAGAATCATCGTACCTTACTCCAGTCATTATGCTGCTACTGACTTTATGACATTGATTCCATGGCTGAGGGATATCCCATAGTACCTAAGTACCACAACTTCTTTATCCACTTTTGTCTTTCCTGGGATAATTGTGGTGTACTGAAGTGCATTTTTTTTGTAAACAAAGCAGCCCTAAACATTGGGGTGGCTGTTTCTTGTTGATTTTCAGTTTTCCCAATGTATACGCCCATGAGTGGAAGTACCATAAACCCTTTAGCTCAGTTTTCAGATGTTTAAGGAAACACAGTGGACTTCTACAGAGTGGCTCTTGGCAATTTACATCCCTCCTATCAGCGTAACAAGGCTCACTGTTCCACACGGCTCTGCTGTATTTCTAGATTTTACATTTTTTTTGGATGTTCTCTTTCACCATTGGCAAATGAGACTTATTTGTAGTCCGACTTTGCATTGCCCACTTGATTCGTTGGCCAAAAAGTGCGTATGCGTGTTTTCTTGAATATATTGAGGAAAAAACGCATCCGCCCTTTTGGCCAAGGGCATCATTGTCGAAGTTGTGCCACATTTCCTGGGCTTAAAAGGTGATTCCCGTCTACCTCTTCAAATATGTTTCCTGCAGTCCTGCCTCAATTTCTGGTCCTCCTCGATTCCCTCCCTCTACAGATTTTTGGATGATAGTTGTCCATTATAACTCGAAAAGTTTGTGAGTTCCTGAGACCCTGAGCTCCACTTTTTTTACTCGCTTTTTTTCTGAGCTTGCCACAGACCCGGAGGGTTGCTTTAAGCCTTCTCTAGTTTCTGGGGCGGCAGAATGAGGTTTGGGTTAACTCTTCTTCGAGATGGGAAATTAGATATTATGTGCCCGTCCAAATGCTTACAGCAAATCTCTTATTACTTCCACCTCTTCCCATTCATTCTCCACACAATTTGTGAATAGTGTGAAACATGAGGTTAAATGTGCTGATTCTCCAAGATGGGAGATTTATAGTAAAGTGACTGGAATGGCAAACCCGAGCACAAGGAGACAAAAAAGGAGAAGCGTTTTAGCAAGCTGTCCGTATCACATGCTGGCCCATCCACTGGGTTTCCCATGCGTGTTTTAACTGTCATAAGATTCCCTTGAATCTAGAGTGTTGTGACCCTTGAAATGGGTTGCATGCATTATTGCTTTAAATGGTCTGCATTTGCTCACAATCTCACCAATGTTCTCAACCCCAAGTGTCCAACGTTATGTCTCATCTACCTGTGGGTGTAGATGGGGTCAATCCAGGTTACTTCAGAGCTCCTGAATGAATTTCGTAAGAATTTTGTTGTTTTTGTGTATTGTTTTTGAAATTAATTTTTATAATGGGGTTGAGCTGATTTTCCCTGCCGTGTTTATGCCATTCTATACACGTTTGATTCCCTTACAGACATATTTGAATACATAGGAATTAAACTTCATACTAGTCAGATATATTCCTCTGCAGGGAAAAGGGGATGTTGAGTCCAGTTCACTGAGCAAGGTGTAGGTCTTGTCTATTACACGTTTGGTTTATGGAACTGTACATGTGCTAATATCAAACTCGGGTGTTTTGCATCACCCCACCTCACCTTTCGCTTTTCGCAGATATAAGAGTTTTTTTTTTTCTAAATGTGAGACTCTGTTCTGTTTTCCAATTCAGCTCATGTGTAGACATGTGTACATTCCCTTTATAAGTGATATCTTATGATAAGTTCCTTTTTCTGTGTTACTTATTTCACTTAGAAACATCGTACCTAAATCCAGTCATTATGCTGCTACTGGCTTTATGACATTGATTCCATGGCTGAGGGATTTCCCATAGTATATAAGTACCAGAACTTTTTTCTTTCCTGGGATATTCAAGGTTTACTGAAGTCATTTTCCTTATAAACGGAGCCGCCCTAAACATTGCTGTTGCTGTTTCTTGTTGATTTTCTGTTTGCCCAACGTATTAGCCCATGAGTGGAAGTACCCTAGGCTCTGTAGCTCTGTTTTTAGATGTTTCAGGAAACACCATGGACTTCTCCAGAGTGGCTCTTGTCAATTTACATCCCGCACATCATTGTCAAAAGACTCCCAGTTCCACACATCTGTGCTGCCTTTCTAGTTTTTACAATTCTTTTGGATGTTCTGTTTAACCGGTTGGAAATGAGACTGCTTTGTAGTGAGGATTTGCATTGCCCACTTGCTTGGTTGGCCAAAAAGAGTATAGGTGGGTTTCCTTGAATATATTGCGGGAAACCACATTTGCCATTTTTCACCAAGTGCATCCTTGTCACAATTGGGCCGCATTTCCTTTTCTTAAAATGCAATTCCAATCTACTTCTTGAAATATGTTTGATGTAATCCTGCCTCGAATTTATCTCTTCCTCGTTTCCTTCCAAATACAGATTTTTGGACGATAGTTGTCCATTTAACTCTGCAGGTTTGTGAATTCCAGAGAACCTGAGCTCAGTTTTTCAACTCGCTTTGTTTGTGAGCTGGCCACAAACACACAGGATTGTGTCAGGCCATATCCGTGTTCTGCTGCAGCAGGTTGAGCATTTGGTTAAACGTTCTTCGTGATGGGAATTTAGAAGGGCGTGTGCCCATCCAAATGTTTACAGCATGTCTCTCATTGGTTCCCCTATTCCCTTTTAATCTCCACACAACTTGCAAACTGTGTGAAACAGGAGGTTAAAGGCACTGAGTCTCTAAGCGGGCAGATTTATAGTTAAGTGCCTGGAATGGTGAACCCGAGCACAAGGAGAGGATAAAGGAGGTGTATTTTAGAAAGATGTCCGGGTCACATGTTGTCCCATCCTCTGGGTTTCCCATGCATGTTTTAGCTGTAATAAGATTCCCTGGACCCCAGAGAGTTGGGACTCATGGAATAGGTTGCACACATTATTGCTTTAAATGGTCTGCATTTGCTCACACAACCTCACCAATCATCTCAGCCGCAAGTGTCCAGCCTTATGTCTCATCCAGCTGTGGGTGTAGACGTGGTCAGTCCCAATTGCATCAGAGTCCCTTAACAAATTCTGTAAGGATTTCGCTGTTTTTGTGTTTTAGTTTGTAATTTATTTTTATAATGTTGTAGAGCTGATTTTCACTGCCATGTTTAAGCCACTCTATACACTCTTGATTCCCTTATGGAGACATATCAATACATAGGTATTAAGATTCTTACTAGTCAGATATATTAATCTGCAGGGAATAGGGGATGTTGAGTTCAGTTCACTGAGCAAGGAGTAGGTCTTGTCTACTACACATTTGTTTTATGGAACGCTACCTGTGCTAATATCAAACTCTGGTTTTATGCATCAACCCACCTCACCTTTCCCCTTAAGCAGGCATAAGTGTGTTTTATTATTTTTCTAAATGTGAGACTCTGTTCTGTTTTCTAATTTAGCACATTTGTAACCATGTTTACATTCCCTTCTTAAGTGATATCTTATGATAAGTTTCTTTTTCTGTGTAACTTTTTTCCCTTAGAATCATCGTACCTTACTCCAGTCATTATGCTGCTACTGACTTTATGACATTGATTCCATGGCTGAGGGATATCCCATAGTACCTAAGTACCACAACTTCTTTATCCACTTTTGTCTTTCCTGGGATATTTGTGGTGTACTGAAGTGCATTTTTTTGTAAACAAAGCAGCCCTAAACTTTGGGGTGGCTGTTTCTTGTTGATTTTCAGTTTTCCCAATGTATACGCCCATGAGTGGAAGTGCCCTAAACTCTTTAGCTCAGGTTTCAGATGTTTAAGGAAACACAGTGGACTTCTACAGAGTGGCTCTTGGCAATTTACATTCCTCCTATCAGCGTAACAAGGCTCACTGTTCCACACGGCTCTGCTCTATTTCTAGATTTTACATTTTTTTTTGGATGTTCTGTTTCACCATTGGCAAATGAGACTTATTTGTAGTTCAGCTTTGCATTCCCCACATGGTTCGTTGGTCAAAAAGTGCATATGCGTGTTTTCTTGAATATATTGAGGAAAAAACGCATTCGCCCGTTTGGCCAAGGGCATCATTGTCGAAGTTGTGACACATTTCCTGTGCTTAAAAGGTGATTACTATCTACCTCTTCAAATATGTTTCCTGCAGTCCTGCCTCAATTTCTGGTCCTCCTCGTTTCCTTCCCTCTACAGATTGTTGGACGATAGTTGTCCATTATAACTCTGAAAGTTTGTGAATTCTTGAGACCCTGAGCTCCATTTTTTAACTCGCTTTTTTTCTGAGCTTGCCACAGACCCGTAGGATTGCTTCAGGCCCTATCTGGGTTCTGGGATGACAGAATGAGTTCTGGGTTAACTCTTCTTCATGATGGGATATTAGAGTGCCATGTGCCCGTCCAAATGCTTACAGCAAATCTCTTATTACTTCCACTTCTTCCCATTCATCCTCCACACAATTTGTGAACAGTGTGAAACATGAGGTTAAATGTGCTGATTCTCCAAGACGGGAGATTTATAGTAAAGTGAGTGGAATGGCAAACCCGAGCACAAGGAGACAAAAAAGGAGAAGCGTTTTAGAAAGCTGTCCGGATCACACGCTGTCCCAACCTCTGGGTTTCCCATGCGTGTTTTAGCTGTCATAAGATTCCCTTGAATCTAGAGTGTTGTGACTTTTGGAATGGGTTGCATGCATTATTGCTTTAAATGGTCTGCATTTGCTCACAACATCACCAATGCTCTCAGCCCCAAGTGTCCAACGTTATGTCTCATCCACCTCTGGGTGTAGATGGGGTCAATCCAGGTTGCTTCAGAGCTCCTGAATGAATTTCGTAAGAATTTTGTTGTTTCAGTTATTGTGTTTTAAATTAATTTTTATAATGGGGTTGAGCTGATTTTCCCTGCCGTGTTTATGCCACTCTATAGACGTTTGATTCCCTTACGGACATATTTGCATACATAGGAATTAAACTTCATACTAGTCAGATATATTCCTCTGCAGGGAATAGGGGATGATCAGTCCAGTTCACTGAGCAAGGAGTAGGTCTTGTCTATTACACGTTTGGTTTATGGAACTGTACGTGTGCTAATATCAAACTCGGGTGTTTTGCATCACCCCACCTCACCTTTCGCTTGAAGCAGATATAAGAGTATTTTTTTCTAAATGTGAGACTCTGTTCTGTTTTCTAATTCAGCTCGTGTGTAGCCATGTTTACAATCCCTTCATAAGTGATATCTTATGATGAGTTTCTTTTTCTGTGTTACTTATTTCACTTAGAAACATTGTACCTAAATCCAGTCATTATGCTGCTACTGGCTTTATGACATTGATTCCATAGCTGAGGGATTTCCTGTAGTATATAAGTAGCACAACTTTTTTCTTTCCTGGGATATTTAAGGTTTACTGAAGTCATTTTTCTTATAAACGGAGCAGCCCTAAACATTGGTGTTGCTGTTTCTTGTTGATTTTCTGTTTGCCCAACGTATTAGCCCATGAGTGGAAGTACCCTAGGCTCGGTAGCTCTGTTTTTAGATGTTTCAGGAAACACCATGGACTTCTCCAGAGTGGCTCTTGTCAATTTACATCCTTCCCATCATTGTCAAAAGACTCCCTGTTCCACACATCTGTGCTTCCTTTCTAGCTTTTACAATTCTTTTGGATGTTCTGTTTAACCGGTTGGAAATGAGACTACTTTGTAGTGAGGATTTGCATTGCCCACTTGCTTGGTTGGCCAAAAAGGGTATATGCGTGTTTCCTTGAATATATTGCGGGAAACCACATATGCCATTTTTGGCGAAGGTCATCTTTGTCAAATTTGGGCCGCATTTCCTGTGCTTAAAATGCAATTCCAATCTACTTCTTGAAATATGTTTCCTGTAATCCTGCCTCGAATTAAAGTCTTCCTCGTTTCCTTCCATCTACACATTTTTGGACGATAGTTGTCCATTATAATTCTGCAGGTTTGTGAATTCCAGAGAACCTGAGCTCAGTTTTTCAACTGGCTTTGTTTGTGAGCTGGCCACAAACACACAGGATTGTGTCAGGCCATATCCGTGTTCTGCTGCAGCAGGTTGAGCATTTGGTTAAATATTCTGCGTGATGGGAAATTAGAGGGGCGTGTGCCCGTCCAAATACTTACAGCATGTCTCTCATTGGTTCCCCCTATTCCGTTTTAATGTCCACACAACTTGCAAACTGTGTGAAACAGGAGGTTAAAGGCACTGACTCTCTAAGCGGGCAGATTTATAGTTAAGTGCCTGGAATGGTGAACCCGAGCACAAGGAGAGGATAAAGGAGGTGTATTTTAGAAAGATGTCCGGGTCACACGTTGTCCCATCCTCTGGGTTTCCCATGCATGTTTTAGCTGTAATAAGATTCCCTGGACCCCAGAGAGTTGGGAATCAAGGAATAGGTTTCACACATTATTGCTTTAAATGGTCTGCATTTGCTCACACAACCTCACCAATCCTCTCAGCCCCAAGTGTCCAGCCTTATGTCTCATCCAGCTGTGGGTGTAGATGTGGTCAGTCCCAAATGCATCAGAGGCCCTTAACAAATTCTGTAAGGATTTCGCTGTTTTTGTGTTTTAGTTTGAAATTTATTTTTATAATGGGGTTGAGCTGATTTTCACTGCCGTGTTTAAGCCACTCTATACACTCTTGAATCCCTTATGGAGTCATATCAATACATAGGTATTAAGATTCATACTAGTCAGATATATTAATCTGAGGGAATAAGGGATGTTGAGTTCAGTTCACTGAGCAAGGAGCAGGTCTTGTCTACTACACGTTTGTTTTATGGAACGCTACCTGTGCTAATATCAAACTCTGGTTTTATGCATCAACCCACCTCACCTTTCCCCTTCAGCAGGCATAAGTGTGTTTTATTAATTTTTTCTAAATGTGAGACTCTGTTTTTTTTCTAATTCATCTCATGTGTAGCCATGTTTACATTCCCTTCATAAGTGATATCTTATGATAAGTTTCTTTTTCTGTGTAACTTTTTTCCCTTAGAATCATCGTACCTTACTCCAGTCATTATGCTGCTACTGACTTTATGACATTGATTCCATGGCTGAGGGATATCCCATAGTACGTAAGTACCACAACTTCTTTATCCACTTTTGTCTTTCCTGGGATATTTGTGGTGTACTGAAGTGCATTTTTTTGTAAGCAAAGCAGCCCTAAACTTTGGGGTGGCTGTTTCTTGTTGATTTTCAGTTTTCCCAATGTATACGCCCATGAGTGGAAGTGCCCTAAACTCTTTAGCTCAGTTTTCAGATGTTTAAGGAAACACAGTGGACTTCTACAGAGTGGCTCTTGGCAATTTACATCCCTCCTATCAGCATAACAAGGCTCACTGTTCCACACGGCTCTGCTGCATTTCTAAATTGTACCTTTTTTTTTGGATGTTCTGTTTCACCATTGGCAAATGAGACTTATTTGTAGTCCGGCTTTGCATTGCCCACTTGATTCGTTGGCCAAAAAGTGTGTATGCGTGTTTTCTTGAATATATTGAGGAAAAAACGCATTCGCCCTTTTGACCAAGGACATCATTGTCGAAGTTGTGCCACATTTCCTGTGCTTAAAAGGTGATTCCTATCTACCTCTTCAAATATGTTTCCTGCAGTCCTGCCTCAATTTCCGGTCCTCCTCGTTTCCTTCACTCTACAGATTTTTGGACGATAGTTGTCCATTATAACTCTGAAAGTTTGTGAATTCCTGAGACCCTGAGCTCCATTATTTAACTCGCTTTTTTTCTGAGCTTGCCACAGACCCGTAGCCTGGCTTCAGGCCCTCTCTGGGTTCCGGGGTGGCAGAATGAGTTTTGGGTTAACTCTTCTTCGTGATGGGATATTAGAGTGCCATGTGCCCGTCCAAATGCTTACAGCAAATCTCTTATTACTTCCACCTCTTCCCATTCATTCTCCACACAATTTGTTAATAGTGTGAAACATGAGGTTAAATGTGCTGATTCTCCAAGATGGGAGATTTATAGTAAAGTGACTGGAATGGCAAACCCGAGCACAAGGAGACAAAAAAGGAGAAGCGTTTTAGAAAGCTGTCCGGATCACATGCTGTCCCATCCGCTGGGTTTCCCATGCGTGTTTTAGCTGTCATAAGATTCCCTTGAATCTAGAGTGTTTTGACCCTTGAAATGGGTTGCATGCATTATTGCTTTAAATGGTCTGCATTTGCTCACAATCTCACCAATGTTCTCAACCCCAAGTGTCCAACGTTATGTCTCATCCACCTGTGGGTGTAGATGGGGTCAATCCAGGTTACTTCAGAGCTCCTGAATGAATTTCGTAAGAATTTTGTTGTTTTTGTGTATTGATTTTGAAATTAATTTTTATAATGGGGTTGAGCTGATTTTCCCTGCCGTGTTTATGCCATTCTATACACGTTTGATTCCCTTACAGACATATTTGAATACATAGGAATTAAACTTCATACTAGTCAGATATATTCCTCTGCAGGGAAAAGAGGATGTTGAGTCCAGTTCACTGAGCAAGGTGTAGGTCTTGTCTATTACACGTTTGGTTTATGGAACTGTACATGTGCTAATATCAAACTCGGGTGTTTTGCATCACCCCACCTCACCTTTCGCTTTTAGCAGATATAAGAGTTTTTTTTTTCTAAATGTGAGACTCTGTTCTGTTTTCTAATTCAGCTCATGTGTAGACATGTGTACATTCCCTATATAAGTGATATCTTATGATAAGTTCCTTTTTCTGTGTTACTTATTTCACTTAGAAACATCGTACCTAAATCCAGTCATTATGCTGCTACTGGCTTTATGACATTGATTCCATGGCTGAGGGATTTCCCATAGTATATAAGTACCAGAACTTTTTTCTTTCCTGGGATATTCAAGGTTTACTGAAGTCATTTTTCTTATAAACGGAGCCGCCCTAAACATTGCTGTTGCTGTTTCTTGTTGATTTTCTGTTTGCCCAACGTATTAGCCCATGAGTGGAAGTACCCTAGGCTCTGTAGCTCTGTTTTTAGATGTTTCTGGAAACACCATGGACTTCTCCAGAGTGGCTCTTGTCAATTTACATCCCGCACATCATTGTCAAAAGACTCCCAGTTCCACACATCTGTGCTGCCTTTCTAGTTTTTACAATTCTTTTGGATGTTCTGTTTAACCGGTTGGAAATGAGACTGCTTTGTAGTGAGGATTTGCATTGCCCACTTGCTTGGTTGGCCAAAAAGGGTATATGCGGGTTTCCTTGAATATATTGCGGGAAACCACATTTGCCATTTTTCGCCAAGTGCATCCTTGTCAAAATTGGGCCGCATTTCCTTTTCTTAAAATGCAATTCCAATCAACTTCTTGAAATATGTTTGATGTAATCCTGCCTCGAATTTATCTCTTCCTCGTTTCCTTCCAAATACAGATTTTTGGACGATAGTTGTCCATTTAACTCTGCAGGTTTGTGAATTCCAGAGAACCTGAGCTCAGTTTTTCAACTCGCTTTGTTTGTGAGCTGGCCACAACCACACAGGATTGCTTCAGGCCATATCTGTGTTCTGCTGCAGCAGGTTGAGCATTTGGTTAAATATTCTTCGTGATGGGAAATTAGAGGGGCGTGTGCCCATCCAAATGCTTACAGCATGTCTCTCATTGGTTCCCCTATTCCCTTTTAATCTCCACACATCTTGCAAACTGTGTGAAACAGGAGGTTAAAGGCACTGACTCTCTAAGCGGGCAGATTTATAGTTAAGTGCCTGGAATGGTGAACCCGAGCACAAGGAGAGGATAAAGGAGGTGTATTTTAGAAAGATGTCCGGGTCACACGTTGTCCCATCCTCTGGGTTTCCCATGCATGTTTTAGCTGTAATAAGATTCCCTGGACCCCAGAGAGTTGGGACTCATGGAATAGGTTGCACACATTATTGCTTTAAATGGTCTGCATTTGCTCACACAACCTCACCAATCATCTCAGCCCCAAGTGTCCAGCCTTATGTCTCATCCAGCTGTGGGTGTAGACGTGGTCAGTCCCAATTGCATCAGAGTCCCTTAACAAATTCTGTAAGGATTTCGCTGTTTTTGTGTTTTAGATTGTAATTTATTTTTATAATGTTGTAGAGCTGATTTTCACTGCCATGTTTAAGCCACTCTATACACTCTTGATTCCCTTATGGAGACATATCAATACATAGGTATTAAGATTCTTACTAGTCAGATATATTAATCTGCAGGGAATAGGGGATGTTGAGTTCAGTTCACTGAGCAAGGAGTAGGTCTTGTCTACTACACATTTGTTTTATGGAACGCTACCTGTGCTAATATCAAACTCTGGTTTTATGCATCAACCCACCTCACCTTTCCCCTTAAGCAGGCATAAGTGTGTTTTATTATTTTTCTAAATGTGAGACTCTGTTCTGTTTTCTAATTTAGCACATTTGTAACCATGTTTACATTCCCTTCATAAGTGATATCTTATGATAAGTTTCTTTTTCTGTGTAACTTTTTTCCCTTAGAATCATCGTACCTTACTCCAGTCATTATGCTGCTACTGACTTTATGACATTGATTCCATGGCTGAGGGATATCCCATAGTACCTAAGTACCACAACTTCTTTATCCACTTTTGTCTTTCCTGGGATATTTGTGGTGTACTGAAGTGCAGTTTTTTGTAAACAAAGCAGCCCTAAACTTTGGGGTGGCTGTTTCTTGTTGATTTTCAGTTTTCCCAATGTATACGCCCATGAGTGGAAGTGCCCTAAACTCTTTAGCTCAGGTTTCAGATGTTTAAGGAAACACAGTGGACTTCTACAGAGTGGCTCTTGGCAATTTACATCCCTCCTATCAGCGTAACAAGGCTCACTGTTCCACACGGCTCTGCTCTATTTCTAGATTTTACATTTTTTTTGGATGTTCTGTTTCACCATTGGCAAATGAGACTTATTTGTAGTTCAGCTTTGCATTCCCCACTTGGTTCGTTGGTCAAAAAGTGCATATGCGTGTTTTCTTGAATATATTGAGGAAAAAACGCATCCGCCCTATTGGCCAAGGGCATCATTGTCGAAGTTGTGACACATTTCCTGTGCTTAAAAGGTGATTACTATCTACCTCTTCAAATATCTTTCCTGCAGTCCTGCCTCAATTTCTGGTCCTCCTCGTTTCCTTCCCTCTACAGATTGTTGGACGATAGTTGTCCATTATAACTCTGAAAGTTTGTGAATTCCTGAGACCCTGAGCTCCATTTTTTAACTCGCTTTTTTTCTGAGCTTGCCACAGACCCGTAGGATTGCTTCAGGCCCTATCTGTGTTCTGGGATGACAGAATGAGTTCTGGGTTAACTCTTCTTCCTGATGGGATATTAGAGTGCCATGTGCCCGTCCAAATGCTTACAGCAAATCTCTTATTACTTCCACTTCTTCCCATTCATCCTCCACACAATTTGTGAACAGTGTGAAACATGAGGTTAAATGTGCTGATTCTCCAAGACGGGAGATTTATAGTAAAGTGAGTGGAATGGCAAACCCGAGCACAAGGAGACAAAAAAGGAGAAGCGTTTTAGAAAGCTGTCCGGATCACACGCTGTCCCAACCTCTGGGTTCCCCATGCGTGTTTTAGCTGTCATAAGATTCCCTTGAATCTAGAGTGTTGTGACTTTTGGAATGGGTTGCATGCATTATTGCTTTAAATGGTCTGCATTTGCTCACAACCTCACCAATGCTCTCAGCCCCAAGTGTCCAACATTATGTCTCATCCACCTCTGGGTGTAGATGGGGTCAATCCAGGTTGCTTCAGAGCTCCTGAATGAATTTCGTAAGAATTTTGTTGTTTCTGTGTATTGTTTTTTAAATTAATTTTTATAATGGGGTTGAGCTGATTTTCCCTGCCGTGTTTATGCCACTCTATAGACGTTTGATTCCCTTACGGACATATTTGCATACATAGGAATTAAACTTCATACTAGTCAGATATATTCCTCTGCAGGGAATAGGGGATGATCAGTCCAGTTCACTGAGCAAGGAGTAGGTCTTGTCTATTACACGTTTGGTTTATGGAACTGTACGTGTGCTAATATCAAACTCGGGTGTTTTGCATCACCCCACCTCACCTTTCGCTTGAAGCAGATATAAGAGTATTTTTTTCTAAATGTGAGACTCTGTTCTGTTTTCTAATTCAGCTCGTGTGTAGCCATGTTTACAATCCCTTCATAAGTGATATCTTATGATGAGTTTCTTTTTCTGTGTTACTTATTTCACTTAGAAACATTGTACCTAAATCCAGTCATTATGCTGCTATTGGCTTTATGACATTGATTCCATAGCTGAGGGATTTCCTGTAGTATATAAGTAGCACAACTTTTTTCTTTCCTGGGATATTTAAGGTTTACTGAAGTCATTTTTCTTATAAACGGAGCAGCCCTAAACATTGGTGTTGCTGTTTCTTGTTGATTTTCTGTTTGCCCAACGTATTAGCCCATGAGTGGAAGTACCCTAGGCTCGGTAGCTCTGTTTTTAGATGTTTCAGGAAACACCATGGACTTCTCCAGAGTGGCTCTTGTCAATTTACATCCTTCCCATCATTGTCAAAAGACTCCCTGTTCCACACATCTGTGCTGCCTTTCTAGTTTTTACAATTCTTTTGGATGTTCTGTTTAACCGGTTGGAAATGAGACTACTTTGTAGTGAGGATTTGCATTGCCCTCTTGCTTGGTTGGCCAAAAAGGGTATATGCGTGTTTCCTTGAATATATTGCGGGAAACCACATACGCCATTTTTGGCCAAGGGCATCGTTGTCAAAATTGGGCCGCATTTCCTGTGCTTAAAATGCGATTCCAATCTACATCTTGAAATATGTCTTCTGTAATCCTGCCTCGAATTATAGTCTTCCTCGTTTCCTTCCATCTACAGATTTTTGGACGATAGTTGTTCATTATAACTCTGCAGGTTTGTGAATTCCAGAGAACCTGAGCTCAGTTTTTCAACTCGCTTTGTTTGTGAGCTGGCCACAACCACGCAGGATTCCATCAGGCCATATCCATGTTCTGCTGCAGCAGGCTGAGCATTTGGTTAAATATTCTTCGTGATGGGAAATTAGAGGGGCGTGTGCCCATTCAAATGCTTACAGCATGTCTCTCATTGGTTCCCCCTATTCCCTTTTAATCTCCGCACAAATTGCAAACTGTGTGAAACAGGAGGTTATATGCACTGACTCTCTAAGTGGGGAGATTTATAGGAAAGTGGCTGGAATGGTGAACCCGAGCACAAGGAGAGGATAAAAGAGGTGTATTGTAGAAAGCTCTCCAGGTCACACGTTGTCCCATCCTCTGGGTTTCCCATGCATGTTTTAGCGGTAATAAGATTCCCTGGACCCCAGACAGGTGGCACCCAAGGAATGTGTTGCACACATTATTGCTTAAAAAGGTCTGCATTTGCTCACACAACCTCACCAATCCTCTCAGCCCCAAGTGTCCAGCCTTATGTCTCATCCAGCTGTGGGTGTAGATGTGGTCAGTCCCAATTGCATCAGAGTCCCTTAACAAATTCTGTAGGGATTTCGCTGTTTTTGCGTTTTAGTTTGAAATTTATTTTTATAATGGGGTTGAGCTGATTTTCACTGCTGTGTTAAAGCCACTCTATACACTCTTGATTCCCTTATGGAGACATATCAATACATAGGTATTAAGATTCTTACTAGTCAGAAATATTAATCTGCAGGAAATAGGGGATGTTGAGTTCAGTTCACTGAGCAAGGAGTAGGTCTTGTCTACTACACATGTGTTTTATGGAACGCTACCTGTGCTAATATCAAACTCTGGTTTTATGCATCAACCCACCTCACCTTTCCCCTTAAGCAGGCATAAGTGTGTTTTATTATTTTTTCTAAATGTGAGACTCTGTTCTGTTTTTTAATTCAGCTCATGTGTAGCCATGCTTACATTCCCTTCATAAGTGATATCTTATGATAAGTTTCTTTTTCTGTGTAACTTTTTTCCCTTAGAATCATCGTACCTTACTCCAGTCATTATGCTGCTACTGACTTTATGACATTGATTCCATGGCTGAGGGATATCCCATAGTACCTAAGTACCACAACTTCTTTATCCACTTTTGTCTTTCCTGGGATAATTGTGGTGTACTGAAGTGCATTTTTTTTGTAAACAAAGCAGCCCTAAACATTGGGGTGGCTGTTTCTTGTTGATTTTCAGTTTTCCCAATGTATACGCCCATGAGTGGAAGTACCATAAACCCTTTAGCTCAGTTTTCAGATGTTTAAGGAAACACAGTGGACTTCTACAGAGTGGCTCTTGGCAATTTACATCCCTCCTATCAGCGTAACAAGGCTCACTGTTCCACACGGCTCTGCTGTATTTCTAGATTTTACATTTTTTTTGGATGTTCTCTTTCACCATTGGCAAATGAGACTTATTTGTAGTCCGACTTTGCATTGCCCACTTGATTCGTTGGCCCAAAAGTGCTTATGCGTGTTTTCTTGAATATGTTGAGGAAAAAACGCATCCACCCTTTTGGCCAAGGGCATCATTGTCGAAGTTGTGCCACATTTCCTTTGCTTAAAAGGTGATTCCAATCTACCTCTTCAAATATGTTTCCTGCAGTCCTGCCTCAATTTCTGGTCCTCCTCGTTTCCCTCCCTCTACAGATTTTTGGATGATAGTTGTCCATTATAACTCGAAAAGTTTGTGAGTTCCTGAGACCCTGAGCTCCATTTTTTTACTCGCTTTTTTTCTGAGCTTGCCACAGACCCGGAGGGTTGCTTTAAGCCTTCTCTAGTTTCTGGGGCGGCAGAATGAGGTTTGGGTTAACTCTTCTTCGTGATGGGAAATTAGATATTATGTGCCCGTCCAAATGCTTACAGCAAATCTCTTATTACTTCCACCTCTTCCCATTCATTCTCCACACAATTTGTGAATAGTGTGAAACATGAGGTTAAATGTGCTGATTCTCCAAGATGGGAGATTTATAATAAAGTGACTGGAATGGCAAACCCGAGCACAAGGAGACAAAAAAGGAGAAGCGTTTTAGAAAGCTGTCCGGATCACATGCTGTCCCATCCACTGGGTTTCCCATGCGTGTTTTAACTGTCATAAGATTCCCTTGAATCTAGAGTGTTGTGACCCTTGAAATGGGTTGCATGCTTTATTGCTTTAAATGGTCTGCATTTGCTCACAATCTCACCAATGTTCTCAACCCCAAGTGTCCAACGTTATGTCTCATCTACCTGTGGGTGTAGATGGGGTCAATCCAGGTTACTTCAGAGCTCCTGAATGAATTTCGTAAGAATTTTGTTGTTTTTGTGTATTGTTTTTGAAATTAATTTTTATAATGGGGTTGAGCTGATTTTCCCTGCCGTGTTTATGCCATTCTATACACGTTTGATTCCCTTACAGACATATTTGAATACATAGGAATTAAACTTCATACTAGTCAGATATATTCCTCTGCAGGGAAAAGGGGATGTTGAGTCCAGTTCACTGAGGAAGGTGTAGGTCTTGTCTATTACACGTTTGGTTTATGGAACTGTACATGTGCTAATATCAAACTCGGGTGTTTTGCATCACCCCACCTCACCTTTCGCTTTTAGCAGATATAAGAGTTTTTTTTTTCTAAATATGAGACTCTGTTCTGTTTTCCAATTCAGCTCATGTGTAGACATGTGTACATTCCCTTTATAAGTGATATCTTATGATAAGTTCCTTTTTCTGTGTTACTTATTTCACTTAGAAACATCGTACCTAAATCCAGTCATTATGCTGCTACTGGCTTTATGACATTGATTCCATGGCTGAGGGATTTCCCATAGTATATAAGTACCAGAACTTTTTTCTTTCCTGGGATATTCAAGGTTTACTGAAGTCATTTTCCTTATAAACGGAGCCGCCCTAAACATTGCTGTTGCTGTTTCTTGTTGATTTTCTGTTTGCCCAACGTATTAGCCCATGAGTGGAAGTACCCTAGGCTCTGTAGCTCTGTTTTTAGATGTTTCAGGAAACACCATGGACTTCTCCAGAGTGGCTCTTGTCAATTTACATCCCGCACATCATTGTCAAAAGACTCCCAGTTCCACACATCTGTGCTGCCTTTCTAGTTTTTACAATTCTTTTGGATGTTCTGTTTAACCGGTTGGAAATGAGACTGCTTTGTAGTGAGGATTTGCATTGCCCACTTGCTTGGTTGGCCAAAAAGGGTATATGTGGGTTTCCTTGAATATATTGCGGGAAACCACATTTGCCATTTTTCACCAAGTGCATCCTTGTCAAAATTGGGCCGCATTTCCTTTTCTCAAAATGCAATTCCAATCTACTTCTTGAAATATGTTTGATGTAATCCTGCCTCGAATTTATCTCTTCCTCGTTTCCTTCCAAATACAGATTTTTGGACGATAGTTGTCCATTTAACTCTGCAGGTTTGTGAATTCCAGAGAACCTGAGCTCAGTTTTTCAACTCGCTTTGTTTGTGAGCTGGCCACAAACACACAGGATTGTGTCAGGCCATATCCGTGTTCTGCTGCAGCAGGTTGAGCATTTGGTTAAACATTCTTCGTGATGGGAAATTAGAGGGGCGTGTGCCCATCCAAATGTTTACAGCATGTCTCTCATTGGTTCCCCTATTCCCTTTTAATCTCCACACAACTTGCAAACTGTGTGAAACAGGAGGTTAAAGGCACTGAGTCTCTAAGCGGGCAGATTTATAGTTAAGTGCCTGGAATGGTGAACCCGAGCACAAGGAGAGGATAAAGGAGGTGTATTTTAGAAAGATGTCCGGGTCACATGTTGTCCCATCCTCTGGGTTTCCCATGCATGTTTTAGCTGTAATAAGATTCCCTGGACCCCAGAGAGTTGGGACTCATGGAATAGGTTGCACACATTATTGCTTTAAATGGTCTGCATTTGCTCACACAACCTCACCAATCATCTCAGCCGCAAGTGTCCAGCCTTATGTCTCATCCAGCTGTGGGTGTATACGTGGTCAGTCCCAATTGCATCAGAGGCCCTTAACAAATTCTGTAAGGATTTCGCTTTTTTTGTGTTTTAGTTTGTAATTTATTTTTATAATGTTGTAGAGCTGATTTTCACTGCCATGTTTAAGCCACTCTATACACTCTTGATTCCCTTATGGAGACATATCAATACATAGGTATTAAGATTCTTACTAGTCAGATATATTAATCTGCAGGGAATAGGGGATGTTGAGTTCAGTTCACTGATCAAGGAGTAGGTCTTGTCTACTACACATTTGTTTTATGGAACGCTACCTGTGCTAATATCAAACTCTGGTTTTATGCATCAACCCACCTCACCTTTCCCCTTAAGCAGGCATAAGTGTGTTTTATTATTTTTCTAAATGTGAGACTCTGTTCTGTTTTCTAATTTAGCACATTTGTAACCATGTTTACATTCCCTTCATAAGTGATATCTTATGATAAGTTTCTTTTTCTGTGTAACTTTTTTCCCTTAGAATCATCGTACCTTACTCCAGTCATTATGCTGCTACTGACTTTATGACATTGATTCCATGGCTGAGGGATATCCCATAGTACCTAAGTACCACAACTTCTTTATCCACTTTTGTCTTTCCTGGGATATTTGTGGTGTACTGAAGTGCATTTTTTTGTAAGCAAAGCAGCCCTAAACTTTGGGGTGGCTGTTTCTTGTTGATTTTCAGTTTTCCCAATGTATACGCCCATGAGTGGAAGTGCCCTAAACTCTTTAGCTCAGGTTTCAGATGTTTAAGGAAACACAGTGGACTTCTACAGAGTGGCTCTTGGCAATTTACATCCCTCCTATCAGCGTAACAAGGCTCACTGTTCCACACGGCTCTGCTCTATTTCTAGATTTTACATTTTTTTTTGGATGTTCTGTTTCACCATTGGAAAATGAGACTTATTTGTAGTTCAGCTTTGCATTCCCCACATGGTTCGTTGGTCAAAAAGTGCATATGCGTGTTTTCTTGAATATATTGAGGAAAAAACGCATCCGCCCGTTTGGCCAAGGGCATCATTGTCGAAGTTGTGCCACATTTCCTGTGCTTAAAAGGTGATTCCTATCTACCTCTTCAAATATGTTTCCTGCAGTCCTGCCTCAATTTCCGGTCCTCCTCGTTTCCTTCCCTCTACAGATTGTTGGACGATAGTTGTCCATTATAACTCTGAAAGTTTGTGAATTCCTGAGACCCTGAGCTCCATTTTTTAACTCGCTTTTTTTCTGAGCTTGCCACAGACCCGTAGGATTGCTTCAGGCCCTATCTGGGTTCTGGGATGACAGAATGAGTTCTGGGTTAACTCTTCTTCGTGATGGGATATTAGAGTGCCATGTGCCCGTCCAAATGCTTACAGCAAATCTCTTATTACTTCCACTTCTTCCCATTCATCCTCCACACAATTTGTGAACAGTGTGAAACATGAGGTTAAATGTGCTGATTCTCCAAGACAGGAGATTTATAGTAAAGTGAGTGGAATGGCAAACCCGAGCACAAGGAGACAAAAAAGGAGAAACGTTTTAGAAAGCTGTCCGGATCACACGCTGTCCCAACCTCTGGGTTTCCCATGCGTGTTTTAGCTGTCATAAGATTCCCTTGAATCTAGAGTGTTGTGACTTTTGGAATGGGTTGCATGCATTATTGCTTTAAATGGTCTGCATTTGCTCACAACATCACCAATGCTCTCAGCCCCAAGTGTCCAACGTTATGTCTCATCCACCTCTGGGTGTAGATGGGGTCAATCCAGGTTGCTTCAGAGCTCCTGAATGAATTTCGTAAGAATTTTGTTGTTTCTGTGTATTGTTTTTTAAATTAATTTTTATAATGGGGTTGAGCTGATTTTCCCTGCCGTGTTTATGCCACTCTATAGACGTTTGATTCCCTTATGGACATATTTGCATACATAGGAATTAAACTTCATACTAGTCAGATATATTCCTCTGCAGGGAATAGGGGATGATCAGTCCAGTTCACTGAGCAAGGAGTAGGTCTTGTCTATTACACGTTTGGTTTATGGAACTGTACGTGTGCTAATATCAAACTCGGGTGTTTTGCATCACCCCACCTCACCTTTCGCTTGAAGCAGATATAAGAGTATTTTTTTCTAAATGTGAGACTCTGTTCTGTTTTCTAATTCAGCTCGTGTGTAGCCATGTTTACAATCCCTTCATAAGTGATATCTTATGATGAGTTTCTTTTTCTGTGTTACTTATTTCACTTAGAAACATCGTACCTAAATCCAGTCATTATGCTGCTACTGGCTTTATGACATTGATTCCATAGCTGAGGGATTTCCCGTAGTATATAAGTAGCACAACTTTTTTCTTTCCTGGGATATTTAAGGTTTACTGAAGTCATTTTTCTTATAAACGGAGCAGCCCTAAACATTGGTGTTGCTGTTTCTTGTTGATTTTCTGTTTGCCCAACGTATTAGCCCATGAGTGGAAGTACCCTAGGCTCTGTAGCTCTGTTTTTAGATGTTTCTGGAAACACCATGGACTTCTCCAGAGTGGCTCTTGTCAATTTACATCCCGCACATCATTGTCAAAAGACTCCCAGTTCCACACATCTGTGCTGCCTTTCTAGTTTTTACAATTCTTTTGGATGTTCTGTTTAACCGGTTGGAAATGAGACTGCTTTGTAGTGAGGATTTGCATTGCCCACTTGCTTGGTTGGCCAAAAAGGGTATATGCGGGTTTCCTTGAATATATTGCGGGAAACCACATTTGCCATTTTTCGCCAAGTGCATCCTTGTCAAAATTGGGCCGCATTTCCTTTTCTTAAAATGCAATTCCAATCTACTTCTTGAAATATGTTTGATGTAATCCTGCCTCGAATTTATCTCTTCCTCGTTTCCTTCCAAATACAGATTTTTGGACGATAGTTGTCCATTTAACTCTGCAGGTTTGTGAATTCCAGAGAACCTGAGCTCAGTTTTTCAACTCGCTTTGTTTGTGAGCTGGCCACAACCACACAGGATTGTGTCAGGCCATATCTGTGTTCTGCTGCAGCAAGTTGAGCATTTGGTTAAATATTCTTCGTGATGGGAAATTAGAGGGGCGTGTGCCCATCCAAATGCTTACAGCATGTCTCTCATTGGTTCCCCTATTCCCTTTTAATCTCCACACAACTTGCAAACTGTGTGAAACAGGAGGTTAAAGGCACTGACTCTCTAAGCGGGCAGATTTATAGTTAAGTGCCTGGAATGGTGAACCCGAGCACAAGGAGAGGATAAAGGAGGTGTATTTTAGAAAGATGTCCGGGTCACATGTTGTCCCATCCTCTGGGTTTCCCATGCATGTTTTAGCTGTAATAAGATTCCCTGGACCCCAGAGAGTTGGGACTCATGGAATAGGTTGCACACATTATTGCTTTAAATGGTCTGCATTTGCTCACACAACCTCACCAATCATCTCAGCCGCAAGTGTCCAGCCTTATGTCTCATCCAGCTGTGGGTGTAGATGTGGTCAGTCCCAATTGCATCAGAGTCCCTTAACAAATTCTGTAAGGATTTCGCTGTTTTTGTGTTTTAGTTTGTAATTTATTTTTATAATGTTGTAGAGCTGATTTTCACTGCCATGTTTAAGCCACTCTATACACTCTTGATTCCCTTATGGAGACATATCAATACATAGGTATTAAGATTCTTACTAGTCAGATATATTAATCTGCAGGGAATAGGGGATGTTGAGTTCAGTTCACTGAGCAAGGAGTAGGTCTTGTCTAATACACATTTGTTTTATGGAACGCTACCTGTGCTAATATCAAACTCTGGTTTTATGCATCAACCCACCTCACCTTTCCCCTTAAGCAGGCATAAGTGTGTTTTATTATTTTTCTAAATGTGAGACTCTGTTCTGTTTTCTAATTTAGCACATTTGTAACCATGTTTACATTCCCTTCTTAAGTGATATCTTATGATAAGTTTCTTTTTCTGTGTAACTTTTTTCCCTTAGAATCATCGTACCTTACTCCAGTCATTATGCTGCTACTGACTTTATGACATTGATTCCATGGCTGAGGGATATCCCATAGTACCTAAGTACCACAACTTCTTTATCCACTTTTGTCTTTCCTGGGATATTTGTGGTGTACTGAAGTGCATTTTTTTGTAAACAAAGCAGCCCTAAACTTTGGGGTGGCTATTTCTTGTTGATTTTCAGTTTTCCCAATGTATACGCCCATGAGTGGAAGTGCCCTAAACTCTTTAGCTCAGGTTTCAGATGTTTAAGGAAACACAGTGGACTTCTACAGAGTGGCTCTTGGCAATTTACATCCCTCCTATCAGCGTAACAAGGCTCACTGTTCCACACGGCTCTGCTCTATTTCTAGATTTTACATTTTTTTTGGATGTTCTGTTTCACCATTGGCAAATGAGACTTATTTGTAGTTCAGCTTTGCATTCCCCACTTGGTTCGTTGGTCAAAAAGTGCATATGCGTGTTTTCTTGAATATATTGAGGAAAAAACGCATCCGCCCTATTGGCCAAGGGCATCATTGTCGAAGTTGTGACACATTTCCTGTGCTTAAAAGGTGATTACTATCTACCTCTTCAAATATGTTTCCTGCAGTCCTGCCTCAATTTCTGGTCCTCCTCGTTTCCTTCCCTCTACAGATTGTTGGACGATAGTTGTCCATTATAACTCTGAAAGTTTGTGAATTCCTGAGACCCTGAGCTCCATTTTTTAACTCGCTTTTTTTCTGAGCTTGCCACAGACCCGTAGGATTGCTTCAGGCCCTATCTGTGTTCTGGGATGACAGAATGAGTTCTGGGTTAACTCTTCTTCGTGATGGGATATTAGAGTGCCATGTGCCCGTCCAAATGCTTACAGCAAATCTCTTATTACTTCCACTTCTTCCCATTCATCCTCCACACAATTTGTGAACAGTGTGAAACATGAGGTTAAATGTGCTGATTCTCCAAGACGGGAGATTTATAGTAAAGTGAGTGGAATGGCAAACCCGAGCACAAGGAGACAAAAAAGGAGAAGCGTTTTAGAAAGCTGTCCGGATCACACGCTGTCCCAACCTCTGGGTTTCCCATGCGTGTTTTAGCTGTCATAAGATTCCCTTGAATCTAGAGTGTTGTGACTTTTGGAATGGGTTGCATGCATTATTGCTTTAAATGGTCTGCATTTGCTCACAACATCACCAATGCTCTCAGCCCCAAGTGTCCAACGTTATGTCTCATCCACCTCTGGGTGTAGATGGGGTCAATCCAGGTTGCTTCAGAGCTCCTGAATGAATTTCGTAAGAATTTTGTTGTTTCTGTGTATTGTTTTTTAAATTAATTTTTATAATGGGGTTGAGCTGATTTTCCCTGCCGTGTTTATGCCACTCTATAGACGTTTGATTCCCTTACGGACATATTTGCATACATAGGAATTAAACTTCATACTAGTCAGATATATTCCTCTGCAGGGAATAGGGGATGATCAGTCCAGTTCACTGAGCAAGGAGTAGGTCTTGTCTATTGCACGTTTGGTTTATGGAACTGTACGTGTGCTAATATCAAACTCGGGTGTTTTGCATCACCCCACCTCACCTTTCGCTTTAAGCAGATATAAGAGTATTTTTTTCTAAATGTGAGACTCTGTTCTGTTTTCTAATTCAGCTCGTGTGTAGCCATGTTTACAATCCCTTCATAAGTGATATCTTATGATGAGTTTCTTTTTCTGTGTTACTTATTTCACTTAGAAACATTGTACCTAAATCCAGTCATTATGCTGCTACTGGCTTTATGACATTGATTCCATAGCTGAGGGATTTCCTGTAGTATATAAGTAGCACAACTTTTTTCTTTCCTGGGATATTTAAGGTTTACTGAAGTCATTTTTCTTATAAACGGAGCAGCCCTAAAGATTGGTGTTGCTGTTTCTTGTTGATTTTCTGTTTGCCCAATGTATTAGCCCATGAGTGGAAGTACCCTAGGCTCGGTAGCTCTGTTTTTAGATGTTTCAGGAAACACCATGGACTTCTCCAGAGTGGCTCTTGTCAATTTACATCCTTCCCATCATTGTCAAAAGACTCCCTGTTCCACACATCTGTGCTTCCTTTCTAGCTTTTACAATTCTTTTGGATGTTCTGTTTAACCGGTTGGAAATGAGACTACTTTGTAGTGAGGATTTGCATTGCCCACTTGCTTGGTTGGCCAAAAAGGGTATATGCGTGTTTCCTTGAATATATTGCGGGAAACCACATATGCCATTTTTGGCGAAGGGCATCTTTGTCAAATTTGGGCCGCATTTCCTGTGCTTAAAATGCAATTCCAATCTACTTCTTGAAATATGTTTCCTGTAATCCTGCCTCGAATTAAAGTCTTCCTCGTTTCCTTCCATCTACACATTTTTGGACGATAGTTGTCCATTATAATTCTGCAGGTTTGTGAATTCCAGAGAACATGAGCTGAGTTTTTCAACTGGCTTTGTTTGTGAGCTGGCCACAAACACACAGGATTGTGTCAGGCCATATCCGTGTTCTGCTGCAGCAGGTTGAGCATTTGGTTAAATATTCTACGTGATGGGAAATTAGAGGGGCGTGTGCCCATCCAAATACTTACAGCATGTCTCTCATTGGTTCCCCCTATTCCGTTTTAATCTCCACACAACTTGCAAACTGTGTGAAACAGGAGGTTAAAGGCACTGACTCTCTAAGCGGGCAGATTTATAGTTAAGTGCCTGGAATGGTGAACCCGAGCACAAGGAGAGGATAAAGGAGGTGTATTTTAGAAAGATGTCCGGGTCACACGTTGTCCCATCCTCTGGGTTTCCCATGCATGTTTTAGCTGTAATAAGATTCCCTGGACCCCAGAGAGTTGGGACTCAAGGAATAGGTTGCACACATTATTGCTTTAAATGGTCTGCATTTGCTCACACAACCTCACCAATCCTCTCAGCCCCAAGTGTCCAGCCTTATGTCTCATCCAGCTGTGGGTGTAGATGTGGTCAGTCCCAAATGCATCAGAGGCCCTTAACAAATTCTGTAAGGATTTCGCTGTTTTTGTGTTTTAGTTTGAAATTTATTTTTATAATGGGTTTGAGCTGATTTTCACTGCCGTGTTTAAGCCACTCTATACACTCTTGAATCCCTTATGGAGTCATATCAATACATAGGTATTAAGATTCTTACTAGTCAGATATATTAATCTGAGGGAATAGGGGATGTTGAGTTCAGTTCACTGAGCAAGGAGCAGGTCTTGTCTACTACACATTTGTTTTATGGAACGCTACCTGTGCTAATATCAAACTCTGGTTTTATGCATCAACCCACCTCACCTTTCCCCTTCAGCAGGCATAAGTGTGTTTTATTATTTTTTTCTAAACGTGAGACTCTGTTTTTTTTTTCTAATTCAGCTCATGTGTAGCCATGTTTACATTCCCTTCATAAGTGATATCTTATGATAAGTTTCTTTTTCTGTGTAACTTTTTCCCCTTAGAATCATCGTACCTTACTCCAGTCATTATGCTGCTACTGACTTTATGACATTGATTCCGTGGCTGAGGGATATCGCATAGTACGTAAGTACCACATCTTCTTTATCCACTTTTGTCTTTCCTGGGATATTTGTGGTGTACTGAAGTGCTTTTTTTTGTAAGCAAAGCAGCCCTAAACTTTGGGGTGGCTGTTTCTTGTTGATTTTCAGTTTTCCCAATGTATACGCCCATGAGTGGAAGTGCCCTAAACTCTTTAGCTCAGGTTTCAGATGTTTAAGGAAACACAGTGGACTTCTACAGAGTGGCTCTTGGCAATTTACATCCCTCCTATCAGCGTAACAAGGCTCACTGTTCCACACGGCTCTGCTGCATTTCTAAATTGTACCTTTTTTTTGGATGTTCTCTTTCACCATTGGCAAATGAGACTTATTTGTAGTCCGGCTTTGCATTGCCCACTTGATTCGTTGGCCAAAAAGTGTGTATGCGTGTTTTCTTGAATATATTGAGGAAAAAACGCATTCGCCCTTTTGACCAAGGACATCATTGTCGAAGTTGTGCCACATTTCCTGTGCTTAAAAGGTGATTCCTATCTACCTCTTCAAATATGTTTCCTGAAGTCCTGCCTCAATTTCCAGTCCTCCTCGTTTCCTTCACTCTACAGATTTTTGGACGATAGTTGTCCATTATAACTCTGAAAGTTTGTGAATTCCTGACACCCTGAGCTCCATTTTTTAACTCGCTTTTTTTCTGAGCTTGCCACAGACCCGTAGCCTGGCTTCAGGCCCTCTCTGGGTTCCGGGGTGGCAGAATGAGTTTTGGGTTAACTCTTCTTCGTGATGGGATATTAGAGTGCCATGTGCCCGTCCAAATGCTTACAGCAAATCTCTTATTACTTCCACCTCTTCCCATTCATTCTCCACACAATTTGTGAATAGTGTGAAACATGAGGTTAAATGTGCTGATTCTCCAAGATGGGAGATTTATAGTAAAGTGAGTGGAATGGCAAACCCGAGCACAAGGAGACAAAAAAGGAGAAGCGTTTTAGAAAGCTGTCCGGATCACATGCTGTCCCATCCGCTGGGTTTCCCATGCGTGTTTTAGCTGTCATAAGATTCCCTTGAATCTAGAGTGTTGTGACCCTTGAAATGGGTTGCATGCATTATTGCTTTAAATGGTCTGCATTTGCTCACAATCTCACCAATGTTCTCAACCCCAAGTGTCCAACGTTATGTCTCATCCACCTGTGGGTGTAGATGGGGTCAATCCAGGTTACTTCAGAGCTCCTGAATGAATTTCGTAAGAATTTTGTTGTTTTTGTGTATTGTTTTTGAAATTAATTTTTATAATGGGGTTGAGCTGATTTTCCCTGCCGTGTTTATGCCATTCTATACACGTTTGATTCCCTTACAGACATATTTGAATACATAGGAATTAAACTTCATACTAGTCAGATATATTCCTCTGCAGGGAAAAGGGGATGTTGAGTCCAGTTCACTGAGCAAGGTGTAGGTCTTGTCTATTACACGTTTGGTTTATGGAACTGTACATGTGCTAATATCAAACTCGGGTGTTTTGCATCACCCCACCTCACCTTTCGCTTTTAGCAGATATAAGAGTTTTTTTTTTCTAAATGTGAGACTCTGTTCTGTTTTCTAATTCAGCTCATGTGTAGACATGTGTACATTCCCTTTATAAGTGATATCTTATGATAAGTTCCTTTTTCTGTGTTACTTATTTCACTTAGAAACATCGTACCTAAATCCAGTCATTATGCTGCTACTGGCTTTATGACATTGATTCCATGGCTGAGGGATTTCCCATAGTATATAAGTACCAGAACTTTTTTCTTTCCTGGGATATTCAAGGTTTACTGAAGTCATTTTTCTTATAAACGGAGCCGCCCTAAACATTTCTGTTGCTGTTTCTTGTTGATTTTCTGTTTGCCCAACGTATTAGCCCATGAGTGGAAGTACCCTAGGCTCTGTAGCTCTGTTTTTAGATGTTTCTGGAAACACCATGGACTTCTCCAGAGTGGCTCTTGTCAATTTACATCCCGCACATCATTGTCAAAAGACTCCCAGTTCCACACATCTGTGCTGCCTTTCTAGTTTTTACCATTCTTTTGGATGTTCTGTTTAACCGGTTGGAAATGAGACTGCTTTGTAGTGAGGATTTGCATTGCCCACTTGCTTGGTTGGCCAAAAATGGTATATGTGGGTTTCCTTGAATATATTGCGGGAAACCACATTTGCCATTTTTCGCCAAGTGCATCCTTGTCAAAATTGGGCCGCATTTCCTTTTCTTAAAATGCAATTCCAATCTACTTCTTGAAATATGTTTGATGTAATCCTGCCTCGAATTTATCTCTACCTCGTTTCCTTCCAAATACAGATTTTTGGACGATAGTTGTCCATTTAACTCTGCAGGTTTGTGAATTCCAGAGAACCTGAGCTCAGTTTTTCAACTCGCTTTGTTTGTGAGCTGGCCACAACCACACAGGATTGCGTCAGGCCATATCCGTGTTCTGCTGCAGCAGGTTGAGCATTTGGTTAAATATTCTTCGTGATGGGAAATTAGAGGGGCGTGTGCCCATCCAAATGCTTACAGCATGTCTCTCATTGGTTCCTCTATTCCCTTTTAATCTCCACACAACTTGCAAACTGTGTGAAACAGGAGGTTAAAGGCACTGACTCTCTAAGCGGGCAGATTTATAGATAAGTGCCTGGAATGGTGAACCCGAGCACAAGGAGAGGATAAAGGAGGTGTATTTTAGAAAGATGTCCGGGTCACATGTTGTCCCATCCTCTGGGTTTCCCATGCATGTTTTAGCTGTAATAAGATTCCCTGGACCCCAGAGAGTTGGGACTCATGGAATAGGTTGCACACATTATTGCTTTAAATGGTCTGCATTTGCTCACACAACCTCACCAATCATCTCAGCCCCAAGTGTCCAGCCTTATGTCTCATCCAGCTGTGGGTGTAGAAGTGGTCAGTCCCAATTGCATCAGAGTCCCTTAACAAATTCTGTAAGGATTTCGCTGTTTTTGTGTTTTAGTTTGTAATTTATTTTTATAATGTTGTAGAGCTGATTTTCACTGCCATGTTTAAGCCACTCTATACACTCTTGATTCCCTTATGGAGACATATCAATACATAGGTATTAAGATTCTTACTAGTCAGATATATTAATCTGCAGGGAATAGGGGATGTTGAGTTCAGTTCACTGAGCAAGGAGTAGGTCTTGTCTACTACACATTTGTTTTATGGAACGCTACCTGTGCTAATATCAAACTCTGGTTTTATGCATCAACCCACCTCACCTTTCCCCTTAAGCAGGCATAAGTGTGTTTTATTATTTTTCTAAATGTGAGACTCTGTTCTGTTTTCTAATTTAGCACATTTGTAACCATGTTTACATTCCCTTCATAAGTGATATCTTATGATAAGTTTCTTTTTCTGTGTAACTGTTTTCCCTTAGAATCATCGTACCTTACTCCAGTCATTATGCTGCTACTGACTTTATGACATTGATTCCATGGCTGAGGGATATCCCATAGTACCTAAGTACCACAACTTCTTTATCCACTTTTGTCTTTCCTGGGATATTTGTGGTGTACTGAAGTGCATTTTTTTGTAAACAAAGCAGCCCTAAAGTTTGGGGTGGCTGTTTCTTGTTGATTTTCAGTTTTCCCAATGTATACGCCCATGAGTGGAAGTGCCCTAAACTCTTTAGCTCAGGTTTCAGATGTTTAAGGAAACACAGTGGACTTCTACAGAGTGGCTCTTGGCAATTTACATCCCTCCTATCAGCGTAACAAGGCTCACTGTTCCACACGGCTCTGCTCTATTTCTAGATTTTACATTTTTTTTGGATGTTCTGTTTCACCATTGGCAAATGAGACTTATTTGTAGTTCAGCTTTGCATTCCCCACTTGGTTCGTTGGTCAAAAAGTGCATATGCGTGTTTTCTTGAATATATTGAGGAAAAAACGCATCCGCCCGTTTGGCCAAGGGCATCATTGTCGAAGTTGTGACACATTTCCTGTGCTTAAAAGGTGATTACTATCTACCTCTTCAAATATGTTTCCTGCAGTCCTGCCTCAATTTCTGGTCCTCCTCGTTTCCTTCCCTCTACAGATTGTTGGACGATAGTTGTCCATTATAACTCTGAAATTTTGTGAATTCCTGAGACCCTGAGCTCCATTTTTTAACTCGCTTTTTTTCTGAGCTTGCCACAGACCCGTAGGATTGCTTCAGGCCCTATCTGTGTTCTGGGATGACAGAATGAGTTCTGGGTTAACTCTTCTTCGTGATGGGATATTAGAGTGCCATGTGCCCGTCCAAATGCTTACAGTAAATCTCTTATTACTTCCACTTCTTCCCATTCATCCTCCACACAATTTGTGAACAGTGTGAAACATGAGGTTAAATGTGCTGATTCTCCAAGACGGGAGATTTATAGTAAAGTGAGTGGAATGGCAAACCCGAGCACAAGGAGACAAAAAAGGAGAAGCGTTTTAGAAAGCTGTCCGGATCACACGCTGTCCCAACCTCTGGGTTTCCCATGCGTGTTTTAGCTGTCATAAGATTCCCTTGAATCTAGAGTTTTGTGACTTTTGGAATGGGTTGCATGCATTATTGCTTTAAATGGTCTGCATTTGCTCACAACATCACCAATGCTCTCAGCCCCAAGTGTCCAACATTATGTCTCATCCACCTCTGGGTGTAGATGGGGTCAATCCAGGTTGCTTCAGAGCTCCTGAATGAATTTCGTAAGAATTTTGTTGTTTCTGTGTATTGTTTTTTAAATTAATTTTTATAAAGGGGTTGAGCTGATTTTCCCTGCCGTGTTTATGCCACTCTATAGACGTTTGATTCCCTTACGGAAATATTTGCATACATAGGAATTAAACTTCATACAAGTCAGATATATTCCTCTGCAGGGAATAGGGGATGATCACTCCAGTTCACTGAGCAAGGAGTAGGTCTTGTCTATTACACGTTTGGTTTATGGAACCGTACGTGTGCTAATATCAAACTCGGGTGTTTTGCATCACCCCACCTCACCTTTCGCTTTAAGCAGATATAAGAGTATTTTTTCCTAAATGTGAGACTCTGTTCTGTTTTCTAATTCAGCTCGTGTGTAGCCATGTTTACAATCCCTTCATAAGTGATATCTTATGATGAGTTTCTTTTTCTGTGTTACTTATTTCACTTAGAAACATTGTACCTAAATCCAGTCATTATGCTGCTATTGGCTTTATGACATTGATTCCATAGCTGAGGGATTTCCTGTAGTATATAAGTAGCACAACTTTTTTCTTTCCTGGGATATTTAAGGTTTACTGAAGTCATTTTTCTTATAAACGGAGCAGCCCTAAACATTGGTGTTGCTGTTTCTTGTTGATTTTCTGTTTGCCCAACGTATTAGCCCATGAGTGGAAGTACCCTAGGCTCGGTAGCTCTGTTTTTAGATGTTTCAGGAAACACCATGGACTTCTCCAGAGTGGCTCTTGTCAATTTACATCCTTCCCATCATTGTCAAAAGACTCCCTGTTCCACACATCTGTGCTTCCTTTCTAGCTTTTACAATTCTTTTGGATGTTCTGTTTAACCGGTTGGAAATGAGACTACTTTGTAGTGAGGATTTGCATTGCCCACTTGCTTGGTTGGCCAAAAAGGGTATATGCGTGTTTCCTTGAATATATTGCGGGAAACCACATATGCCATTTTTGGCGAAGGGCATCTTTGTCAAATTTGGGCCGCATTTCCTGTGCTTAAAATGCAATTCCAATCTACTTGTTGAAATATGTTTCCTCTAATCCTGCCTCGAATTAAAGTCTTCCTCATTTCCTTCCATCTACACATTTTTGGACGATAGTTGTCCATTATAATTCTGCAGGTTTGTGAATTCCAGAGAACATGAGCTGAGTTTTTCAACTGGCTTTGTTTGTGAGCTGGCCACAAACACACAGGATTGTGTCAGGCCATATCCGTGTTCTGCTGCAGCAGGTTGAGCATTTGGTTAAATATTCTTCGTGATGGGAAATTAGAGGGGCGTGTGCCCGTCCAAATACTTACAGCATGTCTCTCATTGCTTCCCCCTATTCCGTTTTAATGTCCACACAACTTGCAAACTGTGTGAAACAGGAGGTTAAAGGCACTGACTCTCTAAGCGGGCAGATTTATAGTTAAGTGCCTGGAATGGTGAACCCGAGCACAAGGAGAGGATAAAGGAGGTGTATTTTAGAAAGATGTCCGGGTCACACGTTGTCCCATCCTCTGGGTTTCCCATGCATGTTTTAGCTGTAATAAGATTCCCTGGACCCCAGAGAGTTGGGACTCAAGGAATAGGTTGCACACATTATTGCTTTAAATGGTCTGCATTTGCTCACACAACCTCACCAATCCTCTCAGCCCCAAGTGTCCAGCCTTATGTCTCATCCAGCTGTGGGTGTAGATGTGGTCAGTCCCAAATGCATCAGAGGCCCTTAACAAATTCTGTAAGGATTTCGCTGTTTTTGTGTTTTAGTTTGAAATTTATTTTTATAATGGGGTTGAGCTGATTTTCACTGCCGTGTTTAAGCCACTCTATACACTCTTGATTCCCTTATGGAGTCATATCAATACATAGGTATTAAGATTCTTACTAGTCAGATATATTAATCTGAGGGAATAGGGGATGTTGAGTTCAGTTCACTGAGCAAGGAGCAGGTCTTGTCTACTACACATTTGTTTTATGGAACGCTACCTGTGCTAATATCAAACTCTGGTTTTATGCATCAACCCACCTCACCTTTCCCCTTCAGCAGGCATAAGTGTGTTTTATTATTTTTTTCTAAATGTGAGACCTGTTTTTTTTTTCTAATTCAGCTCATGTGTAGCCATGTTTACATTCCCTTCATAAGTGATATCTTATGATAAGTTTCTTTTTCTGTGTAACTTTTTTCCCTTAGAATCATCGTACCTTACTCCAGTCATTATGCTGCTACTGACTTTATGACATTGATTCCATGGCTGAGGGATATCCCATAGTACGTAAGTACCACAACTTCTTTATCCACTTTTGTCTTTCCTGGGATATTTGTGGAGTACTGAAGTGCATTTTTTTGTAAGCAAAGTAGCCCTAAACTTTGGGGTGGCTGTTTCTTGTTGATTTTCAGTTTTCCCAATGTATACGCCCATGAGTGGAAGTGCCCTAAAGTCTTTAGCTCAGTTTTCAGATGTTTAAGGAAACACAGTGGACTTCTACAGAGTGGCTCTTGGCAATTTACATCCCTCCTATCAGCGTAACAAGGCTCACTGTTCCACACGGCTCTGCTGCATTTCTAAATTGTACCTTTTTTTTGGATGTTCTGTTTCACCATTGGCAAATGAGACTTATTTGTAGTCCGGCTTTGCATTGCCCACTTGATTCGTTGGCCAAAAAGTGCGTATGCGTGTTTTCTTGAATATATTGAGGAAAAAACGCATTCGCCCTTTTGACCAAGGACATCATTGTCGAAGTTGTGCCACATTTCCTGTGCTTAAAAAGTGATTCCTATCTACCTCTTCAAATATGTTTCCTGCAGTCCTGCCTCAATTTCCGGTCCTCCTCGTTTCCTTCACTCTACAGATTTTTGGACGATAGTTGTCCATTATAACTCTGAAAGTTTGTGAATTCCTGAGACCCTGAGCTCCATTTTTTAACTCGCTTTTTTTCTGAGCTTGCCACAGACCCGTAGCCTGGCTTCAGGCCCTCTCTGGGTTCCGGGCTGGCAGAATGAGTTTTGGGTTAACTCTTCTTCGTGATGGGATATTAGAGTGCCATGTGCCCGTCCAAATGCTTACAGCAAATCTCTTATTACGTCCACCTCTTCCCATTCATTCTCCACACAATTTGTGAATAGTGTGAAACATGAGGTTAAATGTGCTGATTCTCCAAGATGGGAGATTTATAGTAAAGTGAGTGGAATGGCAAACCCGAGCACAAGGAGACAAAAAAGGAGAAGCGTTTTAGAAAGCTGTCCGGATCACATGCTGTCCCATCCGCTGGGTTTCCCATGCGTGTTTTAGCTGTCATAAGATTCCCTTGAATCTAGAGTGTTGTGACCCTTGAAATGGGTTGCATGCATTATTGCTTTAAATGGTCTGCATTTGCTCACAATCTCACCAATGTTCTCAACCCTATGTGTCCAACGTTATGTCTCATCCAACTGTGGGTGTAGATGGGGTCAATCCAGGTTACTTCAGAGCTCCTGAATGAATTTCGTAAGAATTTTGTTGTTTTTGTGTATTGTTTTTGAAATTAATTTTTATAATTGGGTTGAGCTGATTTTCCCTGCCGTGTTTATGCCATTCTATACACGTTTGATTCCCTTACAGACATATTTGAATACATAGGAATTAAACTTCATACTAGTCAGATATATTCCTCTGCAGGGAAAAGGGGATGTTGAGTCCAGTTCACTGAGCAAGGTGTAGGTCTTGTCTATTACACGTTTGGTTTATGGAACAGTACATGTGCTAATATCAAACTCGGGTGTTTTGCATCACCCCACCTCACCTTTCGCTTTTAGCAGATATAAGAGTTTTTTTTTTTCTAAATGTGAGACTCTGTTCTGTTTTCTAATTCAGCTCATGTGTAGACATGTGTACATTCCCTTTATAAGTGATATCTTATGATAAGTTCCTTTTTCTGTGTTACTTATTTCACTTAGAAACATCGTACCTAAATCCAGTCATTATGCTGCTACTGGCTTTATGACATTGATTCCATGGCTGAGGGATTTCCCATAGTATATAAGTACCAGAACTTTTTTCTTTCCTGGGATATTCAAGGTTTACTGAAGTCATTTTTCTTATAAACGGAGCCGCCCTAAACATTGCTGTTGCTGTTTCTTGTTGATTTTCTGTTTGCCCAACGTATTAGCCCATGAGTGGAAGTACCCTAGGCTCTGTAGCTCTGTTTTTAGATGTTTCTGGAAATACCATGGACTTCTCCAGAGTGGCTCTTGTCAATTTACATCCCGCACATCATTGTCAAAAGACTCCCAGTTCCACACATCTGTGCTGCCTTTCTAGTTTTTACAATTCTTTTGGATGTTCTGTTTAACTGGTTGGAAATGAGACTGCTTTGTAGTGAGGATTTGCATTGCCCACTTGCTTGGTTGGCCAAAAAGGGTATATGCGGGTTTCCTTGAATATATTGCGGGAAACCACATTTGCCATTTTTCGCCAAGTCCATCCTTGTCAAAATTGGGCCGCATTTCCTTTTCTTAAAATGCAATTCCAATCTACTTCTTGAAATATGTTTGATGTAATCCTGCCTCGAATTTATCTCTTCCTCGTTACCTTCCAAATACAGATTTTTGGACGATAGTTGTCCATTTAACTCTGCAGGTTTGTGAATTCCAGAGAACCTGAGCTCAGTTTTTCAACTCGCTTTGTTTGTGAGCTGGCCACAACCACACAGGATTGCGTCAGGCCATATCCGTGTTCTGCTGCAGCAGGTTGAGCATTTGGTTAAATATTCTTCGTGATGGGAATTTAGAGGGGCGTGTGCCCATCCAAATGCTTACAGCATGTCTCTCATTGGTTCCCCTATTCCCTTTTAATCTCCACACAACTTGCAAACTGTGTGAAACAGGAGGTTAAAGGCACTGACTCTCTAAGTGGGCAGATTTATAGTTAAGTGCCTGGAATGGTGAACCCGAGCACAAGGAGAGGATAAAGGAGGTGTATTTTAGAAAGATGTCCGGGTCACATGTTGTCCCATCCTCTGGGTTTCCCATGCATGTTTTAGCTGTAATAAGATTCCCTGGACCCCAGAGAGTTGGGACTCATGGAATAGGTTGCACACATTATTGCTTTAAATGGTCTGCATTTGCTCACACAACCTCACCAATCATCTCAGCCGCAAGTGTCCATCCTTATGTCTCATCCAGCTGTGGGTGTAGATGTGGTCAGTCCCAATTGCATCAGAGTCCCTTAACAAATTCTGTAAGGATTTCGCTGTTTTTGTGTTTTAGTTTGTAATTTATTTTTATAATGTTGTAGAGCTGATTTTCACTGCCATGTTTAAGCCACTCTATACACTCTTGATTCCCTTATGGAGACATATCAATACATAGGTATTAAGATTCTTACTAGTCAGATATATTAATCTGCAGGGAATAGGGGATGTTGAGTTCAGTTCACTGAGCAAGGAGTAGGTCTTGTCTACTACACATTTGTTTTATGGAACGCTACCTGTGCTAATATCAAACTCTGGTTTTATGCATCAACCCACCTCACCTTTCCCCTTAAGCAGGCATAAGTGTGTTTTATTATTTTTCTAAATGTGAGACTCTGTTCTGTTTTCTAATTTAGCACATTTGTAACCATGTTTACATTCCCTTCATAAGTGATATCTTATGATAAGTTTCTTTTTCTGTGTAACTGTTTTCCCTTAGAATCATCGTACCTTACTCCAGTCATTATGCTGCTACTGACTTTATGACATTGATTCCATGGCTGAGGGATATCCCATAGTACCTAAGTACCACAACTTCTTTATCCACTTTTGTCTTTCCTGGGATATTTGTGGTGTACTGAAGTGCATTTTTTTGTAAACAAAGCAGCCCTAAACTTTGGGGTGGCTGTTTCTTGTTGATTTTCAGTTTTCCCAATGTATACGCCCATGAGTGGAAGTGCCCTAAACTCTTTAGCTCAGGTTTCAGATGTTTAAGGAAACACAGTGGACTTCTACAGAGTGGCTCTTGGCAATTTACATCCCTCCTATCAGCGTAACAAGGCTCACTGTTCCACACGGCTCTGCTCTATTTCTAGATTTTACATTTTTTTTTTGGATGTTCTGTTTCACCATTGGCAAATGAGACTTATTTGTAGTTCAGCTTTGCATTCCCCACTTGGTTCGTTGGTCAAAAAGTGCATATGCGTGTTTTCTTGAATATATTGAGGAAAAAACGCATCCGCCCGTTTGGCCAAGGGCATCATTGTCGAAGTTGTGACACATTTCCTGTGCTTAAAAGGTGATTACTATCTATCTCTTCAAATATGTTTCCTGCAGTCCTGCCTCAATTTCTGGTCCTCCTCGTTTCCTTCCCTCTACAGATTGTTGGACGATAGTTGTCCATTATAACTCTGAAAGTTTGTGAATTCCTGAGACCCTGAGCTCCATTTTTTAACTCGCTTTTTTTCTGAGCTTGCCACAGACCCGTAGGATTGCTTCAGGCCCTATCTGTGGTCTGGGATGACAGAATGAGTTCTGGGTTAACTCTTCTTCGTGATGGGATATTAGAGTGCCATGTGCCCGTCCAAATGCTTACAGTAAATCTCTTATTACTTCCACTTCTTCCCATTCATCCTCCACACAATTTGTGAACAGTGTGAAACATGAGGTTAAATGTGCTGATTCTCCAAGACGGGAGATTTATAGTAAAGTGAGTGGAATGGCAAACCCGAGCACAAGGAGACAAAAACGGAGAAGCGTTTTAGAAAGCTGTCCGGATCACACGCTGTCCCAACCTCTGGGTTTCCCATGCGTGTTTTAGCTGTCATAAGATTCCCTTGAATCTAGAGTGTTGTGACTTTTGGAATGGGTTGCATGCATTATTGCTTTAAATGGTCTGCATTTGCTCACAACATCACCAATGCTCTCAGCCCCAAGTGTCCAACATTATGTCTCATCCACCTCTGGGTGTAGATGGGGTCAATTCAGGTTGCTTCAGAGCTCCTGAATGAATTTCGTAAGAATTTTGTTGTTTCTGTGTATTGTTTTTTAAATTAATTTTTATAATGGGGTTGAGCTGATTTTCCCTGCCGTGTTTATGCCACTCTATAGACGTTTGATTCCCTTACGGACATATTTGCATACATAGGAATTAAACTTCATACAAGTCAGATATATTCCTCTGCAGGGAATAGGGGATGATCACTCCAGTTCACTGAGCAAGGAGTAGGTCTTGTCTATTACACGTTTGGTTTATGGAACTGTACGTGTGCTAATATCAAACTCGGGTGTTTTGCATCACCCCACCTCACCTTTCGCTTTAAGCAGATATAAGAGTATTTTTTCCTAAAGGTGAGACTCTGTTCTGTTTTCTAATTCAGCTCGTGTGTAGCCATGTTTACAATCCCTTCATAAGTGATATCTTATGATGAGTTTCTTTTTCTGTGTTACTTATTTCACTTAGAAACATTGTACCTAAATCCAGTCATTATGCTGCTACTGGCTTTATGACATTGATTCCATAGCTGAGGGATTTCCTGTAGTATATAAGTAGCACAACTTTTTTCTTTCCTGGGATATTTAAGGTTTACTGAAGTCATTTTTCTTATAAACGGAGCAGCCCTAAACATTGGTGTTGCTGTTTCTTGTTGATTTTCTGTTTGCCCAACGTATTAGCCCATGAGTGGAAGTACCCTAGGCTCGGTAGCTCTGTTTTTAGATGTTTCAGGAAACACCATGGACTTCTCCAGAGTGGCTCTTGTCAATTTACATCCTTCCCATCATTGTCAAAAGACTCCCTGTTCCACACATCTGTGCTTCCTTTCTAGCTTTTACAATTCTTTTGGATGTTCTGTTTAACCGGTTGGAAATGAGACTACTTTGTAGTGAGGATTTGCATTGCCCACTTGCTTGGTTGGCCAAAAAGGGTATATGCGTGTTTCCTTGAATATATTGCGGGAAACCACATATGCCATTTTTGGCGAAGGGCATCTTTGTCAAATTTGGGCCGCATTTCCTGTGCTTAAAATGCAATTCCAATCTACTTCTTGAAATATTTTTCCTGTAATCCTGCCTCGAATTAAAGTCTTCCTCGTTTCCTTCCATCTACACATTTTTGGACGATAGTTGTCCATTATAATTCTGCAGGTTTGTGAATTCCTGAGAACATGAGCTGAGTTTTTCAACTGGCTTTGTTTGTGAGCTGGCCACAAACACACAGGATTGTGTCAGGCCATATCCGTGTTCTGCTGCAGCAGGTTGAGCATTTGGTTAAATATTCTTCGTGATGGGAAATTAGAGGGGCGTGTGCCCGTCCAAATACTTACAGCATGTCTCTCATTGGTTCCCCCTATTCCGTTTTAATGTCCACACAACTTGCAAACTGTGTGAAACAGGAGGTTAAAGGCACTGACTCTCTAAGCGGGCAGATTTATAGTTAAGTGCCTGGAATGGTGAACCCGAGCACAAGGAGAGGATAAAGGAGGTGTATTTTAGAAAGATGTCCGGGTCACACGTTGTCCCATCCTCTGGGTTTCCCATGCATGTTTCCCATGTTTTAGCTGTAATAAGATTCCCTGGACCCCAGAGAGTTGGGACTCAAGGAATAGGTTGCACACATTATTGCTTTAAATGGTCTGCATTTGCTCACACAACCTCACCAATCCTCTCAGCCCCAAGTGTCCAGCCTTATGTCTCATCCAGCTGTGGGTGTAGATGTGGTCAGTCCCAAATGCATCAGAGGCCCTTAACAAATTCTGTAAGGATTTCGCTGTTTTTGTGTTTTAGTTTGAAATTTATTTTTATAATGGGGTTGAGCTGATTTTCTCTGCCGTGTTTAAGCCACTCTATACACTCTTGATTCCCTAATGGAGTCATATCAATACATAGGTATTAAGATTCTTACTAGTCAGATATATTAATCTGAGGGAATAGGGGATGTTGAGTTCAGTTCACTGAGCAAGGAGCAGGTCTTGTCTACTACACATTTGTTTTATGGAACGCTACCTGTGCTAATATCAAACTCTGGTTTTATGCATCAACCCACCTCACCTTTCCCCTTCAGCAGGCATAAGTGTGTTTTATTATTTTTTTCTAAATGTGAGACCTGTTTTTTTTTTTCTAATTCAGCTCATGTGTAGCCATGTTTACATTCCCTTCATAAGTGATATCTTATGATAAGTTTCTTTTTCTGTGTAACTTTTTTCCCTTAGAATCATCGTACCTTACTCCAGTCATTATGCTGCTACTGACTTTATGACATTGATTCCATGGCTGAGGGATATCCCATAGTACGTAAGTACCACAACTTCTTTATCCACATTTGTCTTTCCTGGGATATTTGTGGTGTACTGAAGTGCATTTTTTTGTAAGCAAAGCAGCCCTAAACTTTGGGGTGGCTGTTTCTTGTTGATTTTCAGTTTTCCCAATGTATACGCCCATGAGTGGAAGTGCCCTAAACTCTTTAGCTCAGTTTTCAGATGTTTAAGGAAACACAGTGGACTTCTACAGAGTGGCTCTTGGCAATTTACATCCCTCCTATCAGCGTAACAAGGCTCACTGTTCCACACGGCTCTGCTGCATTTCTAAATTGTACCTTTTTTTTGGATGTTCTGTTTCACCATTGGCAAATGAGACTTATTTGTAGTCCGGCTTTGCATTGCCCACTTGATTCGTTGGCCAAAAAGTGCGTATGCGTGTTTTCTTGAATATATTGAGGAAAAAACGCATTCGCCCTTTTGACCAAGGACATCATTGTCGAAGTTGTGCCACATTTCCTGTGCTTAAAAGGTGATTCCTATCTACCTCTTCAAATATGTTTCCTGCAGTCCTGCCTCAATTTCCGGTCCTCCTCGTTTCCTTCACTCTACAGATTTTTGGACGATAGTTGTCCATTATAACTCTGAAAGTTTGTGAATTCCTGAGACCCTGAGCTCCATTTTTTAACTCGCTTTTTTTCTGAGCTTGCCACAGACCCGTAGCCTGGCTTCAGGCCCTCTCTGGGTTCCGGGCTGGCAGAATGAGTTTTGGGTTAACTCTTCTTCGTGATGGGATATTAGAGTGCCATGTGCCCGTCCAAATGCTTACAGCAAATCTCTTATTACTTCCACCTCTTCCCATTCATTCTCCACACAATTTGTGAATAGTGTGAAACATGAGGTTAAATGTGCTGATTCTCCAAGATGGGAGATTTATAGTAAAGTGAGTGGAATGGCAAACCCGAGCACAAGGAGACAAAAAAGGAGAAGCGTTTTAGAAAGCTGTCCGGATCACATGCTGTCCCATCCGCTGGGTTTCCCATGCGTGTTTTAGCTGTCATAAGATTCCCTTGAATCTAGAGTGTTGTGACCCTTGAAATGGGTTGCATGCATTATTGCTTTAAATGGTCTGCATTTGCTCACAATCTCACCAATGTTCTCAACCCCAAGTGTCCAACGTTATGTCTCATCCACCTGTGGGTGTAGATGGGGTCAATCCAGGTTACTTCAGAGCTCCTGAATGAATTTCGTAAGAATTTTGTTGTTTTTGTGTATTGTTTTTGAAATTAATTTTTATAATGGGGTTGAGCTGATTTTCCCTGCCATGTTTATGCCATTCTATACACGTTTGATTCCCTTACAGACATATTTGAATACATAGGAATTAAACTTCATACTAGCCAGATATATTCCTCTGCAGGGAAAAGGGGATGTTGAGTCCAGTTCACTGAGCAAGGTGTAGGTCTTGTCTATTACACGTTTGGTTTATGGAACTGTACATGTGCTAATATCAAACTCAGGTGTTTTGCATCACCCCACCTCACCTTTCGCTTTTAGCAGATATAAGAGTTTTTTTTTTTCTAAATGTGAGACTCTGTTCTGTTTTCTAATTCAGCTCATGTGTAGACATGTGTACATTCCCTTTATAAGTGATATCTTATGATAAGTTCCTTTTTCTGTGTTACTTATTTCACTTAGAAACATCGTACCTAAATCCAGTCATTATGCTGCTACTGGCTTTATGACATTGATTCCATGGCTGAGGGATTTCCCATAGTATATAAGTACCAGAACTTTTTTCTTTCCTGGGATATTCAAGGTTTACTGAAGTCATTTTTCTTATAAACGGAGCCGCCCTAAACATTGCTGTTGCTGTTTCTTGTTGATTTTCTGTTTGCCCAACGTATTAGCCCATGAGTGGAAGTACCCTAGGCTCTGTAGCTCTGTTTTTAGATGTTTCTGGAAACACCATGGACTTCTCCAGAGTGGCTCTTGTCAATTTACATCCCGCACATCATTGTCAAAAGACTCCCAGTTCCACACATCTGTGCTGCCTTTCTAGTTTTTACAATTCTTTTGGATGTTCTGTTTAACCGGTTGGAAATGAGACTGCTTTGTAGTGAGGATTTGCATTGCCCACTTGCTTGGTTGGCCAAAAAGGGTATATGCGGGTTTCCTTGAATATATTGCGGGAAACCACATTTGCCATTTTTCGCCAAGTGCATCCTTGTCAAAATTGGGCCGCATTTCCTTTTCTTAAAATGCAATTCCAATCTACTTCTTGAAATATGTTTGATGTAATCCTGCCTCGAATTTATCTCTTCCTCGTTACCTTCCAAATACAGATTTTTGGACGATAGTTGTCCATTTAACTCTGCAGGTTTGTGAATTCCAGAGAACCTGAGCTCAGTTTTTCAACTCGCTTTGTTTGTGAGCTGGCCACAACCACACAGGATTGCGTCAGGCCATATCCGTGTTCTGCTGCAGCAGGTTGAGCATTTGGTTAAATATTCTTCGTGATGGGAAATTAGAGGGGCGTGTGCCCATCCAAATGCTTACAGCATGTCTCTCATTGGTTCCCCTATTCCCTTTTAATCTCCACACAACTTGCAAACTGTGTGAAACAGGAGGTTAAAGGCACTGACTCTCTAAGTGGGCAGATTTATAGTTAAGTGCCTGGAATGGTGAACCCGAGCACAAGGAGAGGATAAAGGAGGTGTATTTTAGAAAGATGTCCGGGTCACATGTTGTCCCATCCTCTGGGTTTCCCATGCATGTTTTAGCTGTAATAAGATTCCCTGGACCCCAGAGAGTTGGGACTCATGGAATAGGTTGCACACATTATTGCTTTAAATGGTCTGCATTTGCTCACACAACCTCACCAATCATCTCAGCCGCAAGTGTCCAGCCTTATGTCTCATCCAGCTGTGGGTGTAGATGTGGTCAGTCCCAATTGCATCAGAGTCCCTTAACAAATTCTGTAAGGATTTCGCTGTTTTTGTGTTTTAGTTTGTAATTTATTTTTATAATGTTGTAGAGCTGATTTTCACTGCCATGTTTAAGCCACTCTATACACTCTTGATTCCCTTATGGAGACATATCAATACATAGGTATTAAGATTCTTACTAGTCAGATATATTAATCTGCAGGGAATAGGGGATGTTGAGTTCAGTTCACTGAGCAAGGAGTAGGTCTTGTCTACTACACATTTGTTTTATGGAACGCTACCTGTGCTAATATCAAACTCTGGTTTTATGCATCAACCCACCTCACCTTTCCCCTTAAGCAGGCATAAGTGTGTTTTATTATTTTTCTAAATGTGAGACTCTGTTCTGTTTTCTAATTTAGCACATTTGTAACCATGTTTACATTCCCTTCATAAGTGATATCTTATGATAAGTTTCTTTTTCTGTGTAACTGTTTTCCCTTAGAATCATCGTACCTTACTCCGGTCATTATGCTGCTACTGACTTTATGACATTGATTCCATGGCTGAGGGATATCCCATAGTACCTAAGTACCACAACTTCTTTATCCACTTTTGTCTTTCCTGGGATATTTGTGGTGTACTGAAGTGCATTTTTTTGTAAACACAGCAGCCCTAAACTTTGGGGTGGCTGTTTCTTGTTGATTTTCAGTTTTCCCAATGTATACGCCCATGAGTGGAAGTGCCCTAAACTCTTTAGCTCAGGTTTCAGATGTTTAAGGAAACACAGTGGACTTCTACAGAGTGGCTCTTGGCAATTTACATCCCTCCTATCAGCGTAACAAGGCTCACTGTTCCACACGGCTCTGCTCTATTTCTAGATTTTACATTTTTTTTTTGGATGTTCTGTTTCACCATTGGCAAATGAGACTTATTTGTAGTTCAGCTTTGCATTCCCCACTTGGTTCGTTGGTCAAAAAGTGCATATGCGTGTTTTCTTGAATATATTGAGGAAAAAACGCATCCGCCCGTTTGGCCAAGGGCATCATTGTCGAAGTTGTGACACATTTCCTGTGCTTAAAAGGTGATTACTATCTACCTCTTCAAATATGTTTCCTGCAGTCCTGCCTCAATTTCTGGTCCTCCTCGTTTCCTTCCCTCTACAGATTGTTGGACGATAGTTGTCCATTATAACTCTGAAAGTTTGTGAATTCCTGAGACCCTGAGCTCCATTTTTTAACTCGCTTTTTTTCTGAGCTTGCCACAGACCCGTAGGATTGCTTCAGGCCCTATCTGTGTTCTAGGATGACAGAATGTGTTCTGGGTTAACTCTTCTTCGTGATGGGATATTAGAGTGCCATGTGCCCGTCCAAATGCTTACAGCAAATCTCTTATTACTTCCACTTCTTCCCATTCATCCTCCACACAATTTGTGAACAGTGTGAAACATGAGGTTAAATGTGCTGATTCTCCAAGACGGGAGATTTATAGTAAAGTGAGTGGAATGGCAAACCCGAGCACAAGGAGACAAAAAAGGAGAAGCGTTTTAGAAAGCTGTCCGGATCACACGCTGTCCCAACCTCTGGGTTTCCCATGCGTGTTTTAGCTGTCATAAGATTCCCTTGAATCTAGAGTGTTGTGACTTTTGGAATGGGTTGCATGCATTATTGCTTTAAATGGTCTGCATTTGCTCACAACATCACCAATGCTCTCAGCCCCAAGTGTCCAACATTATGTCTCATCCACTTCTGGGTGTAGATGGGGTCAATCCAGGTTGCTTCAGAGCTCCTGAATGAATTTCGTAAGAATTTTGTTGTTTCTGTGTATTGTTTCTTAAATTAATTTTGATAATGGGGTTGAGCTGATTTTCCCTGCCGTGTTTATGCCACTCTATAGACGTTTGATTCCTTGCGGACATATTTGCATACATAGGAATTAAACTTCATACTAGTCAGATATATTCCTCTGCAGGGAATAGGGGATGATCACTCCAGTTCACTGAGCAAGGAGTAGGTCTTGTCTATTACACGTTTGGTTTATGGAACTGTACGTGTGCTAATATCAAACTCGGGTGTTTTGCATCACCCCACCTCACCTTTCGCTTTAAGCAGATATAAGAGTATTTTTTTCTAAATGTGAGACTCTGTTCTGTTTTCTAATTCAGCTCGTGTGTAGCCATGTTTACAATCGCTTCATAAGTGATATCTTATGATGAGTTTCTTTTTCGGTGTTACTTATTTCACTTAGAAACATTGTACCTAAATCCAGTCATTATGCTGCTACTGGCTTTATGACATTGATTCCATAGCTGAGGGATTTCCTGTAGTATATAAGTAGCACAACTTTTTTCTTTCCTGGGATATTTAAGGTTTACTGAAGTCATTTTTCTTATAAACGGAGCAGCCCTAAACATTGCTGTTGCTGATTCTTGTTGATTTTCTGTTTGCCCAATGTATTAGCCCATGAGTGGAAGTACCCTAGGCTCGGTAGCTCTGTTTTTAGATGTTTCAGGAAACACCATGGACTTCTCCAGAGTGGCTCTTGTCAATTTACATCCTTCCCATCATTGTCAAAAGACTCCCTGTTCCACACATCTGTGCTTCCTTTCTAGCTTTTACAATTCTTTTGGATGTTCTGTTTAACCGGTTGGAAATGAGACTACTTTGTAGTGAGGATTTGCATTGCCCACTTGCTTGGTTGGCCAAAAAGGGTATATGCGTGTTTCCTTGAATATATTGCGGGAAACCACATATGCCATTTTTGGCGAAGGGCATCTTTGTCAAATTTGGGCCGCATTTCCTGTGCTTAAAATGCAATTCCAATCTACTTCTTGAAATATGTTTCCTGTAATCCTGCCTCGAATTAAAGTCTTCCTCGTTTCCTTCCATCTACACATTTTTGGACGATAGTTGTCCATTATAATTCTGCAGGTTTGTGAATTCCAGAGAACATGAGCTGAGTTTTTCAACTGGCTTTGTTTGTGAGCTGGCCACAAACACACAGGATTGTGTCAGGCCATATCCGTGTTCTGCTGCAGCAGGTTGAGCATTTGGTTAAATATTCTTCGTGATGGGAAATTAGAGGGGCGTGTGCCCGTCCAAATACTTACAGCATGTCTCTCATTGGTTCCCCCTATTCCGTTTTAATCTCCACACAACTTGCAAACTGTGTGAAACAGGAGGTTAAAGGCACTGACTCTCTAAGCGGGCAGATTTATAGTTAAGTGCCTGGAATGGTGAACCCGAGCACAAGGAGAGGATAAAGGAGGTGTATTTTAGAAAGATGTCCGGGTCACACGTTGTCCCATCCTCTGGGTTTCCCATGCATGTTTTAGCTGTAATAAGATTCCCTGGACCCCAGAGAGTTGGGACTCAAGGAATAGGTTGCACACATTATTGCTTTAAATGGTCTGCATTTGCTCACACAACCTCACCAATCCTCTCAGCCCCAAGTGTCCAGCCTTATGTCTCATCCAGCTGTGGGTGTAGATGTGGTCAGTCCCAAATGCATCAGAGGCCCTTAACAAATTCTGTAAGGATTTCGTTGTTTTTGTGTTTTAGTTTGAAATTTATTTTTATAATGGGGTTGAGCTGATTTTCACTGCCGTGTTTAAGCCACTCTATACACTCTTGATTCCCTTATGGAGTCATATCAATACATAGGTATTAAGATTCTTACTAGTCAGATATATTAATCTGAGGGCATAGGGGATGTTGAGTTCAGTTCACTGAGCAAGGAGCAGGTCTTGTCTACTACACATTTGTTTTATGGAACGCTACCTGTGCTAATATCAAACTCTGGTTTTATGCATCAACCCACCTCACCTTTCCCCTTCAGCAGGCATAAGTGTGTTTTATTATTTTTTTCTAAATGTGAGACCTGTTTTTTTTTCTAATTCAGCTCATGTGTAGCCATGTTTACATTCCCTTCATAAGTGATATCTTATGATAAGTTTCTTTTTCTGTGTAACTTTTTTCCCTTAGAATCATCGTACCTTACTCCAGTCATTATGCTGCTACTGACTTTATGACATTGATTCCATGGCTGAGGGATATCCCATAGTACGTAAGTACCACAACTTCTTTATCCACTTTTGTCTTTCCTGGGATATTTGTGGTGTACTGAAGTGCATTTTTTTGTAAGCAAAGCAGCCCTAAACTTTGGGGTGGCTGTTTCTTGTTGATTTTAAGTTTTCCCAATGTATACGCCCATGAGTGGAAGTGCCCTAAACTCTTTAGCTCAGTTTTCAGATGTTTAAGGAAACACAGTGGACTTCTACAGAGTGGCTCTTGGCAATTTACATCCCTCCTATCAGCGTAACAATGCTCACTGTTCCACATGGCTCTGCTGCATTTCTAAATTGTACCTTTTTTTTTGGATATTCTGTTTCACCATTGGCAAATGAGACTTATTTGTAGTCCGGCTTTGCATTGCCCACTTCATTCGTTGGCCAAAAAGTGCGTATGCGTGTTTTCTTGAATATATTGAGGAAAAAACGCATTCGCCCTTTTGACCAAGGACATCATTGTCGAAGTTGTGCCACATTTCCTGTGCTTAAAAGGTGATTCCTATCTACCTCTTCAAATATGTTTCCTGCAGTCCTGCCTCAATTTCCGGTCCTCCTCGTTTCCTTCACTCTACAGATTTTTGGACGATAGTTGTCCATTATAACTCTGAAAGTTTGTGAATTCCTGAGACCCTGAGCTCCATTTTTTAACTCACTTTTTTTCTGAGCTTGCCACAGACCTGTAGCCTGGCTTCAGGCCCTCTCTGGGTTCCGGGGTGGCAGAATGAGTTTTGGGTTAACTCTTCTTTGTGATGGGATATTAGAGTGCCATGTGCCCATCCAAATGCTTACAGCAAATCTCTTATTACTTCCACCTCTTCCCATTCATTCTCCACACAATTTGTGAATAGTGTGAAACATGAGGTTAAATGTGCTGATTCTCCAAGATGGGAGATTTATAGTAAAGTGACTGGAATGGCAAACCCGAGCACAAGGAGACAAAAAAGGAGAAGCGTTTTAGAAAGCTGTCCGGATCACATGCTGTCCCATCCGCTGGGTTTCCCATGCGTGTTTTAGCTGTCATAAGATTCCCTTGAATCTAGAGTGTTGTGACCCTTGAAATGGGTTGCATGAATTATTGCTTTAAATGGTCTGCATTTGCTCACAATCTCACCAATGTTCTCAACCCCAAGTGTCCAACGTTATGTCTCATCCACCTGTGGGTGTAGATGGGGTCAATCCAGGTTACTTCAGAGCTCCTGAATGAATTTCGTAAGAATTTTGTTGTTTTTGTGTATTGTTTTTGAAATTAATTTTTATAATGGGTTGAGCTGATTTTCCCTGCCATTTTTATGCCATTCTATACACGTTTGATTCCCTTACAGACATATTTGAATACATAGGAATTAACTTCATACTAGTCAGATATATTACTCTGCAGGGAAAAGGGGATGTTGAGTCCAGTTCACTGAGCAAGGAGTAGGTCTTGTCTATTACACGTTTGGTTTATGGAACTGTACGTGTGCTAATATCAAACTCGGGTGTTTTGCATCACCCCACCTCACCTTTCGCTTTAAGCAGATATAAGAGTTTTTTTTCTAAATGTGAGACTCTGTTCTGTTTTCTAATTCAGCTCATGTGTAGACATGTTTACATTCCCTTCATAAGTGATATCTTATGATAAGTTCCTTTTTCTGTGTTAATTATTTCACTTAGAAACATCGTACCTAAATCCAGTCATTATGCTGCTACTGGCTTTATGACATTGATTCCATGGCTGAGGGATTTCCCATAATATATAAGTACCACAACTTTTTTCTTTCCTGGGATATTCAAGGTTTACTGAAGTCATTTTTCTTACAAACGGAGCCGCCCTAAACATTGGTGTTGCTGTTTCTTGTTGATTTTCTGTTTGCCCAACGTATTAGCCCATGAGTGGAAGTACCCTAGGCTCTGTAGCTCTGTTTTTAGATGTTTCTGGAAACACCATGGACTTCTCCAGAGTGGCTCTTGTCAATTTGCATCCCGCACGTCATTGTCAAAAGACTCCCTGTTCCACACATCTGTGCTGCCTTTCTAGTTTTTACAATTCTTTTGGATGTTCTGTTTAACCGGTTGGAAATGAGACTGCTTTGTAGTGAGGATTTGCATTGCCCACTTGCTTGGTTGGCCAAAAAGGGTATATGCGTGTTTCCTTGAATATATTGCGGGAAACCACATATGCCATTTTTGGCCAAGTTCATACTTGTCAAAATTGGGCCGCATTTCCTGTGCTTAAAATGCAATTCCAATCTACTTCTTGAAATATGTTTGATGTAATCCTGCCTCGAATTTAACTCTTCCTCGTTTCCTTCCATCTACAGATTTTTGGACGATAGTTGTCCATTTAACTCTGCAGGTTTGTGAATTCCAGAGAACCTGAGCTCAGTTTTTCAACTCGCTTTGTTTGTGAGCTGTCCACAAACCCACAGGATTGCGTCAGGCCATATCCGTGTTCTGCTGCAGCAGGCTGAGCATTTGGTTAAATATTCTTCATGATGGGAAATTAGAGGGGCGAGTGCCCATCCAAATGCTTACAGCATGTCTCTCATTGGTTCCCCTATTCCCTTTTAATCTCCACACAACTTGCAAACTGTGTGAAACAGGAGGTTAAAGGCACTGACTCTCTAAGCGGGCAGATTTATAGTTAAGTGCCTGGAATGGTGAACCCGAGCACAAGGAGAGGATAAAGGATGTGTATTTTAGAAAGATGTCTGGGTCACATGTTGTCCCATCCTCTGGGTTTCCCATGCATGTTTTAGCTGTAATAAGATTCCCTGGACCCCAGAGAGTTGGGACTCATGGAATAGGTTGCACACATTATTGCTTTAAATGGTCTGCATTTGCTCACACAACCTCACCAATCATCTCAGCCCCAAGTGTCCAGCTTTATGTCTCATCCAGCTGTGGGTGTAGATGTGGTCAGTCCCAATTGCATCAGAGGCCCTTAACAAATTCTGTAAGGATTTCGCTGTTTTTGTGTTTTAGTTTGTAATTTATTTTTATAATGTTGTAGAGCTGATTTTCACTGCCATGTTTAAGCCACTCTATACACTCTTGATTCCCTTATGGAGACATATCAATACATAGGTATTAAGATTCTTACTAGTCAGATATATTAATCTGCAGGGAATAGGGGATGTTGAGTTCAGTTCACTGAGCAAGGAGTAGGTCTTGTCTACTACACATGTGTTTTATGGAACGCTACCTGTGCTAATATCAAACTCTGGTTTTATGCATCAAACCACCTCACCTTTCCCCTTAAGGAGGCATAAGTGTGTTTTATTATTTTTCTAAATGTGAGACTCTGTTCTGTTTTCTATTTTAGCACATTTGTAACCATGTTTACATTCCCTTCATAAGTGATATCTTATGATAAGTTTCTTTTTCTGTGTAACTTTCTTCCCTTAGAATCATCGTACCTTACTCCAGTCATTATGCTGCTACTGACTTTATGACATTGATTCCATGGCTGAGGGATATCCCATAGTACCTAAGTACCACAACTTCTTTATCCACTTTTGTCTTTCCTGGGATATTTGTGGTGTACTGAAGTGCATTTTTTTGTAAACAAAGCAGCCCTATACTTTGGGGTGGCTGTTTCTTGTTGATTTTCAGTTTTCCCAATGTATATGCCCATGAGTGGAAGTGCCCTAAACTCTTTAGCTCAGGTTTCAGATGTTTAAGGAAACACAGTGGACTTCTACAGAGTGGCTCTTGGCAATTTACATCCCTCCTATCAGCGTAACAAGGCTCACTGTTCCACACGGCTCTGCTCTATTTCTAGATTTTACATTTTTTTTTTGGATGTTCTGTTTCACCATTGGCAAATGAGACTTATTTGTAGTTCAGCTTTGCATTCCCCACTTGGTTCGTTGGTCAAAAAGTGCATATGCGTGTTTTCTTGAATATATTGAGGAAAAAACGCATCTGCCCGTTTGGCCAAGGGCATCATTGTCGAAGTTGTGACACATTTCCTGTGCTTAAAAGGTGATTACTATCTACCTCTTCAAATATGTTTCCTGCAGTCCTGCCTCAATTTCTGGTCCTCCTCGTTTCCTTCCCTCTACAGATTGTTGGACGATAGTTGTCCATTATAACTCTGAAAGTTTGTGAATTCCTGAGACCCTGAGCTCCATTTTTTAACTCGCTTTTTTTCTGAGCTTGCCACAGACCCGTAGGATTGCTTCAGGCCCTATCTGGGTTCTGGGATGACAGAATGAGTTTTGGGTTAACTCTTCTTCGTGATGGGAAACTAGAGTGCCATGTGCCCGTCCAAATGCTTACAGCAAATCTCTTATTACTTCCACTTCTTCCCATTCATCCTCCACACAATTTGTGAACAGTGTGGAACATGAGGTTAAATGTGCTGATTCTCCAAGACGGGAGATTTATAGTAAAGTGAGTGGAATGGCAAACCCGAGCACAAGGAGACAAAAAAGGAGAAGCGTTTTAGAAAGCTGTCCGGATCACACGCTGCCCCATCCTCTGGGTTTCCCATGCTTGTTTTATCTGTCATAAGATTCCCTTGAATCTAGAGTGTTGTGACTTTTGGAATGGGTTGCATGCATTGTTGCTTTAAATGGTCTGCATTTGCTCACAACCTCACCAATGCTCTCAGGCCCAAGTGTCCAACGTTAAGTCTCATCCACCTCTGGCTGTAGACGGGGTCAATCCACGTTGCTTCAGAGCTCCTGAATGAATTTCGTAAGAATTTTGTTGTTTCTGTGTATTGTTTTTTAAATTAATTTTTATAATGGGGTTGAGCTGATTTTCCCTGCCGTGTTTATGCCACTCTATAGACGTTTGATTCCCTTACGGACATATTTGCATACATAGGAATTAAACTTCATACTAGTCAGATATATTCCTCTGCAGGGAATAGGGGATGATCAGTCCAGTTCACTGAGCAAGGAGTAGGTCTTGTCTATTACACGTTTGGTTTATGGAACTGTACGTGTGCTAATATCAAACTCGGGTGTTTTGCATCACCCCACCTCACCTTTCGCTTTAAGCAGATATAAGAGTATTTTTTTCTAAATGTGAGACTCTGTTCTGTTTTCTAATTCAGCTCGTGTGTAGCCATGTTTACAATCCCTTCATAAGTGATATCTTATGATGAGTTTCTTTTTCTGTGTTACTTATTTCACTTAGAAACATTGTACCTAAATCCAGTCATTATGCTGCTACTGGCTTTATGACATTGATTCCATAGCTGAGGGATTTCCTGTAGTATATAAGTAGCACAACTTTTTTCTTTCCTGGGATATTTAAGGTTTACTGAAGTCATTTTTCTTATAAACGGAGCAGCCCTAAACATTGCTGTTGCTGTTTCTTGTTGATTTTCTGTTTGCCCAATGTATTAGCCCATGAGTGGAAGTACCCTAGGCTCGGTAGCTCTGTTTTTAGATGTTTCAGGAAACACCATGGACTTCTCCAGAGTGGCTCTTGTCAATTTACATCCTTCCCATCATTGTCAAAAGACTCCCTGTTCCACACATCTGTGCTTCCTTTCTAGCTTTTACAATTCTTTTGGATGTTCTGTTTAATCGGTTGGAAATGAGACTACTTTGTAGTGAGGATTTGCATTGCCCACTTGCTTGGTTGGCCAAAAAGGGTATATGCGTGTTTCCTTGAATATATTGCGGGAAACCACATATGCCATTTTTGGCGAAGGTCATCTTTGTCAAATTTGGGCCGCATTTCCTGTGCTTAAAATGCAATTCCAATGTACTTCTTGAAATATGTTTCCTGTAATCCTGACTCGAATTAAAGTCTTCCTCGTTTCCTTCCATCTACACATTTTTGGACGATAGTTGTCCATTATAATTCTGCAGGTTTGTGAATTCCAGAGAACATGAGCTGAGTTTTTCAACTGGCTTTGTTTGTGAGCTGGCCACAAACACACAGGATTGTGTCAGGCCATATCCGTGTTCTGCTGCAGCAGGTTGAGCATTTGGTTAAATATTCTTCGTGATGGGAAATTAGAGGGGCGTGTGCCCGTCCAAATACTTACAGCATGTCTCTCATTGGTTCCCCCTATTCCCTTTTAATCTCCACACAACTTGCAAACAGTGTGAAACAGGAGGTTAAAGGCACTGACTCTCTAAGCGGGCAGATTTATAGTTAAGTGCCTGGAATGGTGAACCCGAGCACAAGGAGAGGATAAAGGATGTGTATTTTAGAAAGATGTCCGGGTCACACGTTGTCCCATCCTCTGGGTTTCCCATGCATGTTTTAGCTGTAATAAGATTCCCTGGACCCCAGAGAGTTGGGACTCAAGGAATAGGTTGCACACATTATTGCTTTAAATGGTCTGCATTTGCTCACACAACCTCACCAATCCTCTCAGCCCCAAGTGTCCAGCCTTATGTCTCATCCAGCTGTGGGTGTAGATGTGGTCAGTCCCAAATGCATCAGAAGCCCTTAACAAATTCTGTAAGGATTTCGCTGTTTTTGTGTTTTAGTTTGAAATTTATTTTTATAATGCGGTTGAGCTGATTTTCACTGCCGTGTTTAAGCCACTCTATACACTCTTGAATCCCTTATGGAGTCATATCAATACATAGGTATTAAGATTCTTACTAGTCAGATATGTTAATCTGAGGGAATAGGGGATATTGAGTTCAGTTCACTGAGCAAGGAGCAGGTCTTGTCTACTACACATTTGTTTTATGGAACGCTACCTGTGTTAATATCAAACTCTGGTTTTATGCATCAAGCCACCTCACCTTTCCCCTTCAACAGGCATAAGTGTGTTTTATTATTTTTTTCTAAATATGAGACTCTGTTTTTTTTTCTAATTCAGCTCATGTGTAGCCATGTTTACATTCCCTTCATAAGTGATATCTTATGATAAGTTTCTTTTTCTGTGTAACTTTTTTCCCTTAGAATCATCGTACCTTACTCCAGTCATTATGCTGCTACTGACTTTATGACATTGATTCCATGACTGAGGGATATCCCATAGTACGTAAGTACCACAACTTCATTATCCAATTTTGTCTTTCCTGGGATATTTGTGGTGTACTGAAGTGCATTTATTTTGTAAACAAAGCAGCCCTAAACTTTGGGGTGGCTGTTTCTTGTTGATTTTCAGTTTTCCCAATGTATACGCCCATGAGTGGAAGTGCCCTAAACTCTTTAGCTCAGTTTTCAGATGTTTAAGGAAACACAGTGGACTTCTACAGAGTGGCTCTTGGCAATTTACATACCTCCTATCAGCGTAACAAGGCTCACTGTTCCACACGGCTCTGCTGCATTTCTAAATTGTACCTGTTTTTTTGGATGTTCTGTTTCACCATTGGCAAATGAGACTTATTTGTAGTCCGGCTTTGCATTGCCCACTTCATTCGTTGGCCAAAAAGTGCGTATGCGTGTTTTCTTGAATATATTGAGGAAAAAACGCATTCGCCCTTTTGACCAAGGACATCATTGTCGAAGTTGTGCCACATTTCCTGTGCTTAAAAGGTGATTCCTATCTACCTCTTCAAATATGTTTCCTGCAGTCCTGCCTCAATTTCCGGTCCTCCTCGTTTCCTTCACTCTACAGATTTTTGGACGATAGTTGTCCATTATAACTCTGAAAGTTTGTGAATTCCTGAGACCCTGAGCTCCATTTTTTAACTCGCTTTTTTTCTGAGCTTGCCACAGACCCGTAGCCTGGCTTCAGGCCCTCTCTGGGTTCCGGGGTGGCAGAATGAGTTTTGGGTTACCTCTTCTTCGTGATAGGATATTAGAGTGCCATGTGCCCGTCCAAATGCTTACAGCAAATCTCTTATTACTTCCACCTCTTCCCAGTCATCCTCCACACAATTTGTGAACAGTGTGAAACAGGAGATTAAATGTGCTGATTCTCCAAGACGGGAGATTTATAGTAAAGTGAGTGGAATGGCAAACCCGAGCACAGGGAGACAAAAAAGGAGAAGCGTTTTAGAAAGCTGTCCGGATCACACGCTGCCCCATCCTCTGGGTTTCCCATGCGTGTTTTAGCTGTCATAAGATTCCCTTGAAGCTAGAGTGTTGGGACCCTTGGAATGGGTTGCATGCATTATTGCTTTAAATGGTCTGCATTTGCTCACAACCTCACCAATGCTCTCAGCCCCAAGTGTCCAACGTTATGTCTCATCCACCTGTGGGTGTAGATGGGGTCAATCCAGGTTGCTTCAGAGCTCCTGAATGAATTTCGTAAGAATTTTGTTGTTTCTGTGTATTGTTTTTTAAATTAATTTTTATAATGGGGTTGAGCTGATTTTCCCTGCTGTGTTTATGCCACTCTATAGACGTTTGATTCCCTTACGGGCATATTTGCATACATAGGAATTAAACTTCATACTAGTCAGATATATTCCTCTGCAGGGAATAGGGGATGATCAGTCCAGTTCACTGAGCAAGGAGTAGGTCTTGTCTATTACACGTTTGGTTTATGGAACTGTACGTGTGCTAATATCAAACTCGGGTGTTTTGCATCACCCCACCTCACCTTTCGCTTTAAGCAGATATAAGAGTATTTTTTTCTAAATGTGAGACTCTGTTCTGTTTTCTAATTCAGCTCGTGTGTAGCCATGTTTACAATCCCTTCATAAGTGATATCTTATGATGAGTTTCTTTTTCTGTGTTACTTATTTCACTTAGAAACATTGTACCTAAATCCAGTCATTATGTTCCTACTGGCTTTATGACATTGATTCCATAGCTGAGGGATTTCCTGTAGTATATAAGTAGCACAACTTTTTTCTTTCCTGGGATATTTAAGGTTTACTGAAGTCATTTTTCTTATAAACGGAGCAGCCCTAAAGATTGGTGTTGCTGTTTCTGTTGATTTTCTGTTTGCCCAATGTATTAGCCCATGAGTGGAAGTACCCTAGGCTCGGTAGCTCTGTTTTTAGATGTTTCAGGAAACACCATGGACTTCTCCAGAGTGGCTCTTGACAATTTACATCCCTCCCATCATTGTCAAAAGACTCCCTGTTCCACAGATCTGTGCTTCCTTTCTAGTTTTTAGAATTCTTTTGGATGTTCTGTTTAACCGGTTGGAAATGAGACTACTTTGTAGTGAGGATTTGCATTGCCCACTTGCTTGGTTGGCCAAAAAGGGTATATGCGTGTTTCCTTGAATATATTGCGGGAAACCACATATTCCATTTTTGGCCAAGGGCATCCTTGTCAAAATTGGGCCGCATTTCCTGTGCTTAAAATGCAATTCCAATCTATTTCTTGAAATATGTTTCCTGTAATCCTGCCTCGAATTAAAGTCTTCCTCATTTCCTTCCATCTACACATTTTTGGACGATAGTTGTCCATTATAATTCTGCAGGTTTGTGAATTCCAGAGAACATGAGCTGAGTTTTTCAACTGGCTTTGTTTGTGAGCTGGCCACAAACACACAGGATTGCGTCAGGCCATATCCGTGTTCTGCTGCAGCAGGTTGAGCATTTGGTTAAATATTCTTCGTGATGGGAAATTAGAGGGGCGTGTGCCCGTCCAAATACTTACAGCATGTATCTCATTGGTTCCCCCTATTCCCTTTTAATCTCCACACAACTTGCAAACTGTGTGAAACAGGAGGTTAAAGGCACTGACTCTCTAAGCGGGCAGATTTATAGTAAAGTGGCTGGAATGGTGAACCCGAGCACAAGGAGAGGATAAAGGAGGTGTATTTTAGAAAGATGTCCGGTTCACACGTTGTCCCATCCTCTGGGTTTCCCATGCATGTTTTAGCTGTAATAAGATTCCCTGGACCCCAGAGAGTTGGGACTCAAGGAATAGGTTGCACACATTATTGCTTTAAATGGTCTGCATTTGCTCACACAACCTCACCAATCCTCTCAGCCCCAAGTGTCCAGCCTTATGTCTCATCCAGCTGTGGGTGTAGATGTGGTCAGTCCCAAATGCATTAGAGGCCCTTAACAAATTCTGTAAGGATTTCGCTGTTTTTGTGTTTTAGTTTGAAATTTATTTTTATAATGGGGTTGAGCTGATTTTCACTGCCGTGTTTAAGCCACTCTATACACTCTTGAATCCCTTATGGAGTCATATCAATACATAGGTATTAAGATTCTTACTAGTCAGATATATTAATCTGAGGGAATAGAGGACGTTGAGTTCAGTTCACTGAGCAAGGAGCAGGTCTTGTCTACTACACATTTGTTTTATGGAACGCTACCTGTGCTAATATCAAACTCTGGTTTTATGCATCAAGCCACCTCACCTTTCCCCTTCAGCAGGCATAAGTGTGTTTTATTATTTTTTTCTAAATGTGAGACTCTGTTTTTTTTTCTAATTCAGCTCATGTGTAGCCATGTTTACATTCCCTTCATAAGTGATATCTTAGGATAAGTTTCTTTTTCTGTGTAACTTTTTTCCCTTAGAATCATCGTACCTTACTCCAGTCATTATGCTGCTACTGACTTTATGACATTGATTCCATGACTGAGGGATATCCCATAGTACGTAAGTACCACAACTTATTTATCCACTTTTGTCTTTCCTGGGATATTTGTGGTGTACTGAAGTGCATTTATTGTGTAAACACAGCAGCCCTAAACTTTGGGGTGGCTGTTTCTTGTTGATTTTCAATTTTCCCAATGTACACGCCCATGAGTGGAAGTGCCCTAAACTCTTTAGCTCAGTTTTCAGATGTTTAAGGAAACACAGTGGACTTCTACAGAGTGGCTCTTGGCAATTTACATCCCTCCTATCAGCGTAACAAGGCTCACTGTTCCACACGGCTCTGCTGCATTTCTAAATTGTACCTTTTTTTTTGGATGTTCTGTTTCACCATTGGCAAATGAGACTTATTTGTAGTCCGGCTTTGCATTGCCCACTTCATTCGTTGGCCAAAAAGTGCGTATGCGTGTTTTCTTGAATATATTGAGGAAAAAACGCATTCGCCCTTTTGACCAAGGACATCATTGTCGAAGTTGTGCCACATTTCCTGTGCTTAAAAGGTGATTCCTATCTACCTCTTCAAATATGTTTCCTGCAGTCCTGCCTCAATTTCCGGTCCTCCTCGTTTCCTTCACTCTACAGATTTTTGGACGATAGTTGTCCATTATAACTCTGAAAGTTTGTGAATTCCTGAGACCCTGTGCTCCATTTTTTAACTCGCTTTTTTTCTGAGCTTGCCACAGACCCGTAGCTTGGCTTCAGGCCCTCTCTGGGTTCCGGGGTGGCAGAATGAGTTTTGGGTTACCTCTTCTTCGTGATGGGATATTAGAGTGCCATGTGCCCGTCCAAATGCTTACAGCAAATCTCTTATTACTTCCACCTCTTCCCAGTCATCCTCCACACAATTTGTGAACAGTGTGAAACAGGAGATTAAATGTGCTGATTCTCCAAGACGGGAGATTTATAGTAAAGTGAGTGGAATGGCAAACCCGAGCACAGGGAGACAAAAAAGGAGAAGCGTTTTAGAAAGCTGTCCGGATCACATGCTGCCCCATCCTCTGGGTTTCCCATGCGTGTTTTAGCTGTCATAAGATTCCCTTGAAGCTAGAGTGTTGGGACCCTTGGAATGGGGTGCATGCATTATTGCTTTAAATGGTCTGCATTTGCTCACAACCTCACCAATGCTCTCAGCCCCAAGTGTCCAACGTTATGTCTCATCCACCTGTGGGTGTAGATGGGGTCAATCCAGGTTGCTTCAGAGCTCCTGAATGAATTTCGTAAGAATTTTGTTGTTTCTGTGTATTGTTTTTTAAATTAATTTTTATAATGGGGTTGAGCTGATTTTCCCTGCTGTGTTTATGCCACTCTATAGACGTTTGATTCCCTTACGGGCATATTTGCATACATAGGAATTAAACTTCATACTAGTCAGATATATTCCTCTGCAGGGAATAGGGGATGATCAGTCCAGTTCACTGAGCAAGGAGTAGGTCTTGTCTATTACACGTTTGGTTTATGGAACTGTACGTGTGCTAATATCAAACTCGGGTGTTTTGCATCACCCCACCTCACCTTTCGCTTTAAGCAGATATAAGAGTATTTTTTTCTAAATGTGAGACTCTGTTCTGTTTTCTAATTCAGCTCGTGTGTAGCCATGTTTACAATCCCTTCATAAGTGATATCTTATGATGAGTTTCTTTTTCTGTGTTACTTATTTCACTTAGAAACATTGTACCTAAATCCAGTCATTATGTTCCTACTGGCTTTATGACATTGATTCCATAGCTGAGGGATTTCCTGTAGTATATAAGTAGCACAACTTTTTTCTTTCCTGGGATATTTAAGGTTTACTGAAGTCATTTTTCTTATAAACGGAGCAGCCCTAAAGATTGGTGTTGCTGTTTCTGTTGATTTTCTGTTTGCCCAATGTATTAGCCCATGAGTGGAAGTACCCTAGGCTCGGTAGCTCTGTTATTAGATGTTTCAGGAAACACCATGGACTTCTCCAGAGTGGCTCTTGACAATTTACATCCCTCCCATCATTGTCAAAAGACTCCCTGTTCCACACATCTGTGCTTCCTTTCTAGTTTTTAGAATTCTTTTGGATGTTCTGTTTAACCGGTTGGAAATGAGACTACTTTGTAGTGAGGATTTGCATTGCCCACTTGCTTGGTTGGCCAAAAAGGGTATATGCGTGTTTCCTTGAATATATTGCGGGAAACCACATATGCCATTTTTGGCCAAGGGCATCCTTGTCAAAATTGGGCCGCATTTCCTGTGCTTAAAATGCAATTCCAATCTATTTCTTGAAATATGTTTCCTGTAATCCTGCCTCGAATTAAAGTCTTCCTCATTTCCTTCCATCTACACATTTTTGGAAGATAGTTGTCCATTATAATTCTGCAGGTGTGTGAATTCCAGAGAACATGAGCTGAGTTTTTCAACTGGCTTTGTTTGTGAGCTGGCCACAAACACACAGGATTGCATCAGGCCATATCCGTGTTCTGCTGCAGCAGGTTGAGCATTTGGTTAAATATTCTTCGTGATGGGAAATTAGAGGGGCGTGTGCCCGTCCAAATACTTACAGCATGTATCTCATTGGTTCCCCCTATTCCCTTTTAATCTCCACACAACTTGCAAACTGTGTGAAACAGGAGGTTAAAGGCACTGACTCTCTAAGCGGGCAGATTTATAGTAAAGTGGCTGGAATGGTGAACCCGAGCACAAGGAGAGGATAAAGGAGGTGTATTTTAGAAAGATGTCCGGGTCACACGTTGTCCCATCCTCTGGGTTTCCCATGCATGTTTTAGCTGTAATAAGATTCCCTGGACCCCAGAGAGTTGGGACTCAAGGAATAGGTTGCACACATTATTGCTTTAAATGGTCTGCATTTGCTCACACAACCTCACCAATCCTCTCAGCCCCAAGTGTCCAGCCTTATGTCTCATCCAGCTGTGGGTGTAGATGTGGTCAGTCCCAAATGCATTAGAGGCCCTTAACAAATTCTGTAAGGATTTCGCTGTTTTTGTGTTTTAGTTTGAAATTTATTTTTATAATGGGGTTGAGCTGATTTTCACTGCCGTGTTTAAGCCACTCTATACACTCTTGAATCCCTTATGGAGTCATATCAATACATAGGTATTAAGATTCTTACTAGTCAGATATATTAATCTGAGGGAATAGAGGACGTTGAGTTCAGTTCACTGAGCAAGGAGCAGGTCTTGGCTACTACACATTTGTTTTATGGAACGCTACCTGTGCTAATATCAAACTCTGGTTTTATGCATCAACCCACCTCACCTTTCCCCTTCAGCAGGCATAAGTGTGTTTTATTATTTTTTTCTAAATGTGAGACTCTGTTTTTTTTTTCTAATTCAGCTCATGTGTAGCCATGTTTACATTCCCTTCATAAGTGATATCTTATGATAAGTTTCTTTTTCTGTGTAACTTTATTCCCTTAGAATCATCGTACCTTACTCCAGTCATTATGCTGCTACTGACTTTATAACATTGATTCCATGGCTGAGGGATATCCCATAGTACATAAGTACCACAACTTCTTTATCCACTTTTGTCTTTCCTGGGATATTTGTGGTGTACTGAAGTGCAGTTTTTTGTAAACACAGCAGCCCTGAACTTTGGGGTGGCTGTTTCTTGTTGATTTTCAGTTTTCCCAATGTATACGCCCATGAGTGGAAGTGCCCTAAACTCTTTAGCTCAGGTTTCAGATGTTTAAGGAAACACAGTGGACTTCTACAGAGTGGCTCTTGGCAATTTACATCCCTCCTATCAGCGTAACAAGGCTCACTGTTCCACACGGCTCTGCTCTATTTCTAGATTTTACATTTTTTTTTGGATGTTCTGTTTCACCATTGGCAAATGAGACTTATTTGTAGTTCAGCTTTGCATTCCCCACTTGGTTCGTTGGTCAAAAAGTGCATATGCGTGTTTTCTTGAATATATTGAGGAAAAAACGCATCCGCCCGTTTGGCCAAGGGCATCATTGTCGAAGTTGTGACACATTTCCTGTGCTTAAAAGGTGATTACTATCTACCTCTTCAAATATGTTTCCTGCAGTCCTGCCTCAATTTCTGGTCCTCCTCGTTTCCTTCCCTCTACAGATTGTTGGACGATAGTTGTCCATTATAACTCTGAAAGTTTGTGAATTCCTGAGACCCTGAGCTCCATTTTTTAACTCGCTTTTTTTCTGAGCTTGCCACAGACCCGTAGGATTGCTTCAGGCCCTATCTGGGTTCTGGGATGACAGAATGAGTTTTGGGTTAACTCTTCTTCGTGATGGGAAACTAGAGTGCCATGTGCCCGTCCAAATGCTTACAGCAAATCTCTTATTACTTCCACTTCTTCCCATTCATCCTCCACACAATTTGTGAACAGTGTGAAACATGAGGTTAAATGTGCTGATTCTCCAAGACGGGAGATTTATAGTAAAGTGAGTGGAATGGCAAACCCGAGCACAAGGAGACAAAAAAGGAGAAGCGTTTTAGAAAGCTGTCCGGATCACACGCTGCCCCATCCTCTGGGTTTCCCATGCGTGTTTTAGCTGTCATAAGATTCCCTTGAATCTAGAGTGTTGTGACTTTTGGAATGGGTTGCATGCATTGTTGCTTTAAATGGTCTGCATTTGCTCACAACCTCACCAATGCTCGCAGCCCCAAGTGTCCAACGTTAAGTCTCATCCACCTTTGGCTGTAGACGGGGTCAATCCAGGTTGCTTCAGAGCTCCTGAATGAATTTCGTAAGAATTTTGTTGTTTCTGTGTATTGTTTTTTAAATTAATTTTTATAATGGGGTTGAGCTGATTTTCCCTGCCGTGTTTATGCCACTCTATAGACGTTTGATTCCCTTACGGACATATTTGCATACATAGGAATTAAACTTCATACTAGTCAGATATATTCCTCTGCAGGGAATAGGGGATGATCAGTCCAGTTCACTGAGCAAGGAGTAGGTCTTGTCTATTACACGTTTGGTTTATGGAACTGTACGTGTGCTAATATCAAACTCAGGTGTTTTGCATCACCCCACCTCACCTTTCGCTTTAAGCAGATATAAGAGTATTTTTTTCTAAATGTGAGACTCTGTTCTGTTTTCTAATTCAGCTCGTGTGTAGCCATGTTTACAATCCCTTCATAAGTGATATCTTATGATGAGTTTCTTTTTCTGTGTTACTTATTTCACTTAGAAACATTGTACCTAAATCCAGTCATTATGCTGCTACTGGCTTTATGACATTGATTCCATAGCTGAGGGATTTCCTGTAGTATATAAGTAGCACAACTTTTTTCTTTCCTGGGATATTTAAGGTTTACTGAAGTCATTTTTCTTATAAACGGAGCAGCCCTAAACATTGCTGTTGCTGTTTCTTGTTGATTTTCTGTTTGCCCAATGTATTAGCCCATGAGTGGAAGTACCCTAGGCTCGGTAGCTCTGTTTTTAGATGTTTCAGGAAACACCATGGACTTCTCCAGAGTGGCTCTTGTCAATTTACATCCTTCCCATCATTGTCAAAAGACTCCCTGTTCCACACATCTGTGCTTCCTTTCTAGCTTTTACAATTCTTTTGGATGTTCTGTTTAACCGGTTGGAAATGAGACTACTTTGTAGTGAGGATTTGCATTGCCCACTTGCTTGGTTGGCCAAAAAGGGTATATGCGTGTTTCCTTGAATATATTGCGGGAAACCACATATGCCATTTTTGGCGAAGGTCATCTTTGTCAAATTTGGGCCGCATTTCCTGTGCTTAAAATGCAATTCCAATGTACTTCTTGAAATATGTTTCCTGTAATCCTGACTCGAATTAAAGTCTTCCTCGTTTCCTTCCATCTACACATTTTTGGACGATAGTTGTCCATTATAATTCTGCAGGTTTGTGAATTCCAGAGAACATGAGCTGAGTTTTTCACCTGGCTTTGTTTGTGAGCTGGCCACAAACACACAGGATTGTGTCAGGCCATATCCGTGTTCTGCGGCAGCAGGTTGAGCATTTGGTTAAATATTCTTCGTGATGGGAAATTAGAGGGGCGTGTGCCCGTCCAAATACTTACAGCATGTCTCTCATTGGTTCCCCCTATTCCCTTTTAATCTCCACACAACTTGCAAACAGTGTGAAACAGGAGGTTAAAGGCACTGACTCTCTAAGCGGGCAGATTTATAGTTAAGTGCCTGGAATGGTGAACCCGAGAACAAGGAGAGGATAAAGGAGGTGTATTATAGAAAGATGTCTGGGTCACACGTTGTCCCATCCTCTGGGTTTCCCATGCATGTTTTAGCTGTAATAAGATTCCCTGGACCCCAGAGAGTTGGGACTCAAGGAATAGGTTGCACACATTATTGCTTTAAATGGTCTGCATTTGCTCACACAACCTCACCAATCCTCTCAGCCCCAAGTGTCCAGCCTTATGTCTCATCCAGCTGTGGGTGTAGATGTGGTCAGTCCCAAATGCATTAGAGGCCCTTAACAAATTCTGTAAGGATTTCGCTGTTTTTGTGTTTTAGTTTGAAATTTATTTTTATAATGGGGTTGAGCTGATTTTCACTGCCGTGTTTAAGCCACTCTATACACTCTTGAATCCCTTATGGAGTCATATCAATACATAGGTATTAAGATTCTTACTAGTCAGATATATTAATCTGAGGGAATAGGGGATGTTCAGTTCAGTTCACTGAGCAAGGAGCAGGTCTTGTCTACTACACATTTGTTTTATGGAACGCTACCTGTGCTAATATCAAACTCTGGTTTTATGCATCAAGCCACCTCACCTTTCCCCTTCAACAGGCATAAGTGTGTTTTATTATTTTTTTCTAAATATGAGACTCTGTTTTTTTTTCTAATTCAGCTCATGTGTAGCCATGTTTACATTCCCTTCATAAGTGATATCTTATGATAAGTTTCTTTTTCTGTGTAACTTTTTTCCCTTAGAATCATCGTACCTTACTCCAGTCATTATGCTGCTACTGACTTTATGACATTGATTCCATGACTGAGGGATATCCCATAGTACGTAGGTACCACAACTTCTTTATCCACTTTTGTCTTTCCTGGGATATTTGTGGTGTACTGAAGTGCATTTATTTTGTAAACAAAGCAGCCCTAAACTTTGGGGTGGCTGTTTCTTGTTGATTTTCAGTTTTCCCAATGTATACGCCCATGAGTGGAAGTGCCCTAAACTCTTTAGCTCAGTTTTCAGATGTTTAAGGAAACACAGTGGACTTCTACAGAGTGGCTCTTGGCAATTTACATCCCTCCTATCAGCGTAACAAGGCTCACTGTTCCACACGGCTCTGCTGCATTTCTAAATTGTACCTTTTTTTTTGGATGTTCTGTTTCACCATTGGCAAATGAGACTTATTTGTAGTCCGGCTTTGCATTGCCCACTTCATTCGTTGGCCAAAAAGTGCGTATGCGTGTTTTCTTGAATATATTGAGGAAAAAACGCATTCGCCCTTTTGACCAAGGACATCATTGTCGAAGTTGTGCCACATTTCCTGTGCTTAAAAGGTGATTCCTATCTACCTCTTCAAATATGTTTCCTGCAGTCCTGCCTCAATTTCCGGTCCTCCTCGTTTCCTTCACTCTACAGATTTTTGGACGATAGTTGTCCATTATAACTCTGAAAGTTTGTGAATTCCTGAGACCCTGTGCTCCATTTTTTAACTCGCTTTTTTTCTGAGCTTGCCACAGACGCGTAGCTTGGCTTCAGGCCCTCTCTGGGTTCTGGGGTGGCAGCATGAGTTTTGGGTTACCTCTTCTTCGTGATGGGATATTAGAGTGCCATGTGCCCGTCCAAATGCTTACAGCAAATCTCTTATTACTTCCACCTCTTCCCAGTCATCCTCCATACAATTTGTGAACAGTGTGAAACAGGAGATTAAATGTGCTGATTCTCCAAGACGGGAGATTTATAGTAAAGTGAGTGGAATGGCAAACCCGAGCACAGGGAGACAAAAAAGGAGAAGCGTTTTAGAAAGCTGTCCGGATCACATGCTGCCCCATCCTCTGGGTTTCCCATGCGTGTTTTAGCTGTCATAAGATTCCCTTGAAGCTAGAGTGTTGGGACCCTTGGAATGGGGTGCATGCATTATTGCTTTAAATGGTCTGCATTTGCTCACAACCTCACCAATGCTCTCAGCCCCAAGTGTCCAACGTTATGTCTCATCCACCTGTGGGTGTAGATGGGGTCAATCCAGGTTGCTTCAGAGCTCCTGAATGAATTTCGTAAGAATTTTGTTGTTTCTGTGTATTGTTTTTTAAATTAATTTTTATAATGGGGTTGAGCTGATTTTCCCTGCTGTGTTTATGCCACTCTATAGACGTTTGATTCCCTTACGGGCATATTTGCATACATAGGAATTAAACTTCATACTAGTCAGATATATTCCTCTGCAGGGAATAGGGGATGATCAGTCCAGTTCACTGAGCAAGGAGTAGGTCTTGTCTATTACACGTTTGGTTTATGGAACTGTACGTGTGCTAATATCAAACTCGGGTGTTTTGCATCACCCCACCTCACCTTTCGCTTTAAGCAGATATAAGAGTATTTTTTTCTAAATGTGAGACTCTGTTCTGTTTTCTAATTCAGCTCGTGTGTAGCCATGTTTACAATCCCTTCATAAGTGATATCTTATGATGAGTTTCTTTTTCTGTGTTACTTATTTCACTTAGAAACATTGTACCTAAATCCAGTCATTATGTTCCTACTGGCTTTATGACATTGATTCCATAGCTGAGGGATTTCCTGTAGTATATAAGTAGCACAACATTTTTCTTTCCTGGGATATTTAAGGTTTACTGAAGTCATTTTTCTTATAAACGGAGCAGCCCTAAAGATTGGTGTTGCTGTTTCTGTTGATTTTCTGTTTGCCCAATGTATTAGCCCATGAGTGGAAGTACCCTAGGCTCGGTAGCTCTGTTTTTAGATGTTTCAGGAAACACCATGGACTTCTCCAGAGTGGCTCTTGACAATTTACATCCCTCCCATCATTGTCAAAAGACTCCCTGTTCCACACATCTGTGCTTCCTTTCTAGTTTTTAGAATTCTTTTGGATGTTCTGTTTAACCGGTTGGAAATGAGACTACTTTGTAGTGAGGATTTGCATTGCCCACTTGCTTGGTTGGCCAAAAAGGGTATATGCGTGTTTCCTTGAATATATTGCGGGAAACCACATATGCCATTTTTGGCCAAGGGCATCCTTGTCAAAATTGGGCCGCATTTCCTGTGCTTAAAATGCAATTCCAATCTATTTCTTGAAATATGTTTCCTGTAATCCTGCCTCGAATTAAAGTCTTCCTCATTTCCTTCCATCTACACATTTTTGGACGATAGTTGTCCATTATAATTCTGCAGGTTTGTGAATTCCAGAGAACATGAGCTGAGTTTTTCAACTGGCTTTGTTTGTGAGCTGGCCACAAACACACAGGATTGCGTCAGGCCATATCCGTGTTCTGCTGCAGCAGGTTGAGCATTTGGTTAAATATTCTTCGTGATGGGAAATTAGAGGGGCGTGTGCCCGTCCAAATACTTACAGCATGTATCTCATTGGTTCCCCCTATTCCCTTTTAATCTCCACACAACTTGCAAACTGTGTGAAACAGGAGGTTAAAGGCACTGACTCTCTAAGCGGGCAGATTTATAGTAAAGTGGCTGGAATGGTGAACCCGAGCACAAGGAGAGGATAAAGGAGGTGTATTTTAGAAAGATGTCCGGGTCACACGTTGTCCCATCCTCTGGGTTTCCCATGCATGTTTTAGCTGTAATAAGATTCCCTGGACCCCAGAGAGTTGGGACTCAAGGAATAGGTTGCACACATTATTGCTTTAAATGGTCTGCATTTGCTCACACAACCTCACCAATCCTCTCAGCCCCAAGTGTCCAGCCTTATGTCTCATCCAGCTGTGGGTGTAGATGTGGTCAGTCCCAAATGCATTAGAGGCCCTTAACAAATTCTGTAAGGATTTCGCTGTTTTTGTGTTTTAGTTTGAAATTTATTTTTATAATGGGGTTGAGCTGATTTTCACTGCCGTGTTTAAGCCACTCTATACACTCTTGAATCCCTTATGGAGTCATATCAATACATAGGTATTAAGATTCTTACTAGTCAGATATATTAATCTGAGGGAATAGAGGACGTTGAGTTCAGTTCACTGAGCAAGGAGCAGGTCTTGTCTACTACACATTTGTTTTATGGAACGCTACCTGTGCTAATATCAAACTCTGGTTTTATGCATCAACCCACCTCACCTTTCCCCTTCAGCAGGCATAAGTGTGTTTTATTATTTTTTTCTAAATGTGAGACTCTGTTTTTTTTTCTAATTCAGCTCATGTGTAGCCATGTTTACATTCCCTTCATAAGTGATGTCTTATGATAAGTTTCTTTTTCTGTGTAACTTTTTTCCCTTAGAATCATCGTACCTTACTCCAGTCATTATGCTGCTACTGACTTTATAACATTGATTCCATGGCTGAGGGATATCCCATAGTACATAAGTACCACAACTTCTTTATCCACTTTTGTCTTTCCTGGGATATTTGTGGTGTACTGAAGTGCAGTTTTTTGTAAACACAGCAGCCCTAAACTTTGGGGTGGCTGTTTCTTGTTGATTTTCAGTTTTCCCAATGTATACGCCCATGAGTGGAAGTGCCCTAAACTCTTTAGCTCAGGTTTCAGATGTTTAAGGAAACACAGTGGACTTCTACAGAGTGGCTCTTGGCAATTTACATCCCTCCTATCAGCGTAACAAGGCTCACTGTTCCACATGGCTCTGCTCTATTTCTAGATTTTACATTTTTTTTTGGATGTTCTGTTTCACCATTGGCAAATGAGACTTATTTGTAGTTCAGCTTTGCATTCCCCACTTGGTTCGTTGGTCAAAAAGTGCATATGCGTGTTTTCTTGAATATATTGAGGAAAAAACGCATCCGCCCGTTTGGCCAAGGGCATCATTGTCGAAGTTGTGACACATTTCCTGTGCTTAAAAGGTGATTACTATCTACCTCTTCAAATATGTTTCCTGCAGTCCTGCCTCAATTTCTGGTCCTCCTCGTTTCCTTCCCTCTACAGATTGTTGGACGATAGTTGTCCATTATAACTCTGAAAGTTTGTGAATTCCTGAGACCCTGAGCTCCATTTTTTAACTCGCTTTTTTTCTGAGCTTGCCACAGACCCGTAGGATTGCTTCAGGCCCTATCTGGGTTCTGGGATGACAGAATGAGTTTTGGGTTAACTCTTCTTCGTGATGGGAAAGTAGAGTGCCATGTGCCCGTCCAAATGCTTACAGCAAATCTCTTATTACTTCCACTTCTTCCCATTCATCCTCCACACAATTTGTGAACAGTGTGAAACATGAGGTTAAATGTGCTGATTCTCCAAGACGGGAGATTTATAGTAAAGTGAGTGGAATGGCAAACCCGAGCACAAGGAGACAAAAAAGGAGAAGCGTTTTAGAAAGCTGTCCGGATCACACGCTGCCCCATCCTCTGGGTTTCCCATGCATGTTTTAGCTGTCATAAGATTCCCTTGAATCTAGAGTGTTGTGACTTTTGGAATGGGTTGCATGCATTGTTGCTTTAAATGGTCTGCATTTGCTCACAACCTCACCAATGCTCGCAGCCCCAAGTGTCCAACGTAAAGTCTCATCCACCTCTGGCTGTAGACGGGGTCAATCCAGGTTGCTTCAGAGCTCCTGAATGAATTTCGTAAGAATTTTGTTGTTTCTGTGTATTGTTTTTTAAATTAATTTTTATAATGGGGTTGAGCTGATTTTCCCTGCCGTGTTTATGCCACTCTATAGACGTTTGATTCCCTTACGGACATATTTGCATACATAGGAATTAAACTTCATACTAGTCAGATATATTCCTCTGCAGGGAATAGGGGATGATCAGTCCAGTTCACTGAGCAAGGAGTAGGTCTTGTCTATTACACGTTTGGTTTATGGAACTGTACGTGTGCTAATATCAAACTCAGGTGTTTTGCATCACCCCACCTCACCTTTCGCTTTAAGCAGATATAAGAGTATTTTTTCCTAAATGTGAGACTCTGTTCTGTTTTCTAATTCAGCTCGTGTGTAGCCATGTTTACAATCCCTTCATAAGTGATATCTTATGATGAGTTTCTTTTTCTGTGTTACTTATTTCACTTAGAAACATTGTACCTAAATCCAGTCATTATGCTGCTACTGGCTTTATGACATTGATTCCATAGCTGAGGGATTTCCTGTAGTATATAAGTAGCACAACTTTTTTCTTTCCTGGGATATTTAAGGTTTACTGAAGTCATTTTTCTTATAAACGGAGCAGCCCTAAACATTGCTGTTGCTGTTTCTTGTTGATTTTCTGTTTGCCCAATGTATTAGCCCATGAGTGGAAGTACCCTAGGCTCGGTAGCTCTGTTTTTAGATGTTTCAGGAAACACCATGGACTTCTCCAGAGTGGCTCTTGTCAATTTACATCCTTCCCATCATTGTCAAAAGACTCCCTGTTCCACACATCTGTGCTTCCTTTCTAGCTTTTACAATTCTTTTGGATGTTCTGTTTAACCGGTTGGAAATGAGACTACTTTGTAGTGAGGATTTGCATTGCCCACTTGCTTGGTTGGCCAAAAAGGGTATATGCGTGTTTCCTTGAATATATTGCGGGAAACCACATATGCCATTTTTGGCGAAGGTCATCTTTGTCAAATTTGGGCCGCATTTCCTGTGCTTAAAATGCAATTCCAATCTACTTCTTGAAATATGTTTCCTGTAATCCTGACTCGAATTAAAGTCTTCCTCGTTTCCTTCCTTCTACACATTTTTGGACGATAGTTGTCCATTATAATTATGCAGGTTTGTGAATTCCAGAGAACATGAGCTGAGTTTTTCAACTGGCTTTGTTTGTGAGCTGGCCACAAACACACAGGATTGTGTCAGGCCATATCCGTGTTCTGTGGCAGCAGGTTGAGCATTTGGTTAAATATTCTTCGTGATGGGAAATTAGAGGGGCGTGTGCCCGTCCAAATACTTACAGCATGTCTCTCATTGGTTCCCCCTATTCCCTTTTAATCTCCACACAACTTGCAAACAGTGTGAAACAGGAGGTTAAAGGCACTGACTCTCTAAGCGGGCAGATTTATAGTTAAGTGCCTGGAATGGTGAACCCGAGAACAAGGAGAGGATAAAGGAGGTGTATTATAGAAAGATGTCTGGGTCACACGTTGTCCCATCCTCTGGGTTTCCCATGCATGTTTTAGCTGTAATAAGATTCCCTGGACCCCAGAGAGTTGGGACTCAAGGAATAGGTTGCACACATTATTGCTTTAAATGGTCTGCATTTGCTCACACAACCTCACCAATCCTCTCAGCCCCAAGTGTCCAGCCTTATGTCTCATCCAGCTGTGGGTGTAGATGTGGTCAGTCCCAAATGCATTAGAGGCCCTTAACAAATTCTGTAAGGATTTCGCTGTTTTTGTGTTTTAGTTTGAAATTTATTTTTATAATGGGGTTGAGCTGATTTTCACTGCCGTGTTTAAGCCACTCTATACACTCTTGAATCCCTTATGGAGTCATATCAATACATAGGTATTAAGATTCTTACTAGTCAGATATATTAATCTGAGGGAATAGGGGATGTTGAGTTCAGTTCACTGAGCAAGGAGCAGGTCTTGTCTACTACACATTTGTTTTATGGAACGCTACCTGTGCTAATATCAAACTCTGGTTTTATGCATCAAGCCACCTCACCTTTCCCCTTCAACAGGCATAAGTGTGTTTTATTATTTTTTTCTAAATATGAGACTCTGTTTTTTTTTCTAATTCAGCTCATGTGTAGCCATGTTTACATTCCCTTCATAAGTGATATCTTATGATAAGTTTCTTTTTCTGTGTAACTTTTTTCCCTTAGAATCATCGTACCTTACTCCAGTCATTATGCTGCTACTGACTTTATGACATTGATTCCATGACTGAGGGATATCCCATAGTACGTAGGTACCACAACTTCTTTATCCACTTTTGTCTTTCCTGGGATATTTGTGGTGTACTGAAGTGCATTTATTTTGTAAACAAAGCAGCCCTAAACTTTGGGGTGGCTGTTTCTTGTTGATTTTCAGTTTTCCCAATGTATACGCCCATGAGTGGAAGTGCCCTAAACTCTTTAGCTCAGTTTTCAGATGTTTAAGGAAACACAGTGGACTTCTACAGAGTGGCTCTTGGCAATTTACATCCCTCCTATCAGCGTAACAAGGCTCACTGTTCCACACGGCTCTGCTGCATTTCTAAATTGTACCTTTTTTTTTGGATGTTCTGTTTCACCATTGGCAAATGAGACTTATTTGTAGTCCGGCTTTGCATTGCCCACTTCATTCGTTGGCCAAAAAGTGCGTATGCGTGTTTTCTTGAATATATTGAGGAAAAAACGCATTCGCCCTTTTGACCAAGGACATCATTGTCGAAGTTGTGCCACATTTCCTGTGCTTAAAAGGTGATTCCTATCTACCTCTTCAAATATGTTTCCTGCAGTCCTGCCTCAATTTCCGGTCCTCCTCGTTTCCTTCACTCTACAGATTTTTGGACGATAGTTGTCCATTATAACTCTGAAAGTTTGTGAATTCCTGAGACCCTGTGCTCCATTTTTTAACTCGCTTTTTTTCTGAGCTTGCCACAGACCCGTAGCTTGGCTTCAGGCCCTCTCTGGGTTCTGGGGTGGCAGCATGAGTTTTGGGTTACCTCTTCTTCGTGATGGGATATTAGAGTGCCATGTGCCCGTCCAAATGCTTACAGCAAATCTCTTATTACTTCCACCTCTTCCCAGTCATCCTCCACACAATTTGTGAACAGTGTGAAACAGGAGATTAAATGTGCTGATTCTCCAAGACGGGAGATTTATAGTAAAGTGAGTGGAATGGCAAACCCGAGCACAGGGAGACAAAAAAGGAGAAGCGTTTTAGAAAGCTGTCCGGATCACATGCTGCCCCATCCTGTGGGTTTCCCATGCGTGTTTTAGCTGTCATAAGATTCCCTTGAAGCTAGAGTGTTGGGACCCTTGGAATGGGGTGCATGCATTATTGCTTTAAATGGTCTGCATTTGCTCACAACCTCACCAATGCTCTCAGCCCCAAGTGTCCAACGTTATGTCTCATCCACCTGTGGGTGTAGATGGGGTCAATCCAGGTTGCTTCAGAGCTCCTGAATGAATTTCGTAAGAATTTTGTTGTTTCTGTGTATTGTTTTTTAAATTAATTTTTATAATGGGGTTGAGCTGATTTTCCCTGCTGTGTTTATGCCACTCTATAGACGTTTGATTCCCTTACGGGCATATTTGCATACATAGGAATTAAACTTCATACTAGTCAGATATATTCCTCTGCAGGGAATAGGGGATGATCAGTCCAGTTCACTGAGCAAGGAGTAGGTCTTGTCTATTACACGTTTGGTTTATGGAACTGTACGTGTGCTAATATCAAACTCGGGTGTTTTGCATCACCCCACCTCACCTTTCGCTTTAAGCAGATATAAGAGTATTTTTTTCTAAATGTGAGACTCTGTTCTGTTTTCTAATTCAGCTCGTGTGTAGCCATGTTTACAATCCCTTCATAAGTGATATCTTATGATGAGTTTCTTTTTCTGTGTTACTTATTTCACTTAGAAACATTGTACCTAAATCCAGTCATTATGTTCCTACTGGCTTTATGACATTGATTCCATAGCTGAGGGATTTCCTGTAGTATATAAGTAGCACAACATTTTTCTTTCCTGGGATATTTAAGGTTTACTGAAGTCATTTTTCTTATAAACGGAGCAGCCCTAAAGATTGGTGTTGCTGTTTCTGTTGATTTTCTGTTTGCCCAATGTATTAGCCCATGAGTGGAAGTACCCTAGGCTCGGTAGCTCTGTTTTTAGATGTTTCAGGAAACACCATGGACTTCTCCAGAGTGGCTCTTGACAATTTACATCCCTCCCATCATTGTCAAAAGACTCCCTGTTCCACACATCTGTGCTTCCTTTCTAGTTTTTAGAATTCTTTTGGATGTTCTGTTTAACCGGTTGGAAATGAGACTACTTTGTAGTGAGGATTTGCATTGCCCACTTGCTTGGTTGGCCAAAAAGGGTATATGCGTGTTTCCTTGAATATATTGCGGGAAACCACATATGCCATTTTTGGCCAAGGGCATCCTTGTCAAAATTGGGCCGCATTTCCTGTGCTTAAAATGCAATTCCAATCTATTTCTTGAAATATGTTTCCTGTAATCCTGCCTCGAATTAAAGTCTTCCTCATTTCCTTCCATCTACACATTTTTGGACGATAGTTGTCCATTATAATTCTGCAGGTTTGTGAATTCCAGAGAACATGAGCTGAGTTTTTCAACTGGCTTTGTTTGTGAGCTGGCCACAAACACACAGGATTGCGTCAGGCCATATCCGTGTTCTGCTGCAGCAGGTTGAGCATTTGGTTAAATATTCTTCGTGATGGGAAATTAGAGGGGCGTGTGCCCGTCCAAATACTTACAGCATGTATCTCATTGGTTCCCCCTATTCCCTTTTAATCTCCACACAACTTGCAAACTGTGTGAAACAGGAGGTTAAAGGCACTGACTCTCTAAGCGGGCAGATTTATAGTAAAGTGGCTGGAATGGTGAACCCGAGCACAAGGAGAGGATAAAGGAGGTGTATTTTAGAAAGATGTCCGGGTCACACGTTGTCCCATCCTCTGGGTTTCCCATGCATGTTTTAGCTGTAATAAGATTCCCTGGACCCCAGAGAGTTGGGACTCAAGGAATAGGTTGCACACATTATTGCTTTAAATGGTCTGCATTTGCTCACACAACCTCACCAATCCTCTCAGCCCCAAGTGTCCAGCCTTATGTCTCATCCAGCTGTGGGTGTAGATGTGGTCAGTCCCAAATGCATTAGAGGCCCTTAACAAATTCTGTAAGGATTTCGCTGTTTTTGTGTTTTAGTTTGAAATTTATTTTTATAATGGGGTTGAGCTGATTTTCACTGCCGTGTTTAAGCCACTCTATACACTCTTGAATCCCTTATGGAGTCATATCAATACATAGGTATTAAGATTCTTACTAGTCAGATATATTAATCTGAGGGAATAGAGGACGTTGAGTTCAGTTCACTGAGCAAGGAGCAGGTCTTGTCTACTACACATTTGTTTTATGGAACGCTACCTGTGCTAATATCAAACTCTGGTTTTATGCATCAACCCACCTCACCTTTCCCCTTCAGCAGGCATAAGTGTGTTTTATTATTTTTTTCTAAATGTGAGACTCTGTTTTTTTTTCTAATTCAGCTCATGTGTAGCCATGTTTACATTCCCTTCATAAGTGATGTCTTATGATAAGTTTCTTTTTCTGTGTAACTTTTTTCCCTTAGAATCATCGTACCTTACTCCAGTCATTATGCTGCTACTGACTTTATAACATTGATTCCATGGCTGAGGGATATCCCATAGTACATAAGTACCACAACTTCTTTATCCACTTTTGTCTTTCCTGGGATATTTGTGGTGTACTGAAGTGCAGTTTTTTGTAAACACAGCAGCCCTAAACTTTGGGGTGGCTGTTTCTTGTTGATTTTCAGTTTTCCCAATGTATACGCCCATGAGTGGAAGTGCCCTAAACTCTTTAGCTCAGGTTTCAGATGTTTAAGGAAACACAGTGGACTTCTACAGAGTGGCTCTTGGCAATTTACATCCCTCCTATCAGCGTAACAAGGCTCACTGTTCCACATGGCTCTGCTCTATTTCTAGATTTTACATTTTTTTTTGGATGTTCTGTTTCACCATTGGCAAATGAGACTTATTTGTAGTTCAGCTTTGCATTCCCCACTTGGTTCGTTGGTCAAAAAGTGCATATGCGTGTTTTCTTGAATATATTGAGGAAAAAACGCATCCGCCCGTTTGGCCAAGGGCATCATTGTCGAAGTTGTGACACATTTCCTGTGCTTAAAAGGTGATTACTATCTACCTCTTCAAATATGTTTCCTGCAGTCCTGCCTCAATTTCTGGTCCTCCTCGTTTCCTTCCCTCTACAGATTGTTGGACGATAGTTGTCCATTATAACTCTGAAAGTTTGTGAATTCCTGAGACCCTGAGCTCCATTTTTTAACTCGCTTTTTTTCTGAGCTTGCCACAGACCCGTAGGATTGCTTCAGGCCCTATCTGGGTTCTGGGATGACAGAATGAGTTTTGGGTTAACTCTTCTTCGTGATGGGAAAGTAGAGTGCCATGTGCCCGTCCAAATGCTTACAGCAAATCTCTTATTACTTCCACTTCTTCCCATTCATCCTCCACACAATTTGTGAACAGTGTGAAACATGAGGTTAAATGTGCTGATTCTCCAAGACGGGAGATTTATAGTAAAGTGAGTGGAATGGCAAACCCGAGCACAAGGAGACAAAAAAGGAGAAGCGTTTTAGAAAGCTGTCCGGATCACACGCTGCCCCATCCTCTGGGTTTCCCATGCATGTTTTAGCTGTCATAAGATTCCCTTGAATCTAGAGTGTTGTGACTTTTGGAATGGGTTGCATGCATTGTTGCTTTAAATGGTCTGCATTTGCTCACAACCTCACCAATGCTCGCAGCCCCAAGTGTCCAACGTAAAGTCTCATCCACCTCTGGCTGTAGACGGGGTCAATCCAGGTTGCTTCAGAGCTCCTGAATGAATTTCGTAAGAATTTTGTTGTTTCTGTGTATTGTTTTTTAAATTAATTTTTATAATGGGGTTGAGCTGATTTTCCCTGCCGTGTTTATGCCACTCTATAGACGTTTGATTCCCTTACGGACATATTTGCATACATAGGAATTAAACTTCATACTAGTCAGATATATTCCTCTGCAGGGAATAGGGGATGATCAGTCCAGTTCACTGAGCAAGGAGTAGGTCTTGTCTATTACACGTTTGGTTTATGGAACTGTACGTGTGCTAATATCAAACTCAGGTGTTTTGCATCACCCCACCTCACCTTTCGCTTTAAGCAGATATAAGAGTATTTTTTCCTAAATGTGAGACTCTGTTCTGTTTTCTAATTCAGCTCGTGTGTAGCCATGTTTACAATCCCTTCATAAGTGATATCTTATGATGAGTTTCTTTTTCTGTGTTACTTATTTCACTTAGAAACATTGTACCTAAATCCAGTCATTATGCTGCTACTGGCTTTATGACATTGATTCCATAGCTGAGGGATTTCCTGTAGTATATAAGTAGCACAACTTTTTTCTTTCCTGGGATATTTAAGGTTTACTGAAGTCATTTTTCTTATAAACGGAGCAGCCCTAAACATTGCTGTTGCTGTTTCTTGTTGATTTTCTGTTTGCCCAATGTATTAGCCCATGAGTGGAAGTACCCTAGGCTCGGTAGCTCTGTTTTTAGATGTTTCAGGAAACACCATGGACTTCTCCAGAGTGGCTCTTGTCAATTTACATCCTTCCCATCATTGTCAAAAGACTCCCTGTTCCACACATCTGTGCTTCCTTTCTAGCTTTTACAATTCTTTTGGATGTTCTGTTTAACCGGTTGGAAATGAGACTACTTTGTAGTGAGGATTTGCATTGCCCACTTGCTTGGTTGGCCAAAAAGGGTATATGCGTGTTTCCTTGAATATATTGCGGGAAACCACATATGCCATTTTTGGCGAAGGTCATCTTTGTCAAATTTGGGCCGCATTTCCTGTGCTTAAAATGCAATTCCAATGTACTTCTTGAAATATGTTTCCTGTAATCCTGACTCGAATTAAAGTCTTCCTCGTTTCCTTCCTTCTACACATTTTTGGACGATAGTTGTCCATTATAATTATGCAGGTTTGTGAATTCCAGAGAACATGAGCTGAGTTTTTCAACTGGCTTTGTTTGTGAGCTGGCCACAAACACACAGGATTGTGTCAGGCCATATCCGTGTTCTGTGGCAGCAGGTTGAGCATTTGGTTAAATATTCTTCGTGATGGGAAATTAGAGGGGCGTGTGCCCGTCCAAATACTTACAGCATGTCTCTCATTGGTTCCCCCTATTCCCTTTTAATCTCCACACAACTTGCAAACAGTGTGAAACAGGAGGTTAAAGGCACTGACTCTCTAAGCGGGCAGATTTATAGTTAAGTGCCTGGAATGGTGAACCCGAGAACAAGGAGAGGATAAAGGAGGTGTATTATAGAAAGATGTCTGGGTCACACGTTGTCCCATCCTCTGGGTTTCCCATGCATGTTTTAGCTGTAATAAGATTCCCTGGACCCCAGAGAGTTGGGACTCAAGTAATAGGTTGCACACATTATTGCTTTAAATGGTCTGCATTTGCTCACACAACCTCACCAATCCTCTCAGCCCCAAGTGTCCAGCCTTATGTCTCATCCAGCTGTGGGTGTAGATGTGGTCAGTCCCAAATGCATTAGAGGCCCTTAACAAATTCTGTAAGGATTTCGCTGTTTTTGTGTTTTAGTTTGAAATTTATTTTTATAATGGGGTTGAGCTGATTTTCACTGCCGTGTTTAAGCCACTCTATACACTCTTGAATCCCTTATGGAGTCATATCAATACATAGGTATTAAGATTCTTACTAGTCAGATATATTAATCTGAGGGAATAGAGGACGTTGAGTTCAGTTCACTGAGCAAGGAGCAGGTCTTGTCTACTACACATTTGTTTTATGGAACGCTACCTGTGCTAATATCAAACTCTGGTTTTATGCATCAACCCACCTCACCTTTCCCCTTCAGCAGGCATAAGTGTGTTTTATTATTTTTTTCTAAATGTGAGACTCTGTTTTTTTTTTTCTAATTCAGCTCATGTGTAGCCATGTTTACATTCCCTTCATAAGTGATATCTTATGATAAGTTTCTTTTTCTGTGTAACTTTTTTCCCTTAGAATCATCGTACCTTACTCCAGTCATTATGCTGCTACTGACTTTATGACATTGATTCCATGGCTGAGGGATATCCCATAGTACGTAAGTACCACAACTTCTTTATCCACTTTTGTCTTTCCTGGGATATTTGTGGTGTACTGAAGTGCATTTTTTTGTAAGCAAAGCAGCCCTAAACTTTGGGGTGGCTGTTTCTTGTTGATTTTCAGTTTTCCCAATGTATACGCCCATGAGTGGAAGTGCCCTAAACTCTTTAGCTCAGTTTTCAGATGTTTAAGGAAACACAGTGGACTTCTACAGAGTGGCTCTTGGCAATTTACATCCCTCCTATCAGCGTAACAAGGCTCACTGTTCCACACGGCTCTGCTGCATTTCTAAATTGTACCTGTTTTTTTGGATGTTCTGTTTCACCATTGGCAAATGAGACTTATTTGTAGTCCGGCTTTGCATTGCCCACTTCATTCGTTGGCCAAAAAGTGCGTATGCGTGTTTTCTTGAATATATTGAGGAAAAAACGCATTCGCCCTTTTGACCAAGGACATCATTGTCGAAGTTGTGCCACATTTCCTGTGCTTAAAAGGTGATTCCTATCTACCTCTTCAAATATGTTTCCTGCAGTCCTGCCTCAATTTCCGGTCCTCCTCGTTTCCTTCACTCTACAGATTTTTGGACGATAGTTGTCCATTATAACTCTGAAAGTTTGTGAATTCCTGAGACCCTGTGCTCCATTTTTTAACTCGCTTTTTTTCTGAGCTTGCCACAGACCCGTAGCCTGGCTTCAGGCCCTCTCTGGGTTCCGGGGTGGCAGAATGAGTTTTGGGTTACCTCTTCTTCGTGATGGGATATTAGAGTGCCATGTGCCCGTCCAAATGCTTACAGCAAATCTCTTATTACTTCCACCTCTTCCCAGTCATCCTCCACACAATTTGTGAACAGTGTGAAACAGGAGATTAAATGTGCTGATTCTCCAAGACGGGAGATTTATAGTAAAGTGAGTGGAATGGCAAACCCGAGCACAGGGAGACAAAAAAGGAGAAGCGTTTTAGAAAGCTGTCCGGATCACACGCTGCCCCATCCTCTGGGTTTCCCATGCGTGTTTTAGCTGTCATAAGATTCCCTTGAATCTAGAGTGTTGGGACCCTTGGAATGGGGTGCATGCATTATTGCTTTAAATGGTCTGCATTTGCTCACAACCTCACCAATGCTCTCAGCCCCAAGTGTCCAACGTTATGTCTCATCCACCTGTGGGTGTAGATGGGGTCAATCCAGGTTGCTTCAGAGCTCCTGAATGAATTTCGTAAGAATTTTGTTGTTTCTGTGTATTGTTTTTTAAATTAATTTTTATAATGGGGTTGAGCTGATTTTCCCTGCTGTGTTTATGCCACTCTATAGACGTTTGATTCCCTTACGGGCGTATTTGCATACATAGGAATTAAACTTCATACTAGTCAGATATATTCCTCTGCAGGGAATAGGGGATGATCAGTCCAGTTCACTGAGCAAGGAGTAGGTCTTGTCTATTACACGTTTGGTTTATGGAACTGTACGTGTGCTAATATCAAACTCGGGTGTTTTGCATCACCCCACCTCACCTTTCGCTTTAAGCAGATATAAGAGTATTTTTTTCTAAATGTGAGACTCTGTTCTGTTTTCTAATTCAGCTCGTGTGTAGCCATGTTTACAATCCCTTCATAAGTGATATCTTATGATGAGTTTCTTTTTCTGTGTTACTTATTTCACTTAGAAACATTGTACCTAAATCCATTCATTATGTTCCTACTGGCTTTATGACATTGATTCCATAGCTGAGGGATTTCCTGTAGTATATAAGTAGCACAACTTTTTTCTTTCCTGGGATATTTAAGGTTTACTGAAGTCATTTTTCTTATAAACGGAGCAGCCCTAAAGATTGGTGTTGCTGTTTCTGTTGATTTTCTGTTTGCCCAATGTATTAGCCCATGAGTGGAAGTACCCTAGGCTCGGTAGCTCTGTTTTTAGATGTTTCAGGAAACACCATGGACTTCTCCAGAGTGGCTCTTGACAATTTACATCCCTCCCATCATTGTCAAAAGACTCCCTGTTCCACACATCTGTGCTTCCTTTCTAGTTTTTAGAATTCTTTTGGATGTTCTGTTTAACCGGTTGGAAATGAGACTACTTTGTAGTGAGGATTTGCATTGCCCACTTGCTTGGTTGGCCAAAAAGGGTATATGCGTGTTTCCTTGAATATATTGCGGGAAACCACATAGGCCATTTTTGGCCAAGGGCATCGTTGTCAAAATTGGGACGCATTTCCTGTGCTTAAAATGCGATTCCAATCTACATCTTGAAATATGTCTCCTGTAATCCTGCCTCGAATTATAGTCTTCCTCGTTTCCTTCCATCTACACATTTTTGGACGATAGTTGTTCATTATAACTCTGCAGGTTTGTGAATTCCAGAGAACCTGAGCTCAGTTTTTCAACTCGCTTTGTTTGTGAGCCGGCCACAACCACGCAGGATTGCATCAGGCCATATCCGTGTTCTTCTGCAGCAGGCTGAGCATTTGGTTAAATATTCTTCGTGATGGGAAATTAGAGGAGCGTGTGCCCGTCCAAATACTTACAGCATGTATCTCATTGGTTTCCCCTATTCCCTTTTAATCTCCACACAACTTGCAAACTGTGTGAAACAGGAGGTTAAAGGCACTGACTCTCTAAGCGGGCAGATTTATAGTTAAGTGCCTGGAATGGTGAACCCGAGCACAAGGAGAGGATAAAGGAGGTGTATTTTAGAAAGATGTCCGGGTCACACGTTGTCCCATCCTCTGGGTTTCCCATGCATGTTTAAGCTGTAATAAGATTCCCTGGACCCCAGAGAGTTGAGATTCAAGGAATAGGTTGCACACATTATTGCTTTAAATGGTCTGCATTTGCTCACACAATCTCACCAATCCTCTCAGCCCCAAGTGTCCAGCCTTATGTCTCATCCAGCTGTGGGTGTAGATGTGGTCAGTCCCAAATGCATTAGAGGCCCTTAACAAATTCTGTAAGGATTTCGCTGTTTTTGTGTTTTAGTTTGAAATTTATTTTTATAATGGGGTTGAGCTGATTTTCACTGCCGTGTTTAAGCCACTCTATACACTCTTGAATCCCTTATGGAGTCATATCAATACATAGGTATTAAGATTCTTACTAGTCAGATATATTAATCTGAGGGAATAGAGGACGTTGAGTTCAGTTCACTGAGCAAGGAGCAGGTCTTGTCTACTACACATTTGTTTTATGGAACGCTACCTGTGCTAATATCAAACTCTGGTTTTATGCATCAACCCACCTCACCTTTCCCCTTCAGCAGGCATAAGTGTGTTTTATTATTTTTTTCTAAATGTGAGACTCTGTTTTTTTTTCTAATTCAGCTCATGTGTAGCCATGTTTACATTCCCTTCATAAGTGATATCTTATGATAAGTTTCTTTTTCTGTGTAACTTTTTTCCCTTAGAATCATCGTACCTTACTCCAGTCATTATGCTGCTACTGACTTTATAACATTGATTCCATGGCTGAGGGATATCCCATAGTACATAAGTACCACAACTTCTTTATCCACTTTTGTCTTTCCTGGGATATTTGTGGTGTACTGAAGTGCATTATTTTTGTAAACAAAGCAGCCCTAAACTTTGGGGTGGCTGTTTCTTGTTGATTTTCAGTTTTCCCAATGTATACGCCCATGAGTGGAAGTGCCCTAAACTCTTTAGCTCAGGTTTCAGATGTTTACGGAAACACAGTGGACTTCTACAGAGTGGCTCTTGGCAATTTGCATCCCTCCTATCAGCGTAACAAGGCTCACTGTTCCACACGGCTCTGCTGCATTTCTAAATTGTACCTGTTTTTTTGGATGTTCTGTTTCACCATTGGCAAATGAGACTTATTTGTAGTCTGGCTTTGCATTGCCCACTTGATTTGTTGGCCAAAAAGTGCGTATGCGTGTTTTCTTGAATATATTGAGGAAAAAACGCATTCGCCCTTTTGACCAAGGACATCATTGTCAAAGTTGTGCCACATTTCCTGTGCTTAAAAGGTGATTCCTATCTACCTCTTCAAATATGTTTCCTGCAGTCCTGCCTCAATTTCTGGTCCTCCTCGTTTCCTTCACTCTACAGATTTTTGGACGATAGTTGTCCATTATAACTCTGAAAGTTTGTGAATTCCTGAGACGCTGAGCTCCATTTTTTAACTCGCTTTTTTTCTGAGCTTGCCACAGACCCGTAGCCTGGCTTCAGGCCCTCTCTGGGTTCTGGGGTGGCAGAACGAGTTCTGGGTTAACTCTTCTTCGTGATGGGATATTAGAGTGCCATGTGCCCGTCCAAATGCTTACAGCAAATCTCTTATTACTTCCACCTCTTCCCAGTCATCCTCCACACAATTTGTGAACAGTGTGAAACAGGAGATTAAATGTGCTGATTCTCCAAGACGGGAGATTTATAGTGAAGTGAGTGGAATGGCAAACCCGAGCACAAGGAGACAAAAACGGAGAAGCGTTTTAGAAAGCTGTCCGGATCACACGCTGCCCCATCCTCTGGGTTTCCCAAGCATGTTTTAGCTGTCATAAGATTACCTTGAAGCTAGAGTGTTGGGACCCTTGGAATGGGGTGCATGCATTATTGCTTTAAATGGTCTGCATTTGCTCACAACCTCACCAATGCTCTCAGCCCCAAGTGTCCAACGTTATGTCTCATCCACCTGTGGGTGTAGATGGGGTCAATCCAGGTTGCTTCAGAGCTCCTGAATGAATTTCATAAGAATTTTCTTGTTTTTGTGTATTGTTTCTTAAATTAATTTTTATAATGGGGTTGAGCTGATTTTCCCTGCCGTGTTTATGCCACTCTATAGACGTTTGATTCCCTTGCGGACATATTTGCATACATAGGAATTAAACTTCATACTAGTGAGATATATTCCTCTGCAGGGAATAGGGGATGATCAGTCCAGTTCACTGAGCATGGAGTAGGTCTTGTCTATTACACGTTTGGTTTATGGAACCGTACGTGTGCTAATATCAAACTCGGGTGTTTTGCATCACCCCATCTCACCTTTCGCTTTAAGCAGATATAAGAGTTTTATTTTTTCTAAATGTGAGACTCTGTTCTGTTTTCTAATTCAGCTCGTGTGTAGCCATGTTTACCTTCCCTTCATAAGTGATATCTCATGATAAGTTTCTTTTTCTGTGTTACTTATTTGACTTAGAAACATCGTACCTAAATCCAGTCATTATGCTGCTACTGGCTTTATGACATTGATTCCATGGCTGAGGGATATCCCATAGTATATAAGTACCACAACTTTTTTCTTTCCTGGGATATTTAAGGTGAACTGAAATCGTTTTTCTTATAAACGGAGCAGCCCTAAACATTGGTGTTGCTGTTTATTGTTGATTTTCTGTTTGCCCAATGTATTAGCCTAGGAGTGGAAGTACCCTAGGCTCTGTAGCTCTGTTTTTAGATGTTTCAGGAAACACCATGGACTTCTCCAGAGTGTCTCTTGTCAATTTACATCCCTCCCATCATTGTCAAAAGACTCCCTGTTCCACACATCTGTGCTGCCTTTGTAGTTTTTATAATTCTTTTGGATGTTCTGTTTAACCTGTTGGAAATGAGACTACTTTGTAGTGAGGATTTGCGTTGCCTTCTTGCTTGGTTGGCCAAAAAGGGTATATGCGTGTTTCCTTGAATATATTGCGGGAAACCACATATGCCATTTTTGGCCAAGGGCATCATTGTCAAAATTGGGCCGCATTTCCTGTGCTTAAAATGCACTTCCAATCTACTTCTTGAAATATGTCTCCTGTAATCCTGCCTCGAATTAAAGTCTTCCTCGTTTCCTTCCATCTACAGATTTTTGGACGATAGTTGTCCATTATATCTCTGCAGGTTTGTGAATTCCAGAGAACCTGAGCTCAGTTTTTCCACTCGCTTTGTTTGTGAGCTGGCCACAAACACACAGGATTGTGTCAGGCCATATCCGTGTTCTGCTGCAGCAGGCTGAGCATTTGGTTAAATATTCTTCGTGATGGGAAATTAGAGGGGCGTGTGCCCATCCAAATGCTTACACCATGTCTCTCATTGGTTCCCCCTATTCCGTTTTAATCTCCACACAACTTGCAAACTGTGTGAAACAGGAGGTTAAAGGCACTGACTCTCTAAGCAGGGAGATTTATAGTTAAGTGCCTGGAATGGTGAACCCGAGCACAAAGAGAGAATAAAGGAGTTGTATTTTAGAAAGATGTCGGGGTCACACGTTTTCCCATCCTCTGGGTTTCCCATGCATGTTTTAGCTGTAATAAGATTCCCTGGACCCCAGAGAGTTGGGTCTCAAGGGATAGGTTGCACACATTATTGCTTTAAATGGTCTGCATTTGCTCACACAAACTCACCAATCTTTTCAGCACCAAGTGTCCAGCCTTATGTCTCATCCAGCTGTGGGTGTAGATGTGGTCAGTCCCAGTTGCATCAGAGGCCCTTAACAAATTCTGTATGGATTTCGCTGTTTTTGTGTTTTAGTTTGAAATTTATTTTTATAATGGGGTTGAGCTGATTTTCACTGCCTTGTTTAAGCCACTCTATACACTCTTGATTCCCTTATGGAGACATATCAATACATAGGTATTAAGATTCTTACTAGTCAGATATATTTATCTGCAGGGAATAGGGGATGTTGAGTACAGTTCACTGAGCAAGGAGTAGGTCTTGTCTAATACACATTTGTTTTATGGAACGCTACCTGTGCTAATACCAAACTCTGGTTTTATGCATCAACCCACCTCACCTTCCCCTTAAGCAGGCATAAGTGTGTTTTATATTTTTTCTAAATGTGAGACTCTGTTCTGTTTTCTAATTCAGCTCGTGTGTAGCCATGTTTACCTTCCCTTCATAAGTGATATCTTATGATAAGTTTCTTTTTCTGTGTTACTTATTTCACTTAGAAACATCGTACCTAAACCAAGTCATTATGCTGCTACTGGCTTTATGACATTGATTCCATGGCTGAGGGATATCCCATAGTATATAAGTACCACAACTTTTTTCTTTCCTGGGATATTTAAGGTGAACTGAAATCGTTTTTCTTATAAATGGAGCAGCCCTAAACATTGGTGTTGCTGTTTCTTGTTGATTTTCTGTTTGTCCAATGTATTAGCCTTTGAGTGGAAGTACCCTAGGCTCTGTAGCTCTGTTTTTAAATGTTTCAGGAAACACCATGGACTTCTCCAGAGTGGCTCTTGTCAATTTACATCCCTCTCATCATTGTCAAAAGACTCCCTGTTCCACACATCTGTGCTGCCTTTCTAGTTTTTACAATTCTTTTGGATGTTCTGTTTAACCGGTTGGAAATGAGAATACTTTGTAGTGAGGATTTGCATTGCCCACTTGCTTGGTTGGCCAAAAAGTGCATATGCGTGTTTCCTTGAATATATTGCGGGAAACCACATAGGCCATTTTTGGCCAAGGGCATCGTTGTCAAAATTGGGCCGCCTTTCCTGTGCTTAAAATGCGATTCCAATCTACATCTTGAAATATGTCTCCTGTAATCCTGCCTCGAATTATAGTCTTCCTCGTTTCCTTCCATCTACAGATTTTTGGACGATAGTTGTTCATTATAACTCTGCAGGTTTGTGAATTCCAGAGAACCTGAGCTCAGTTTTTCAACTCGCTTTGTTTGTGAGCAGGCCACAACCACGCAGGATTGCATCAGGCCATATCAGTGTTCTTCTGCAGCAGGCTGAGCATTTGGTTAAATATTCTTCGTGATGGGAAATTAGAGGGGCGTGTGCCAATCCAAATGCTTACAGCATGTCTCTCATTGGTTCCCCCTATTCCCTTTTAATCTCCACACAAGTTGCAAACTGTGTGAAACAGGAGGTTATATGCACTGACTCTCTAAGCGGGGAGATTTATAGGAAAGTGGCTGGAATGGTGAACCCGAGCACAAGGAGAGGATAAAAGAGGTGTATTGTAGAAAGCTCTCCAGGTCACACGTTGTCCCATCCTCTGGGTTTCCCATGCATGTTATAGCTGTAATAAGATTCCCTGGACCCCAGACAGGTGGCACCCAAGGAATGTGTTGCACACATTATTGCTTAAAAAGGTCTCCATTTGCTCACACAACCTCACCAATCCTCTCAGCCCCAAGTGTCCAGCCTTATGTCTCATCCAGCTGTGGGTGTAGATGTGGTCAGTCCCAATTGCATCAGAGTCCCTTAACAAATTCTGTAAGGATTTCGCTGTTTTTGCGTTTTAGTTTGAAATTTATTTTTATAATGGGGTTGAGCTGATTTTCACTGCTGTGTTAAAGCCACTCTATACACTCTTGATTCCCTTATGGAGACATATCAATACATAGGTATTAAGATTCTTACTAGTCAGAAATATTAATCTGCAGGGAATAGGGGATGTTGAGTTCAGTTCACTGAGCAAGGAGTAGGTCTTGTCTACTACACATGTGTTTTATGGAACGCTACCTGTGCTAATATCAAACTCTGGTTTTATGCATCAACCCACCTCCCCTTTCCCCTTCAGCAGGCATAAGTTTGTTTTATTATTTTTTCTAAATGTGAGACTCTGTTCTGTTTTCTAATTCAGCTCATGTGTAGCCATGTTTACATTCCCTTCATAAGTGATATCTTATGATAAATTTCTTTTTCTGTGTAACTTTTTTCCCTTAGAATCATCGTACCTTACTCCAGTCATTATGCTGCTACTGACTTTATGACATTGATTCCGTGGCTGAGGGATATCCCATAGTACCTAAGTACCACAACTTCTTTATCCACTTTTGTCTTTCCTGGGATATTTGTGGTGTACTGAAGTGCATTATTTTTGTAAACAAAGCAGCCCTAAACTTTGGGGTGGCTCTTTCTTGTTGATTTTCAGTTTTCCCAATGTATACGCCCATGAGTGGAAGTACCATAAACTCTTTAGCTCAGTTTTCAGATGTTTAAGGAAACACAGTGGACTTTTCCAGAGTGGCTCTTGGCAATTTACATCCCTCCTATCAGCGTAACAAGGCTCACTGTTCCACACGGCTCTGCTGTATTTCTAGATTTTACATTTTTTTTTGGATGTTCTGTTTCACCATTGGCAAATGAGACTTATTTGTAGTCCGGCTTTGCATTGCCCACTTGATTCGTTGGCCCAAAAGTGCGTATGCGTGTTTTCTTGAATACATTGAGGAAAAAACACATCCGGCCTTTTGGGCAAGGGCATCATTGTCGAAGTTGTGACACATTTCCTGTGCTTTAAAGGTGATTCCTATGTACCTCTTCATATATGTTTCCTGCAGTCCTGCCTCAATTTCTGGTCCTCCTCGTTTCCCTCCCTCTACAGATTTTTGGATGATAGTTGTCCAATTTAACTCAGAAAGTTTGTGAGTTCCTGTGACCCTGAGCTCCATTTTTTAACTCGCTTTTTTTCTGAGCTTGCCACAGACCCGGAGGGTTGCTATAGGCCTTCTCTGGTTTCTGGGGCGGCAGAATGAGGTTTGGGTTAACTCTTCTTCGTGATGGGAAATTAGAGTACCATGTGCCCGTCCAAATGCTTACAGCAAATCTCTTATTACTTCCACCTCTTCCCATTCATTCTCCACACAATTTGTGAACAGTGTGAAACATGAGGTTAAATGTGCTGATTCTCCAAGATGGGAGATTTATCGTAAAGTGACTGGAATGGCAAACCCGAGCACAAGGAGACAAAAAAGGAGAAGCGTTTTAGAAAGCTGTCCGGATCACATGCTGTACCATCCGCTGGGTTTCACATGCGTGTTTTAGCTGTCATAAGATTCCCTTGAAGCTAGAGTGTTGTGCCCCTTGGAATGGGGTGCATGCGTTATTGCTTTAAATGGTCTGCATTTGCTCACAATCTCACCAATGCTCTCAACCCCAAGTGTCCAACGTTATGTCTCATCCACCTGTGGGTGTAGATGGGGTCAATCCAGGTTACATCAGAGCTCCGAAAGGAATTTCGTAAGAATTTTGTTGTTTTTGTGTATTGTTTTTTAAATTAATTTTTATAATGGGGATGAGCTGATTTTCCATGCCATTTTTATGCCATTCTATACACGTTTGATTCCCTTACAGACATATTTGAATACATAGGAATTAAACTTCATACTAGTCAGATATATTACTCTGCAGGGAAAAGGGGATGTTGAGTCCAGTTCACTGAGCAAGGAGTAGGTCTTGTCTATTACACGTTTGGTTTATGGAACTGTACGTGTGCTAATATCAAACTCGGGTGTTTTGCATCACCCCACCTCACCTTTCGCTTTAAGCAGATATAAGACTTTTTTTTTTCTAAATGTGAGACTCTGTTCTGTTTTCTAATTCAGCTCATGTGTAGACATGTTTACATTCCCTTTATAAGTGATATCTTATGATGAGTTTCTTTTTCTGTGTTACTTATTTCACTTAGAAACATCGTACCTAAATCCAGTCATTATGCTGCTACTGGCTTTATGACATTGATTCCATGGCTGAGGGATTTCCCATAATATATAAGTACCACAACTTTTTTCTTTCCTGGGATATTCAAGGTTTACTGAAGTCATTTTTCTTACAAACGGAGCCGCCCTAAACATTGGTGTTGCTGTTTCTTGTTGATTTTCTGTTTGCCCAACGTATTAGCCCATGAGTGGAAGTACCCTAGGCTCTGTAGCTCTGTTTTTAGATGTTTCTGGAAACACCATGGACTTCTCCAGAGTGGCTCTTGTCAGTTTACATCCCGCACATCATTGTCAAAAGACTCCCTGTTCCACACATTTGTGCTGCCTTTCTAGTTTTTACAATTCTTTTGGATGTTCTGTTTAACCGGTTGGAAATGAGACTGCTTTTTAGTGAGGATTTGCATTGCCCACTTGCTTGGTTGGCCAAAAAGTGTATATGCGGGTTTCCTTGAATATATTGCGGGAAACCACATATGTCTTTTTTGGCCAAGTGCATCCTTGTCAAAATTGGGCCACATTTCCTGTGCTTAAAATGCAATTCCAATCTACTTCTTGAAATAAGTTTGATGTAATCCTGCCTCGAATTTAAGTCTTCCTCGTTTCCTTCCATCTACAGATTTTTGGACGATAGTTGTCCATTTAACTCTGCAGGTATGTGAATTCCAGAGAACCTGAGCTCAGTTTTTCAACTCGCTTTGTTTGTGAGCTGGCCACAAACCCACAGGATTGCGTCAGGAAATATCCGTGTTCTGCTGCAGCAGGCTGAGCATTTGGTTAAATATTCTTCATGATGGGAAATTAGAGGGGCGAGTGCCCATCCAAATACTTACAGCATGTCTCTCATTGGTTCCCCTATTCCCTTTTAATCTCCACACAACTTGCAAACTGTGTGAAACAGGAGGTTAAAGGCACTGACTCTCTAAGCGGGCAGATTTATAGTTAAGTGCCTGGAATGGTGAACCCGAGCACAAGGAGAGGAGAAAGGAGGTGTATTTTAGAAAGACGTCCGGGTCACATGTTGTCCCATCCTCTGGGTTTCCCATGCATGTATTAGCTGTAATAAGATTCCCTGGACCCCAGAGAGTTGGGACTCATGGAATAGGTTGCACACATTATTGCTTTAAATGGTCTGCATTTGCTCACACAACCTCACCAATCATCTCAGCCCCAAGTGTCCAGCCTTATGTCTCATCCAGCTGTGGGTGTAGATGTGGTCAGTCCCAATTGCATCAGAGTCCCTTAACAAATTCTGTAAGGATTTCACTGTTTTTGTGTTTTAGTTTGTAATTTATTTTTATAATGTTGTAGAGCTGATTTTCACTGCCATGTTTAAGCCACTCTATACACTCTTGATTCCCTTATGGAGACATATCAATACATAGGTATTAAGATTCTTACTAGTCAGATATATTAATCTGCAGGGAATAGGGGATGTTGAGTTCAGTTCACTGAGCAAGGAGTAGGTCTTGTCTACTACACATTTGTTTTATGGAACGCTACCTGTGCTAATATCAAACTCTGGTTTTATGCATCAACCCACCTCACCTTTCCCCTTAAGCAGGCATAAGTGTGTTTTATTATTTTTCTAAATGTGAGACTCTGTTCTGTTTTCTAATTTAGCACATTTGTAACCATGTTTACATTCCCTTCATAAGTGATATCTTATGATAAGTTTCTTTTTCTGTGTAACTTTTTTCCCTTAGAATCATCGTACTTAACTCCAGTCATTATGCTGCTACTGACTTTATGACATTGATTCCATGGCTGAGGGATATCCCATAGTACCTAAGTACCACAACTTCTTTATCCACTTTTGTCTTTCCTGGGATATTTGTGGTGTACTGAAGTGCATTTTTTTGTAAACAAAGCAGCCCTAAACTTTGGGGTGGCTGTTTCTTGTTGATTTTCAGTTTTCCCAATGTATACGCCCATGAGTGGAAGTGCCCTAAACACTTTAGCTCAGGTTTCAGATGTTTAAGGAAACACAGTGGACTTCTACAGAGTGGCTCTTGGCAATTTACATCCCTCCTATCAGCGTAACAAGGCTCACAGTTGCACACGGCTCTGCTGCATTTCTAAATTGTACCTTTTTTTTTTGGATGTTCTGTTTCACCATTGGCAAATGAGACTTATTTGTAGTTCAGCTTTGCATTCCCCACTTGGTTCGTTGGTCAAAAAGTGCATATGCGTGTTTTCTTGAATATATTGAGGAAAAAACGCATCCGCCCGTTTGGCCAAGGGCATCATTTTCGAAGTTGTGACACATTTCCTGTGCTTAAAAGGTGATTACTATCTACCTCTTCAAATATGTTTCCTGCAGTCCTGCCTCAATTTCTGGTCCTCCTCGTTTCCTTCCCTCTACAGATTGTTGGACGATAGTTGTCCATTATAACTCTGAAAGTTTGTGAATTCCTGAGACCCTGAGCTCCATTTTTTAACTCGCTTTTTTTCTGAGCTTGCTACAGACCCGTAGGATTGCTTCAGGCCCTATCTGGGTTCTGGGATGACAGAATGAGTTTTGGGTTAACTCTTCTTCGTGATGGGAAAGTAGAGTGCCATGTGCCCGTCCAAATGCTTACAGCAAATCTCTTATTACTTCCACTTCTTCCCATTCATCCTCCACACAATTTGTGAACAGTGTGAAACATGAGGTTAAATGTGCTGATTCTCCAAGACGGGAGATTTATAGTAAAGTGAGTGGAATGGCAAACCCGAGCACAAGGAGACAAAAAAGGAGAAGCGTTTTAGAAAGCTGTCCGGATCACACGCTGTCCCTACCTCTGGGTTTCCCATGTGTGTTTTAGCTGTCATAAGATTCCCTTGAAGCTAGAGTGTTGTGACTTTTGGAATGGGTTGCATGCATTATTGCTTTAAATGGTCTGCATTTGCTCACAACCTCACCAATGCTCTCAGCCCCAAGTGTCCAACGTTATGTCTCATCCACCTGTGGGTGTAGATGGGGTCAATCCAGGTTGCTTCAGAGCTCCTGAATGAATTTTGTAAGAATTTTGTTGTTTCTGTGTATTGTTTTTTAAATTAATTTTTATAATGGGGTTGAGCTGATTTTCCCTGCCGTGTTTATGCCACTCTATAGACGTTTGATTCCCTTACGGACATATTTGCATACAAAGGAATTAAACTTCATACTAGTCAGATATATTCCTCTTCAGGGAATAGGGGATGATCAGTCCAGTTCACTGAGCAAGGAGTAGGTCTTGTCTATTACACGTTTGGTTTATGGAACTGTACGTGTGCTAATATGAAACTCGGGTGTTTTGCATCACCCCACCTCACCTTTCGCTTTAAGCAGATATAAGGGTTTCTTTTTCTAAATGTGAGACTCTGTTCTGTATTCTAATTCTTCTCGTGTGTAGCCATGTTTACAATCCCTTCATAAGTGATATCTGATGATGAGTTTCTTTTTCTGTGTTACTTATTTCACTTAGAAACATTGTACCTAAATCCAGTCATTATGCTGCTACTGGCTTTATGACATTGATTCCATGGCTGAGGGATATCCCATCGTATATAAGTACCACAAATTTTTTTCTTTCCTGGGATATTTAAGGTGTACTGAAGTCATTTTTCTTATAAACGGAGGAGCCCTAAACATTGCTGTTGCTGTTTCTTGTTGATTTTCTGTTTGTGCAATATATTAGCCCATGAGTGGAAGTACCCTAGGCTCTGTAGCTCTGTTTTTAGATGTTTCAGGAAACACCATGGACTTCTCCAGAGTGTCTCTTGTCAATTTACATCCTTCCCATCATTGTCAAAAGACTCCCTGTTCCACACATCTGTGCTGCCTTTGTAGTTTTTATAATTCTTTTGGATGTTCTGTTTAACCGGTTGGAAATGAGACTACTTTGTAGTGAGGATTTGCATTGCCTTCTTGCTTGGTTGGCCAAAAAGGGTATATGCGTGTTTCCTTGAATATATTGCGGGAAACCACATATGCCATTTTTGGCCAAGGGCATCATTGTCAAAATTGGGCCGCATTTCCTGTGCTTAAAATGCAATTCCAATCTACTTCTTGAAATATGTTTCCTGTAATCCTGCCTCGAATTAAAGTCTTCCTCACTTCCTTCCATCTACACATTTTTGGACGATAGTTGGCCTTTATAATTCTGCAGGTTTGTGAATTCCAGAGAACATGAGCTGAGTTTTTCAACTGGCTTTGTTTGTGAGCTGGCCACAAACACACAGGAATGCGTCAGGCCATATTCGTGTTCTGCTGCAGCAGGTTGAGCATTTGGTTAAATATTCTTCGTGATGGGAAATTAGAGAGGCGTGTGCCCGTCCAAATACTTACAGCATGTCTCTCATTGGTTCCCGCTATTCCCTTTTAATCTCCACACAACTTGCAAACTGTGTGAAACAGGAGGTTAAAGGCACTGACTCTCTAAGCGGGCAGATTTATAGTTAAGTGCCTGGAATGGTGAACCCAAGCACAAGGAGAGGATAAAGGAGGTGTATTTTAAAAAGATGTCCGGGTCACACGTTGTCCTATCCTCTGGGTTTCCCATGCATGTTTTAGCTGTAATAAGATTCCCTGGACCCCAGAGAGTTGGGACTCAAGGAATAGGTTGCACACATTATTGCTTTAAATGGTCTGCATTTGCTCACACAACCTCACCAATCCTCTCAGCCCCAAGTGTCCAGCCTTATGTCTCATCCAGCTGTGGGTGTAGATGTGGTCAGTCCCAAATGCATCAGAGGCCCTTAACAAATTCTGTAAGGATTTCGCTGTTTTTGTGTTTTAGTTTGAAATTTATTTTTATAATGGGGTTGAGCTGATTTTCACTGCTGTGTTTAAGCCACTCTATACACTCTTGAATCCTTTATGGAGTCATATCAATACATAGGTATTAAGATTCTTACTAGTCAGATATATTACTCTGAGGGAATAGAGGATGTTGAGTTCAGTTCACTGAGCAAGGAGCAGGTCTTGTCTACTACACATTTGTTTTATGGAACGGTACCTGTGCTAATATCAAACTCTGGTTTTATGCATCAACCCACCTCCCCTTTCCCCTTCAGCAGGCATACGTGTGTTTTATTATTTTTTTCTAAATGTGAGACTCTGTTTTTTTTTTCTAATTCAGCTCATGTGTAGCCATGTTTACATTCCCTTCATAAGTGATATCTTATGATAAGTTTCTTTTTCTGTGTAACTTTTTTCCCTTAGAATCATCGTACCTTACTCCAGTCATTATGCTGCTACTGACTTTATGACATTGATCCCATGGCTGAGGGATATCCCATAGTACGTAAGTACCACAACTTCTTTATCCACTTTTGTCTTTCCTGGGATATTTGTGGTGTACTGAAGTGAATTTTTTGGTAAACAAAGCAGCCCTAAACTTTGGGGTGGCTGTTTCTTGTTGATTTTCAGTTTTCCCAATGTATACGCCCATGAGTGGAAGTGCCCTAAACTCTTTAGCTGAGTTTTCAGATGTTTAAGGAAACACAGTGGACTTCTACAGAGTGGCTCTTGGCAATTTACATCCCTCCTATCAGCGTAACAAGGCTCACTGTTCCACACGGCTCTGCTGCATTTCTAAATTGTACCTGTTTTTTTGGATGTTCTGTATCACCATTGGCAAATGAGACTTATTTGTATTCTGGCTTTGCATTGCCCACTTGATTCGTTGGCCAAAAAGTGCGTATGCGTGTTTTCTTGAATATATTGAGGAAAAAACGCATTCGCCCTTTTGACCAAGGACATCATTGTCGAAGTTGTGCCACATTTCCTGAGCTTAAAAGGTGATTCCTATCTACCTCTTCAAATATGTTTCCTGCAGTCCTGCCTCAATTTCCGGTCCTCCTCGTTTCCTTCACTCTACAGATTTTTGGACGATAGTTGTCCAATATAACTCTGAAAGTTTGTGAATTCCTGAGACCCTGAGCTCCATTTTTTAACTCGCTTTTTTTCTGAGCTTGCCACAGACCCGTAGCCTGGCTTCAGGCCCTCTCTGGGTTCTGGGGTAGCAGAATGAGTTTTGGGTTAACTCTTCTTCGTGATGGGATATTAGAGTGCCATGTGCCAATCCAAATGCTTACAGCAAATCTCCTATTACTTCCACCTCTTCCCAGTCATCCTCCACACAATTTGTGAACAGTGTGAAACAGGAGATTAAATGTGCTGATTCTCCAAGACGGGAGATTTATAGTAAAGTGAGTGGAATGGCAAACACGAGCACTAGGAGACAAAAAAGGAGAAGCGTTTTAGAAAGCTGTCCGGATCACACGCTGCCCCATCCTCTGTGTTTCCCATGCGTGTTTTAGCTGTCATAAGATTCCCTTGAAGCTAGAGTGTTGGGACCCTTGGAATGGGGTGCATGCATTATTGCTTTAAATGGTCTGCATTTGCTCACAACCTCACCAATGCTCTCAGCCCCAAGTGTCCAACGTTATGTCTCATCCACCTGTGGGTGTAGATGGGGTCAATCCAGGTTGCTTCAGAGCTCCTGAATGAATTTCGTAAGAATTTTGTTGTTTCTGTGTATTGTTTTTTAAATTAATTTTTATAATGGGGTTGAGCTGATTTTCCCTGCTTTGTTTATGCCACTCTATAGACGTTTGATTCCCTTACGGGCATATTTGCATACATAGGAATTAAACTTCATACTAGTCAGATATATTCCTCTGCAGGGAATAGGGGATGATCAGTCCAGTTCACTGAGCAAGGAGTAGGTGTTGTCTATTACACGTTTGGTTTATGGAACTCTACGTGTGCTAATATCAAACTCGGGTGTTTTCCATCACCCCACCTCACCTTTCGCTTTAAGCAGATATAAGAGTATTTTTTTTTCTAAATGTGAGACTCTGTTCTGTTTTCTAATTCAGCTCATGTGTAGCCATGTTTACATTCCCTTCATAAGTGAAATCTTATGATAAGTTTCTTTTTCTGTGTTACTTATTTCACTTAGAAACATTGTACCTAAATCCAGTCATTATGCTGCTACTGGCTTTATGACATTGATTCCATGGCTGAGGGATATCCCATCGTATATAAGTACCACAAATTTTTTTCTTTCCTGGGATATTTAAGGTGTACTGAAGTCATTTTTCTTATAAACGGAGGAGCCCTAAACATTGCTGTTGCTGTTTCTTGTTGATTTTCTGTTTGTGCAATATATTAGCCCATGAGTGGAAGTACCCTAGGCTCTGTAGCTCTGTTTTTAGATGTTTCAGGAAACACCATGGACTTCTCCAGAGTGTCTCTTGTCAATTTACATCCCTCCCATCATTGTCAAAAGACTCCCTGTTCCACACATCTGTGCTGCCTTTGTAGTTTTTATAATTCTTTTGGATGTTCTGTTTAACCGGTTGGAAATGAGACTACTTTGTAGTGAGGATTTGCATTGCCTTCTTGCTTGGTTGGCCAAAAAGGGTATATGCGTGTTTCCTTGAATATATTGCGGGAAACCACATATGCCATTTTTGGCCAAGGGCATCATTGTCAAAATTGGGCCGCATTTCCTGTGCTTAAAATGCAATTCCAATCTACTTCTTGAAATATGTTTCCTGTAATCCTGCCTCGAATTAAAGTCTTCCTCACTTCCTTCCATCTACACATTTTTGGACGATAGTTGGCCTTTATAATTCTGCAGGTTTGTGAATTCCAGAGAACATGAGCTGAGTTTTTCAACTGGCTTTGTTTGTGAGCTGGCCACAAACACACAGGAATGCGTCAGGCCATATTCGTGTTCTGCTGCAGCAGGTTGAGCATTTGGTTAAATATTCTTCGTGATGGGAAATTAGAGAGGCGTGTGCCCGTCCAAATACTTACAGCATGTCTCTCATTGGTTCCCGCTATTCCCTTTTAATCTCCACACAACTTGCAAACTGTGTGAAACAGGAGGTTAAAGGCACTGACTCTCTAAGCGGGCAGATTTATAGTTAAGTGCCTGGAATGGTGAACCCAAGCACAAGGAGAGGATAAAGGAGGTGTATTTTAAAAAGATGTCCGGGTCACACGTTGTCCTATCCTCTGGGTTTCCCATGCATGTTTTAGCTGTAATAAGATTCCCTGGACCCCAGAGAGTTGGGACTCAAGGAATAGGTTGCACACATTATTGCTTTAAATGGTCTGCATTTGCTCACACAACCTCACCAATCCTCTCAGCCCCAAGTGTCCAGCCTTATGTCTCATCCAGCTGTGGGTGTAGATGTGGTCAGTCCCAAATGCATCAGAGGCCCTTAACAAATTCTGTAAGGATTTCGCTGTTTTTGTGTTTTAGTTTGAAATTTATTTTTATAATGGGGTTGAGCTGATTTTCACTGCTGTGTTTAAGCCACTCTATACACTCTTGAATCCTTTATGGAGTCATATCAATACATAGGTATTAAGATTCTTACTAGTCAGATATATTACTCTGAGGGAATAGAGGATGTTGAGTTCAGTTCACTGAGCAAGGAGCAGGTCTTGTCTACTACACATTTGTTTTATGGAACGGTACCTGTGCTAATATCAAACTCTGGTTTTATGCATCAACCCACCTCCCCTTTCCCCTTCAGCAGGCATACGTGTGTTTTATTATTTTTTTCTAAATGTGAGACTCTGTTTTTTTTTTCTAATTCAGCTCATGTGTAGCCATGTTTACATTCCCTTCATAAGTGATATCTTATGATAAGTTTCTTTTTCTGTGTAACTTTTTTCCCTTAGAATCATCGTACCTTACTCCAGTCATTATGCTGCTACTGACTTTATGACATTGATCCCATGGCTGAGGGATATCCCATAGTACGTAAGTACCACAACTTCTTTATCCACTTTTGTCTTTCCTGGGATATTTGTGGTGTACTGAAGTGAATTTTTTGGTAAACAAAGCAGCCCTAAACTTTGGGGTGGCTGTTTCTTGTTGATTTTCAGTTTTCCCAATGTATACGCCCATGAGTGGAAGTGCCCTAAACTCTTTAGCTGAGTTTTCAGATGTTTAAGGAAACACAGTGGACTTCTACAGAGTGGCTCTTGGCAATTTACATCCCTCCTATCAGCGTAACAAGGCTCACTGTTCCACACGGCTCTGCTGCATTTCTAAATTGTACCTGTTTTTTTGGATGTTCTGTATCACCATTGGCAAATGAGACTTATTTGTATTCTGGCTTTGCATTGCCCACTTGATTCGTTGGCCAAAAAGTGCGTATGCGTGTTTTCTTGAATATATTGAGGAAAAAACGCATTCGCCCTTTTGACCAAGGACATCATTGTCGAAGTTGTGCCACATTTCCTGAGCTTAAAAGGTGATTCCTATCTACCTCTTCAAATATGTTTCCTGCAGTCCTGCCTCAATTTCCGGTCCTCCTCGTTTCCTTCACTCTACAGATTTTTGGACGATAGTTGTCCAATATAACTCTGAAAGTTTGTGAATTCCTGAGACCCTGAGCTCCATTTTTTAACTCGCTTTTTTTCTGAGCTTGCCACAGACCCGTAGCCTGGCTTCAGGCCCTCTCTGGGTTCTGGGGTAGCAGAATGAGTTTTGGGTTAACTCTTCTTCGTGATGGGATATTAGAGTGCCATGTGCCAATCCAAATGCTTACAGCAAATCTCCTATTACTTCCACCTCTTCCCAGTCATCCTCCACACAATTTGTGAACAGTGTGAAACAGGAGATTAAATGTGCTGATTCTCCAAGACGGGAGATTTATAGTAAAGTGAGTGGAATGGCAAACACGAGCACAAGGAGACAAAAAAGGAGAAGCGTTTTAGAAAGCTGTCCGGATCACACGCTGCCCCATCCTCTGTGTTTCCCATGCGTGTTTTAGCTGTCATAAGATTCCCTTGAAGCTAGAGTGTTGGGACCCTTGGAATGGGGTGCATGCATTATTGCTTTAAATGGTCTGCATTTGCTCACAACCTCACCAATGCTCTCAGCCCCAAGTGTCCAACGTTATGTCTCATCCACCTGTGGGTGTAGATGGGGTCAATCCAGGTTGCTTCAGAGCTCCTGAATGAATTTCGTAAGAATTTTGTTGTTTCTGTGTATTGTTTTTTAAATTAATTTTTATAATGGGGTTGAGCTGATTTTCCCTGCTTTGTTTATGCCACTCTATAGACGTTTGATTCCCTTACGGGCATATTTGCATACATAGGAATTAAACTTCATACTAGTCAGATATATTCCTCTGCAGGGAATAGGGGATGATCAGTCCAGTTCACTGAGCAAGGAGTAGGTGTTGTCTATTACACGTTTGGTTTATGGAACTCTACGTGTGCTAATATCAAACTCGGGTGTTTTCCATCACCCCACCTCACCTTTCGCTTTAAGCAGATATAAGAGTATTTTTTTTTCTAAATGTGAGACTCTGTTCTGTTTTCTAATTCAGCTCATGTGTAGCCATGTTTACATTCCCTTCATAAGTGAAATCTTATGATAAGTTTCTTTTTCTGTGTTACTTATTTCACTTAGAAACATTGTACCTAAATCCAGTCATTATGCTGCTACTGGCTTTATGACATTGATTCCATGGCTGAGGGATATCCCATCGTATATAAGTACCACAAATTTTTTTCTTTCCTGGGATATTTAAGGTGTACTGAAGTCATTTTTCTTATAAACGGAGGAGCCCTAAACATTGCTGTTGCTGTTTCTTGTTGATTTTCTGTTTGTGCAATATATTAGCCCATGAGTGGAAGTACCCTAGGCTCTGTAGCTCTGTTTTTAGATGTTTCAGGAAACACCATGGACTTCTCCAGAGTGTCTCTTGTCAATTTACATCCCTCCCATCATTGTCAAAAGACTCCCTGTTCCACACATCTGTGCTGCCTTTGTAGTTTTTATAATTCTTTTGGATGTTCTGTTTAACCGGTTGGAAATGAGACTACTTTGTAGTGAGGATTTGCATTGCCTTCTTGCTTGGTTGGCCAAAAAGGGTATATGCGTGTTTCCTTGAATATATTGCGGGAAACCACATATGCCATTTTTGGCCAAGGGCATCATTGTCAAAATTGGGCCGCATTTCCTGTGCTTAAAATGCTCTTCCAATCTACTTCTTGAAATATGTCTCCTGTAATCCTGCCTCGAATTAAAGTCTTCCTCGTTTCCTTCCATCTACAGATTTTTGGACGATAGTTGTCCATTATATCTCTGCAGGTTTGTGAATTCCAGAGAAACTGAGCTCAGTTTTTCCACTCGCTTTGTTTGTGAGCTGGCCACAAACACACAGGATTGCGTCAGGCCATATCCGTGTTCTGCTGCAGCAGGCTGAGCATTTGGTTAAATATTCTTCGTGATGGGAAATTAGAGGGGCGTGTGCCCGTCCAAATGCTTACACCATGTCTCTCATTGGTTCCCCCTATTCCCTTTTAATCTCCACACAACTTGCAAACTGTGTGAAACAGGAGGTTAAAGGCACTGACTCTCTAAGCAGGGAGATTTATAGTTAAGTGCCTGGAATGGTGAACCCGAGCACAAGGAGAGGATAAAGGAGGTGTATTATAGAAAGTTGTCCGGGTCACACGTTGTCCCATCCTCTGGGTTTCCCATGCATGTTTTAGCTGTAATAAGATTCCCTGGTCCCCAGAGAGTTGGGAATCAAGGAATAGGTTGCACACATTATTGCTTTAAATGGTCTGCATTTGCTCACACAACCTCACCAATCTTCTCAGCACCAAGTGTCCAGCCTTATGTCTCATCCAGCTGTGGGTGTAGATGTGGTCAGTCCCAGTTGCATCAGAGCCCCTTAACAAATTCTGTAAGGATTTCGCTGTTTTTGTGTTTTAGTTTGAAATTTATTTTTATAATGGGGTTGAGCTGATTTTCACTGCCTTGTTTAAGCCACTCTATACACTCTTGATTCCCTTATGGAGACATATCAATACATAGGTATTAAGATTCTTACTAGTCAGATATATTTATCTGCAGGGAATAGGGGATGTTGCGTACAGTTCACTGAGCAAGGAGTAGGTCTTGTCTACTACACATTTGTTTTATGGAACGCTACCTGTGCTAATATCAAACTCTGGTTTTATGCATCAACCCACCTCACCTTTCCCCTTAAGCAGGCATAAGTGTGTTTTTTTTTTCTAAATGTGAGACTCTGTTCTGTTTTCTAATTCAGCTCGTGTGTAGCCATGTTTACCTTCCCTTCATAAGTGATATCTTATGATAAGTTTCTTTTTCTGTGTTACTTATTTCACTTAGAAACATCGTACCTAAATCCAGTCATTATGCTGCTACTGGCTTTATGACATTAATTCCATGGATGAGGGATATCCCATAGTATATAAGTTCCACAACTTTTTTCTTTCCTGGGATATTTAAGGTGAACTGAAATCGTTTTTCTTATAAACGGAGCAGCCCTAAATATTGGTGTTGCTGTTTCTTGTTGATTTTCTGTTTGCCCAATGTATTAGCCTATGAGTGGAAGTACCCTAGGCTCTGTAGCTCTGTTTTTAGATGTTTCAGGAAACACCATGGACTTCTCCAGAGTGGCTCTTGTCAATTTACATCCCTCTCATCATTGTCAAAAGACTCCCTGTTCCACACATCTGTGCTGCCTTTCTAGTTTTTACAATTCTTTTGGATGTTCTGTTTAACCGGTTGGAAATGAGACTACTTTGTAGTGAGCATTTGCATTGCCCACTTGCTTGGTTGGCCAAAAAGTGCATATGCGTGTTTCCTTGAATATATTGCGTGAAACCACATACGCCATTTTTGGCCAAGGGCATCATTGTCAAAATTGGGCCGCATTTCCTGTTCTTAAAATGCGATTCCAATCTACATCTTGAAATATGTCTCCTGTAATCCTGCCTCGAATTATAGTCTTCCTCGTTTCCTTGCATCTACAGATTTTTGGACGATAGTTGTCCATTATAACTCTGCAGGTTTGTGAATTCCAGAGAACCTGAGCTCAGTTTTTCAACTCGCTTTGTTTGTGAGCTGGCTACAACCACGCAGGATTGCATCAGGCCATATCTGTGTTCTGCTGCAGCAGGCTGAGCATTTGGTTAAATATTCTTCGTGATGGGAAATTTGAGGGGCGTGTGCCCATCCAAATGCTTACAGCATGTCTCTCATTGTTTCCCCCTATTCCCTTTTAATCTCCGCACAAATTGCAAACTGTGTGAAACAGGAGGTTATATGCACTGACTCTCTAAGCGGGGAGATTTATAGGAAAGTGGCTGGAATGGTGAACCCGAGCACAAGGAGAGGATAAAAGAGGTGTATTGTAGAAATCTCTCCAGGTCACACGTTGTCCCAACCTCTGGGTTTCCCATGCATGTTTTAGCTGTAATAAGATTCCCTGGACCCTAGACAGGTGGCACCCAAGGAATGTGTTGCACACATTATTGCTTAAAAAGGTCTGCATTTGCTCACACATCCTCACCAATCCTCTCAGCCCCATGTGTCCAGCCTTATGTCTCATCCAGCTGTGGGTGTAGATGTGGTCAGTCCCAGTTGCATCAGAGTCCCTTAACAAATTCTGTAAGGATTTCGCTGTTTTTGCATTTTAGTTTGAAATTTATTTTTATAATGGGGTTGAGCTGATTTTCACTGCCGTGTTTAAGCCACACTATACACTCTTGATTCCCTTATGGAGACATATCAAAACATAGGTATTAAGATTCTTACTAGTCATAAATATTAATCTGCAGGGAATAGGGGATGTTGAGTTCAGTTCACTGAGCAAGGAGTAGGTCTTGTCTACTACACATGTGTTTTATGGAACGCTACCTGTGCTAATATCAAACTCTGGTTTTATGCATCAACCCACCTCACCTTTCCCCTTAAGCAGGCATAAATGTGTTTTATTTGTTTTTCTAAATGTGAGACTCTGTTCTGTTTTCTAATTCAGCTCATGTGTAGTCATGTTTACATTCCCTTCATAAGTGATATCTTATGATAAGTTTCTTTTTCTGTGTAACTTTTTTCCCTTAGAATCATCGTACGTTACTCCAGTCATTATGCTGCTACTGACTTTATGACATTGATCCCATGGCTGAGGGATATCCCATAGTACCTAAGTACCACAACTTCTTTATCCACTTTTGTCTTCCCTGGGATATTTGTGGTTAATGAAGTGCATTTTTTTGTGAACAAACAGCCCTAAACTTTGCGGTGGCTGTTTCTTGTTGATTTTCAGTTTTCCCAATGTATACGCCCATGAGTGGAAGTACCATAAACCCTTTAGCTCAGTTTTCAGATGTTTAAGGAAACACAGTGGACTTCTCCAGAGTTTCTCTTGGCAATTTACATCCCTCCTATCAGCGTAACAAGGCTCACTGTTCCACACGGCTCTGCTGTATTTCTAGATTTTACATTTTTTTTTGATGTTCTGTTTCACCATTGGCAAATGAGACTTATGTGTAGTCCGGCTTTGCATTGCCCACTTGATTCGTTGCCCCAAAAGTGCGTATGCGTGTTTTCTTGAATATATTGAGGAAAAAACGCATCCGCCCTTTTGGCCAAGGGCATCATTGTTGAAGTTGTGCCACATTTCCTGTGCTTAAAAGGTGATTCCTATGTACCTCTTCATATATGTTTCCTGCAGTCCTGCCTCAATTTCTGGTCCTCCTCGTTTCCCTCCCTCTACAGATTTTTGGATGATAGTTGTCCATTATAACTCGGAAAGTTTGTGAGTTCCTGAGACCCTGAGTCCATTTTTTAACTCGCTTTTTTTCTGAGCTTTCCACAGACCCGGAGGGTTGCTTTAAGCCTTCTCTGGTTTCTGGTGTGGCAGAATGAGGTTTGGGTTAACTCTTCTTCGTGATGGGAAATTAGAGTGCCATGTGACCGTCCAAGTGCTTACAGCAAATATCTTATTACTTCCAACTCTTCACATTCATTCTCCACACAATTCGTGAACAGTGTGAAACATGAGGTTAAATATGCTGATTCTCCAAGATGGGAGATTTATAGTAACGTGACTGGAATTGCAAACCCGAGCACAAAGAGACAAAAAAGGAGAAGCGTTTTAGAAAGCTGTCCGGATCACACGCTGCCCCATCCTCTTGGTTTCCCATGCGTGTTTTAGCTGTCATAAGATTCCCTTGAAGCTAGAGTGTTGTGACCCTTGGAATGGGTTGCATGCATTATTGCTTTAAATGGTCTGCATTTCCTCACAACCTCACCAATGCTCTCAGCCCCAAGTGTCCAACGTTATGTCTCATCCACCTGTGGGTGTAGATGGGGTCAATCCAGGTTGCTTCAGAGCTCCTGAATGGATTTCATAAGAATTTTGTTGTTTTTGTGTATTGTTTTTGAAATTAATTTTTATAATGGGGTTGAGCTGATTTTCCCTGCCGTGTTTATGCCACTCTATACACGTTTGATTCCCTTACAGACATATTTGAATACATAGGAATTAAACTTCATACTAGTCAGATATATTCCTATGCAGGGAATAGGGAATGTTGAGTCCAGTTCACTGAGCAAGGAGTAGGTCTTGTCTATTACACGTTTGGTTTATGGAACTGTACGTGTGCTAATATCAAACTCGGGTGTTTTGCATCACCCCACCTCACCTTTCGCTTTAAGCAGATATAAGAGTTTTTTTTTTTCTAAATGTGAGACTCTGTTCTGTTTTCTAATTCAGCTCGTGTGTAGCCATGTTTACCTTCCCTTCATAAGTGATATCTTATGATAAGTTTCTTTTTCTGTGTTACTTATTTCACTTAGAAACATCGTACCTAAATCCAGTCATTATGTTGCTACTGGCTTTATGACATTGATTCCATGGCTGAGGGATATCCCATAGTATATAAGTACCACAACTTTTTTCTTTCCTGGGATATTTAAGGTGAACTGAAATCGTTTTTCTTATAAACGGAGCAGCCCTAAACATTGGTGTTGCTGTTTCTTGTTGATTTTCTGTTTGCCCAACGTATTAGCCCATGAGTGGAAGTACCCTAGGCTCTGTAGCTCTGTTTTTAGATGTTTCAGGAAACATCATGGACTTCTCCAGAGTGGCTCTTTTCAATTTACATCCCGCACATCATTGTCTAAAGACTCCCTGTTCCACACATCTGTGCTGCCTTTCTAATTTTTACAATTCTTTTGTATGTTCTGTTTAACCGGTTGGAAATGAGACTGCTGTGTATTGAGGATTTGCATTGCCCACTTGCTTGGTTGGCCAAAAAGGGTATATGCGTGTTTCCTTGAGTATATTGCGGGAAACCACATATGCCATTTTTGGCCAAGTGCATCCTTGTCAAAATTGGGCCGCATTTCCTGTGCTTAAAATGCAATTCCAATCTACTTCTTGAAATATGTTTGATGTAATCCTACCTCGAATTTAAGTCTTCCTCGTTTCCTTCCATCTACAGATTTTTGGACGATAGTTGTCCATTATAACTCTGCAGGTTTGTGAATTCCAGAGAACCTGAGCTCAGTTTTTCAACTCGCTTTGTTTGTGAGCTGGCCACAAACCCACAGGATTGCGTCAGGCCATATCCGTGTTCTACTGCAGCAGGCTGAGCATTTGGTTAAATATTCTTCATGATGAGCAATTAGAGGGGCATGTGCCCATCCAAATGCTTACAGCATGTCTCTCATTGGTTCCCCTATTCCCTTTTAATCTCCACACAACTTGCAAACTGTATGAAACAGGAGGTTAAAGGCACTGACTCTCTAAGCGGGCAGATTTATAGTTAAGTGCCTGGAATGGTGAACCCGAGCACAAGGAGAGGATAAAGGAGGTGTATTTTAGAAAGATGTCCGGGTCACACGTTGTCCCATCCTCTGGGTTTCCCATGCATGTTTTAGCTGTAATAAAATTACCTGGACCCCAGAGAGTTGGGACTCAATGAATAGGTTGCACACATTATTGCTTTAAATGGTCTGCATTTGCTCACACAACCTCACCAATCATCTCAGCCCCAAGTGTCCAGCGTTATGTCTCATCCAGCTGTGGGTGTAGATGTGGTCAGTCCCAATTGCATCAGAGGACCTTAACAAATTCTGTAAAGATTTCGCTGTTTTTGTGTTTTAGTTTGTAATTTATTTTTATAATGTTGTAGAGCTGATTTTCACTGCCATGTTTAAGCCACTCTATACACTCTTGATTCCGTTATGGAGACATATCAATACATAGGTATTAAGATTCTTACTTGTCAGATATATTAATCTGCAGTGAATAGGGGATGTTGAGTTCAGTTCACTGAGCAAGGAATAGGTCTTGTCTACTACACATGTGTTTTATGGAACGCTACCTGTGCTAATATCAAACTCTGATTTTATGCATCAACCCACCTCACCTTTCCCCTTCAGCAGGCATAAGTGTGTTTTATTATTTTTCTAAATGTGAGACTCTGTTCTGTTTTCTAATTTAGCACATTTGTAGCCATGTTTACATTCCCTTCATAAGTGATATCTTATGATAAGTTTCTTTTTCTGTGTAACTTTTTTCCCTTAGAATCATCGTACCTTACTCCAGTCATTATGCTGCTACTGACTTTATGACATTGATTCCATGGCTGAGGGATATCCCATAGTACCTAAGTACCACAACTTCTTTATCCACTTTTGTCTTTCCTGGGATATTTGTGGTGTACTGAAGTGCATTTTTTTGTAAACAAAGCAGCCCTAAACTTTGGGGTGGCTGTTTCTTGTTGATTTTCAGTTTTCCCAATGTATACGCCCATGAGTGGAAGTGCCCTAAACTCTTTAGCTCAGGTTTCAGATGTTTAAGGAAACACAGTGGACTTCTACAGAGTGGCTCTTGGCAATTTACATCCCTCCTATCAGCGTAACAAGGCTCACTGTTCCACACGGCTCTGCTCTATTTCTAGATTTTACATTTTTTTTGGATGTTCTGTTTCACCATTGGCAAATGAGACTTATCTGTAGTTCAGCTTTGCATTCCCCACTTGGTTCGTTGGTCAAAAATTGCATATGCGTGTTTTCTTGAATATATTGAGGAAAAAACGCATCCGCCTGTTTGGCCAAGGGCATCATTGTCGAAGTTGTGACACATTTCCTGTGCTTAAAAGGCGATTACTATCTACCTCTTCAAATATGTTTCCTGCAGTCCTGGCTCAATTTCTGGTCCTCCTGGTTTCCTTCCCTCTACAGATTTTTGGACGATGGTTATCCATTAATACTCTGAAAGTTTGTGAATTCCTGAGACCCTGAGCTCCATTTTTTAACTCGCTTTTTTTCTGAGCTTGCCACAGACCCGTAGGATTGCTTCAGGCCCTCTCTGGGTTCTGGGGTGGCAGAATGAGTTTTGGGTTAACTCTTCTTCGTGATGGGAAACTAGAGTGCCATGTGCCCGTCCAAATGCTTACAGCAAATCTCTTACTACTTCCACCTCTTCCCAGTCATCCTCCACACAATTTGTGAACAGTGTGAAACATGAGGTTAAATGTGCTGATTCTCCAAGACGGGAGATTTATAGTAAAGTGAGTGGAATGGCAAACCCGAGCACAAGGAGACAAAAAAGGAGAAGCGTTTTAGAAAGCTGTCCGGATCACATGCTGTCCCAACCTCTGGGTTTCCCATGCGTGTTTTAGCTGTCATAAGATTCCCTTGAATCTAGAGTGTTGTGACTTTTGGAATGGGTTGCATGCATTATTGCTTTAAATGGTCTACATTTGCTCACAACCTCACCAATGCTCTCAGCCCCAAGTGTCCAACGTTATGTCTCATCCACCTGAGGGTGTAGATGGGGTCAATCCAGGTTGCTTCAGAGCTCCTGAATGAATTTCGTAAGAATTTTGTTGTTTCTGTGTATTGTTTTTTAAATTAATTTTTATAATGTGGTTGAGCTGATTTTCCCTGCCGTGTTTATGCCACTCTATACACGTTTGATTCCCTTACGGACATATTTGCATACATAGGAATTAAACTTCATACTAGTCAGATATATTCCTCTGCAGGGAGTAGGGGATGATCAGTCCAGTTCACTGAGCAAGGAGTAGGTCTTGTCTATTACACGTATGGTTTATGGAACTGTACGTGTGCTAATATCAAACTCGGGTGTTTTCCATCACCCCACCTCACCTTTCGCTTTAAGCAGATATAAGAGTATTTTTTTTTCTAAATGTGAGACTCTGTTCTGTTTTCTAATTCAGCTCATGTGTAGACATGTTTACCTTCCCTACATAAGTGATATCATATGATAAGTTTCTTTTTCTGTGTTACTTATTTCACTTAGAAACATTGTACCTAAATCCAATCATTATGCTGCTACTGGCTTTATGACATTGATTCCATGGCTGAGGGATATCCCATCGTATATAAGTACCACAAATTTTTTTCTTTCCTGGGATATTTAAGGTGTACTGAAGTCATTTTTCTTATAAACGGAGGAGCCCTAAACATTGCTGTTGCTGTTTCTTGTTGATTTTCTGTTTGTGCAATATATTAGCCCATGAGTGGAAGTATCCTAGGCTCTGTAGCTCTGTTTTTAGATGTTTCAGGAAACACCATGGACTTCTCCAGAGTGTCTCTTGTCAATTTACATCCCTCCCATCATTGTCAAAAGACTCCCTGTTCCACACATCTGTGCTGCCTTTGTAGTTTTTATAATTCTTTTGGATGTTCTGTTTAACCGGTTGGAAATGAGACTACTTTGTAGTGAGGATTTGCATTGCCTTCTTGCTTGGTTGGCCAAAACGGGTATATGCGTGTTTCCTTGAATATATTGCGGGAAACCACATATGCCATTTTTGGCCAAGGGCATCATTGTCAAAATTGGGCCGCATTTCCTGTGCTTAAAATGCTCTTCCAATCTACTTCTTGAAATATGTCTCCTGTAATCCTGCCTCGAATTAAAGTCTTCCTCGTTTCCTTCCATCTACAGATTTTTGGACGATAGTTGTCCATTATATCTCTGCAGGTTTGTGAATTCCAGAGAAACTGAGCTCAGTATTTCCACTCGCTTTGTTTGTGAGCTGGCCACAAACACACAGGATTGCGTCAGGCCATATCCGTGTTCTGCTGCAGCAGGCTGAGCATTTGGTTAAATATTCTTCGTGATGGGAAATTAGAGGGGCGTGTGCCCGTCCAAATGCTTACACCATGTCTCTCATTGGTTCCCCCTATTCCCTTTTAATCTCCACACAACTTGCAAACTGTGTGAAACAGGAGGTTAAAGGCACTGACTCTCTAAGCAGGGAGATTTATAGTTAAGTGCCTGGAATGGTGAACCCGAGCACAAGGAGAGGATAAAGGAGGTGTATTATAGAAAGATGTCCGGGTCACACGTTGTCCCATCCTCTGGGTTTCCCATGGATGTTTTAGCTGTAATAAGATTCCCTGGACCCCAGAGAGTTGGGAATCAAGGAATAGGTTGCACACATTATTGCTTTAAATGGTCTGCATTTGCTCACACAACCTCACCAATCTTCTCAGCACCAAGTGTCCAGCCTTATGTCTCATCCAGCTGTGGGTGTAGATGTGGTCAGTCCCCGTTGCATCAGAGCCCCTTAACAAATTCTGTAAGGATTTCGCTGTTTTTGTGTTTTAGTTTGAAATTTATTTTTATAATGGGGTTGAGCTGATTTTCACTGCCTTGTTTAAGCCACTCTATACACTCTTGATTCCCTTATGGAGACATATCAATACATAGGTATTAAGATTCTTACTAGTCAGATATATTTATCTGCAGGGAATAGGGGATGTTGCGTACAGTTCACTGAGCAAGGAGTAGGTCTTGTCTACTACACATTTGTTTTATGGAACGCTACCTGTGCTAATATCAAACTCTGGTTTTATGCATCAACCCACCTCACCTTTCCCCTTAAGCAGGCATAAGTGTGTTTTTTTTTTCTAAATGTGAGACTCTGTTCTGTTTTCTAATTCAGCTCGTGTGCAGCCATGTTTACCTTCCCTTCATAAGTGATATCTTATGATAAGTTTCTTTTTCTGTGTTACTTATTTCACTTAGAAACATCGTACCTAAATCCAGTCATTATGCTGCTACTGGCTTTATGACATTAATTCCATGGCTGAGGGATATCCCATAGTATATAAGTTCCACAACTTTTTTCTTTCCTGGGATATTTAAGGTGAACTGAAATCGTTTTTCTTATAAACGGAGCAGCCCTAAATATTGGTGTTGCTGTTTCTTGTTGATTTTCTGTTTGCCCAATGTATTAGCCTATGAGTGGAAGTACCCTAGGCTCTGTAGCTCTGTTTTTAGATGTTTCAGGAAACACCATGGACTTCTCCAGAGTGGCTCTTGTCAATTTACATCCCTCTCATCATTGTCAAAAGAATCCCTGTTCCACACATCTGTGCTGCCTTTCTAGTTTTTACAATTCTTTTGGATGTTCTGTTTAACCGGTTGGAAATGAGACTACTTTGTAGTGAGCATTTGCATTGCCCACTTGCTTGGTTGGCCAAAAAGTGCATATGCGTGTTTCCTTGAATATATTGCGCGAAACCACATACGCCATTTTTGGCCAAGGGCATCATTGTCAAAATTGGGCCGCATTTCCTGTTCTTAAAATGCGATTCCAATCTACATCTTGAAATATGTCTCCTGTAATCCTGCCTCGAATTATAGTCTTCCTCGTTTCCTTGCATCTACAGATTTTTGGACGATAGTTGTCCATTATAACTCTGCAGGTTTGTGAATTCCAGAGAACCTGAGCTCAGTTTTTCAACTCGCTTTGTTTGTGAGCTGGCCACAACCACGCAGGATTGCATCAGGCCATATCTGTGTTCTGCTGCAGCAGGCTGAGCATTTGGTTAAATATTCTTCGTGATGGGAAATTTGAGGGGCGTGTGCCCATCCAAATGCTTACAGCATGTCTCTCATTGGTTCCCCTATTCCCTTTTAATCTCCACACAACTTGCAAACTGTATGAAACAGGAGGTTAAAGGCACTGACTCTCTAAGCGGGCAGATTTATAGTTAAGTGCCTGGAATGGTGAACCCGAGCACAAGGAGAGGATAAACGAGGTGTATTTTAGAAAGATGTCCGGGTCACACGTTGTCCCATCCTCTGGGTTTCCCATGCATGTTTTAGCTGTAATAAAATTCCCTGGACCCCAGAGAGTTGGGACTCAATGAATAGGTTGCACACATTATTGCTTTAAATGGTCTGCATTTGCTCACACAACCTCACCAATCATCTCAGCACCAAGTGTCCAGCCTTATGTCTCATCCAGCTGTGGGTGTAGATGTGGACAGTCCCAATTTCATCAGAGGACCTTAACAAATTCTGTAAGGATTTCGCTGTTTTTGTGTTTTAGTTTGTAATTTATTTTTATAATGTTGTAGAGCTGATTTTCACTGCCATGTTTAAGCCACTCTATACACTCTTGATTCCCTTATGGAGACATATCAATACATAGGTATTAAGATTCTTACTTGTCAGATATATTAATCTGCAGTGAATAGGGGATGTTGAGTTCAGTTCACTGAGCAAGGAATAGGTCTTGTCTACTACACATGTGTTTTATGGAACGCTACCTGTGCTAATATCAAACTCTGATTTTATGCATCAACCCACCTCACCTTTCCCCTTCAGCAGGCATAAGTGTGTTTTATTATTTTTCTAAATGTGAGACTCTGTTCTGTTTTCTAATTTAGCACATTTGTAGCCATGTTTACATTCCCTTCATAAGTGATATCTTATGATAAGTTTCTTTTTCTGTGTAACTTTTTTCCCTTAGAATCATCGTACCTTACTCCAGTCATTATGCTGCTACTGACTTTATGACATTGATTCCATGGCTGAGGGATATCCCATAGTACGTAAGTACCACAACTTCTTTATCCACTTTTCTCTTTCCTGGGATATTTGTGGTGTACTGAAGTGCATTTTTTTGTAAACAAAGCAGCCCTAAAGTTTTGGGTGGCTGTTTTTTGTTGATTTTCAGTTTTCCCAATGTATACGCCCATGAGTGGAAGTACCCTAAACTCTTTAGCTCAGTTTTCAGATATTTTAATAAACACCGTGGACTTCTCCAGAGTGGCTCTTGGCAATTTACCTCCCTCCTTTCAGCATAACAAAGCTCACTGTTCCACACGACTGTGCTGCAGTTCTAGATTTTACATTTTTTTTGGATGTTCTGTTTCACCATTGGCAAATGAGACTTATTTGTAGTCTTGCTTTGCATTGCCCACTTGATTCGTTGGCCAAAAAGTGCATATGTGTGTTTTCGTGAATATATTGAGGAAAAAACGCATCTGCCCTTTTTGCCAAAGGCTTCATTGTCGAAGTTGTGCCACATTTCGTGTGCTTAAAATGTGATTCCTATCTACCTCTTCAAATATGTTTCTTGCAGTCCTACCTCAATTTCCGGTCCTCCTCGTTTCCTTCCCTCAACAGATTGTTGGAAGATAGTGGTCCATTATAACTCTGAAAGTTTGTGAATTCCTGAGACGCTGAGCTCCATTTTTTAACTCGCATTTTTTCTGAGCTTGCCACAGAACCGTAGCCTGGCTTCAGGCACTATCTTGGTTCTGGGGCTGCAGAATGATGTTTGGGTTAACTCTTCTTCGTGATGGGAAATTAGACTGCCATGTGCCCGTCCAAATGCTTACAGCAAATCTCTTGTTACTTCCACCTCTTCCCATTCATCCTCCACAAAATTTCTGAACAGTTTGAAACATGAGGTTAAATATGCTGATTCTCCAAGAAGGGAGATTAATACTAAAGTGACTGGAATGGGAAACCCGCCAGAAGGAGAGGAAAAAAGAGGAGGGTTTTATAAAGCTGTCTGGATCACACGTTGTCCCATCCTCTGGGTTTCCCATGCATGTTTTAGCTGTCATAAGATTCCCTTGAATCTAGAGTGTTGGGACCCTTGGAATGGGTTGCATGCATTATTGCTTTAAATGGTCTGCATTTGCTCACAACCTCACCAATGCTCTCAGCCCCAAGTGTCCAACGTTATGTCTCATCCTCCTGTGGGTGTAGATTGGGTCAATCCAGTTTGCTTCAGAGATCCTGAATGAATTTTGTAAGAATTTTGTTGTTTTTGTGTATTGTTTTTGAAATTAATTTTTATAATGGGGTTGAGCTGATTTTCCCTGCCGTGTTTATGCCACTCTATACACGTTTGATTCGCTTACAGACATATTTGAATACATAGGAATTAAACTTCATACTAGTCAGATATATTCCTCTGCAGGGAATAGGGGATGTTGAGTCCAGTTCACTGAGCAAGGAGTAGGTCTTGTCTATTACACGTTTGGTTTATGGAACTGTACGTGTGCTAATATCAAACTCGGGTGTTTAGCATCACCCCACCTCACCTTTCGCTTTAAGCAGATATAAGAGTTTTTTTTTCTAAATGTGAGACTGTGTTCTGTTTTCTAATTCAGCTCATGTGTAGCCATGTTTACACACCCTTCATAAGTGATATCTTATGATAAGTTTCTTTTTCTGTGTTACTTATTTCACTTAGAAACATCGTACCTAAATCCAGTCATTATGCTGCTACTGGCTGTATGACATTGATTCCATGGCTGCGGCATATCCAATAGTATGTAAGTACCACAACTTTTTTCTTTCCTGGGATATTTAAGGTGTACTGAAGTCGATTTTCTTGTAAATGGAGCAGCCCTAAACTTTGGTGTAGCTGTCTCTTGTTGATTTTCTGTTTACCCCATGTATTAGCCCATGAGTGGAAGTACCCTAGGCTCTGTAGCTCTGTTTTTAAATGTTTCAGGAAACACCATGGACTTCTCCAGAGTGGCTCTTGTCAATTTCCATCCTGCCTATCATTGTCAAAAGACTCCCTCTTCCACGCAGCAGTGCTGCCTTTCTAGTTTTTACAATTCTTTAGGATGTGCTGTTTAACCGGTTGGACATGAGACTAATTTGTAGTGAGGATTTGCATTGCCCTCTTGCTTGGTTGCCAAAAAGTGTATATGCGTGTTTCCTTGAATATATTGCAGGAAACCACATACGCCATTTTTGGCCAAGTGCATCATTGTCAAAATTGGGCCGCTTTTCCTGTGCTTAAAATGCGATTCCAATCTACATCTTGAAATATGTTTCCTGTAATCCTGCCTCGAATTAAAGTACTCCTCGTTTCCTTCCATCTACAGATTTTTGGACGATAGTTGTCCATTATAACTCTGCAGGTTTGTGAACTCCAGAGAACCTGAGCTCAGTTTTTCAACTCGCTTTGTTTGTGAGCTGGCCACAAACCCGCAGGACTGTGTCAGGCCATATCCGTGTTCTGCTGCAGGAGGCTGAGCATTTGGTTAAATATTCTTCATGATGGGAAATTAGAGGGGCGTGTGCCCGTCCAAATGTTACAGAATGTCTCTCATTGGTTCCACCTATTCCCTTTTAATCTCCACACAAATTGCAAACTGTGTGAAACAGGAGGTTAAAGGCACTGACTCTCTAAGGGGGGAAATTTATAGTAAAGTGGCTGGAATGGTGAACCCGAGCACAAGGAGAGGATAAAGGAGGTGTATTTTAGAAAGATGTCCGGGTCACACGTTGTCCCATCCTCTGGGTTTCCCAAGCATGTTTTAGCTGTAATAAGATACATTGGGCCCCAGAGAGGTGGCACCCAAGGAATGGGTGGCACTCAGTATTGCTTTAAATGGTCTGCATTTGCTCACTCAACCTCACCAATCTTCTCAGCCCCAAGTGTCCAGCCTTATGTCTCATCCAGCTGTGGGTGTAGATGTGGTCAGTCCCAGTTGCATCAGAGCCCCTTAACAAATTCTGTAAGGATTTCACTGTTTTTGTGTTTTAGTTTGATATTTATTTTTATAATGGGGTTGAGCTGATTTTCACTGCCGTGTTTATGTCACTCTATACACTCTTGATTCCCTTATGGAGACATATTAATACATAGGTATTAAGATTCTTACTAGTCAGATATATTAATCTGAAGGAATAGGGGATGTTGAGTTCAGTTCACTGAGCAAGGAGTAAGTCTTGTCTACTACACATTTGTTTTATGCAACGCTACCTGTGCTAATATCAAACTCTGGTTTTATGCATCAACCCACCTCACCTTTCCCCTTAAGCAGGCATAAGTGTGTTTTATTTTTTTTTCTAAATGTGAGACTCTGTTCTGTTTTCTAATTCAGCTCATGTGTAGCCATGTTTACATTCCCTTCATAAGTGATATCTTATGATAAGTTTCTTTTTCTGTGTTACTTATTTCACTTAGAAACCTCGTACCTAAATCCAGTCATTATGCTGCTACTGCCTTTATGACATTGATTCCATGGCTGAGGGATATCCCATAGTACGTAAGTACCACAACTTCTTTATCCACTTTTATTTTTCCTGGGATATTTGAGGTGTACTTAAGTGGATTTCTTTGTAAACAAAGCAGCCCTAAACTTTGGGGTGGCTGTTTCTTGTTGATTTTCAGTTTTCCCAATGTATATGCCCATGAGTGGAAGTACCCTAAACTCCTCAGCTCAGTTTTCAGATGTTTGAGGAAACACAGTGGACTTCTCCAGAGTGGCTCTTGGCAAGTTCCATTCCTCCCATCAGTGTAACAAGGCTTACTGTTCCACACGTCTGTGCTGCATTTCTAGATTTTACCTTTTTTTTTTGGATATTCTGTTGGACCATTGGCAAATGAGAGTTATTTGTAGTCCGTTTTTGCATTGCCCACTTGATTCGTTTGCCAAAAAGCGCATATGCGTGTTTTCTTGAATATATTGAGGAAAAAACGCATCCGCCCTTTTGGCCAATTGCATCATTGTTGAAGTTGTGCCACATTTCCTGTGCCTAAAAGGTGATTCCTATCTACCTCTTCAAATATGTTTCCTGCAGTCCTGCCTCAATTTCCATTCCTCCTCATTTCCTTCCCTCAACAGATTTTTGCACAATAGTTGTCCATTATAAGTCTGAAAGTTTGTAATTTCCTGAGACCCTGAGCTCCATTTTTTAACTTGCTTTTTCTCTGAGCTTGCCACAGAACCGTAGCCTGGCTTCAGGCCCTATCTGGGTTCTGGGGTGGCAGCATGAGTTTTGGGTTAACTCTTCTTCGTGATGGGAAATTAGAGTGCCATGTGCCCGTCCAAATGCTTACAGCAAATCTCTTATTACTTCCACCTCTTCCCAGTCATCCTCCACACAATTTGTGAACAGTGTGAAACATGAGGTTAAATGTGCTGATTCTCCAGGACGGGAGATTTATAGTAAAGTGAGTGGAATGGCAAACCCGAGCACAAGGAGACAAAAACGGAGAAGCGTTTTAGAAAGCTGTCCGGATCACACGCTGCCCCATCCTCTGGGTTTCCCATGCATGTTTTAGCTGTCATAAGATTCCCTTGAAGCTAGAGTGTTGGGACCCTTGGAATGGGTTGCATGCATTATTGCTTTAAATGGTCTGCATTTGCTCACAACCTCACCAATGCTCTCAGCCCCAAGTGTCCAACGTTATGTCTCATCCACCTGTGGGTGTGGATGGGGTCAATCCAGGTTGCTTCTGAGCTCCTGAATGAATTTCGTAAGAATTTTGTTGTTTTTGTGTATTGTTTTTGAAATTAATTTTTATAATGGGGTTGAGTTGATTTTCCCTGCCGTGTTTATGCCACTCTATACACGTTTGATTCTCTTACAGACATATTTGAATACATAGGAATTAAACTTCATACTAGTCAGATATATTCCTCTGCAGGGAATAGGGGATGTTGAGTCCAGTTCACTGAGCAAGGAGTAGGTCTTGTCTATTACACGTTTGGTTTATGGAACCGTACGTTTGCTAATATCAAACTCGGGTGTTTTGAATCACCCCACCTCACCTTTCGTTTTAAGCAGATATAAGAGTTTTTTTTTTTCTAAATGTGAGACTCTGTTCTGTTTTCTAATTCAGCTCGTGTGTAGCCATGTTTACCTTCCCTTCATAAGTGATATCTTATGATAAGTTTCTTTTTCTGTGTTACTTATTTCACTTAGAAACATCGTACCTAAATCCAGTCATTATGCTGCTACTGGCTTTATGACATTGATTCCATGGCTGAGGGATATCCCATAGTATATAAGTACCACAACTTTTTTCTTTCCTGGGATATTTAAGGTGAACTGAAATCGTTTTTCTTATAAACGGAGCAGCCCTAAACATTGGTGTTGCTGTTTCTTGTTGATTTTCTGTTTGCCCAATGTATTAGCCTAGGAGTGGAAGTACCCTAGGCTCTGTAGCTCTGTTTTTAGATGTTTCAGGAAACACCATGGACTTCTCCAGAGTGGCTCTTGTCAATTTACATCCCTCTCATCATTGTCAAAAGACTCCCTGTTCCACACATCTGTGCTGCCTTTCTAGTTTCTACAATTCTTTTGGATGTTCTGCTTAACCGGTTGGAAATGAGACTACTTTGTAGTGAGGATTTGCATTGCCCACTTGCTTGGTTGGCCAAAAAGTGCATATGCGTGTTTCCTTGAATATATTGCGGGAAACCACATATGCCATTTTTGGCCAAGTGCATCATTGTCAAAATTGGGCCGCGTTTCCTGTGCTTAAAATGCGATTCCAATCTACTTCTTGAAATATGTTTCCTGTAATCCTGCCTCGAATTAAAGTCTTCCTCGTTTCCTTCCATCTACAGATTTTTGGACGATAGTTGTCCATTATATCTCTGCAGGATTGTGAATTCCAGAGAACCTGAGCTCAGTTTTTTAACTCGCTTTGTTTATGAGCTGGCCACAAACACGCAGGATTGCGTCAGGCCATATCCGTGTTCTGCTGCAGCAGGCTGAGCATTTGGTTAAATATTTTACGTGATGGGAAATTAGAGGGGCGTGTGCCCGTCCAAATGCTTACAGCATGTCTCTCATTGGTTCCCCCTATTCCCTTTTAATCTCCACACAAATTGAAAACTGTGTGACACAGGAGGTTAAACGCACTGACTCTCTCAGCGGGGAGATTTATAGTAAAGTGGCTGGAATGGTGAACCCGAGCACAAGGAGAGGATAAAGGAGGTGTATTTTAGAAAGATGTCTGGGTCACACGTTGTCCCATCCTCTGGGTTTCCCATGCATGTTTTAGCTGTAATAAGATTCCCTGGACCCCAGAGAGTTGGGACCCAAGGAATAGGTTGCACAGATTTTTGCTTTAAATGGTCTGCATTTGCTCACATAACCTCACCAATTTTCTCAGCCCCAAGTGTCCAGCCTTATGTCTCATCCAGCTGTGGGTGTAGCTGTGGTCAGTCCCAATTGCATCAGAGCCCCTTAACAAATTCTGTAAGGATTTCGCTGTTTTTGTGATTTAGTTTGAAATTTATATTTATATTGGGGTTGAGCTGATTTTCACTGCCGTGTTTATGCCATTCTGTACACTCTTGATTCCCTTAAGGAGACATATCAACACATAGGTATTAAGATTCTTACTAGTCAGATATATTTATCTGCAGGGAATAGGGGATGTTGAGTTCAGTTCACTGAGCAAGGTGTAGTTCTTGTCTACTACACATTTGTTTTATGGAACGCTACCTGTGCTAATATCAAACTCTGGTTTTATGCACCAACGCACCTCACCTTTCCTCTTAAGCAGGCATAAGTGTGTTTTTTTTTTCTTAATGTGAGACTCTGTTCTGTTTTCTAATTCAGCTCATGTGTAGCCATGTTTACATTCCCTTCATAAGTGATATCTTATGATGAGTTTCTTTTTCTGTGTAACTTTTTTCCCTTAGAATCATCGTACCTTACTCCAGTCATTATGCTGCTACTGACTTGATGACATTGATTCCATGGCTGAGGGATATCCCATAGTACGTAAGTACCACAACTTCTTTATCTACTTTTCTCTTTCCTGGGATATTTGTGGTGTACTGAAGTGCATTTTTTTGTAAACAAAGCAGCCCTAAAGTTTGGCGTGGCTGTTTCTTGTTGATTTTCAGTTTCCCCAATGTATACGCCCATGAGTGGAAGTACCCTAAACTCTTTAGCTCAGTTTTCAGATATTTTAATAAACACCGTGGACTTCTACAGAGTGGCTCTTGGCAATTTACATCCCTCCTTTCAGCGTAACAAAGCTCACTGTTCCACACGACTGTGCTGCATTTCTAGATTTTACATTTTTGGGGGATGTTCTGTTTCACCATTGGCAAATGAGACTTATTTGTAGTCTGGCTTTGCATTGCCCTCTTGATTCATTGGCCAAAAAGTGCGTATGTGTGTTTTCGTGAATATATTGAGGAAAAAACGCATCTGCCCTTTTTGCCAAGGGCTTCATTGTCGAAGTTGTGCCACATTTCCTGTGCTTAAAATGTGATTCCTATCTACCTCTTCAAATATGTTTCCTGCAGTCCTACCTCAATTTCCGGTCCTCCTCGTTTCCTTCCCTCAACAGATTGTTGGAAGATAGTGGTCCATTATAACTCTGAAAGTTTGTGAATTCCTGAGACGCTGAGCTCCATTTTTTAACTCGCATTTTTTCTGAGCTTGCCACAGAACCGTAGCCTGGCTTCAGGCACTATCTTGGTTCTGGGGCTGCAGAATGAGGTTTGGGTTAACTCTTCTTCGTGATGGGAAATTAGACTGCCATGTGCCCGTCCAAATGCTTACAGCAAATCTCTTGTTACTTCCACCTCTTCCCATTCATCCTCCACAAAATTTCTGAACAGTTTGAAACATGAGGTTAAATATGCTGATTCTCCAAGAAGGGAGATTAATACTAAAGTGACTGGAATGGGAAACCAGCCAGAAGGAGAGGAAAAAAGAGGAGGGTTTTATAAAGCTGTCTGGATCACACGTTGTCCCATCCTCTGGGTTTCCCATGCATGTTTTAGCTGTCATAAGATTCCCTTGAATCTAGAGTGTTGGGACCCTTGGAATGGGTTGCATGCATTATTGCTTTAAATGGTCTGCATTTGCTCACAACCTCACCAATGCTCTCAGCCCCAAGTGTCCAACGTTATGTCTCATCCTCCTGTGGGTGTAGATTGGGTCAATCCAGGTTGCTTCAGAGATCCTGAATGAATTTTGTAAGAATTTTGTTGTTTTTGTGTATTGTTTTTGAAATTAATTTTTATAATGGGGTTGAGCTGATTTTCCCTGCCGTGTTTATGCCACTCTATACACGTTTGATTCGCTTACAGACATATTTGAATACATAGGAATTAAACTTCATACTAGTCAGATATATTCCTCTGCAGGGAATAGGGGATGTTGAGTCCAGTTCACTGAGCAAGGAGTAGGTCTTGTCTATTACACGTTTGGTTTATGGAACTGTACGTGTGCTAATATCAAACTCGGGTGTTTTGCATCACCCCACCTCACCTTTCGCTTTAAGCAGATATAAGAGTTTTTTTTCTAAATCTGAGACTGTGTTCTGTTTTCTAATTCAGCTCATGTGTAGCCATGTTTACACACCCTTCATAAGTGATATCTTATGATAAGTTTCTTTTTCTGTGTTACTTATTTCACTTAGAAACATCGTACCTAAATCCAGTCATTATGCTGCTACTGACTGTATGACATTGATTCCATGGCTGCGGCATATCCAATAGTATGTAAGTACCACAACTTTTTTCTTTCCTGGGATATTTAAGGTGTACTGAAGTCGATTTTCTTGTAAATGGAGCAGCCCTAAACTTTGGTGTAGCTGTCTCTTGTTGATTTTCTGTTTACCCCATGTATTAGCCCATGAGTGGAAGTACCCTAGGCTCTGTAGCTCTGTTTTTAAATGTTTCAGGAAACACCATGGACTTCTCCAGAGTGGCTCTTGTCAATTTCCATCCCGCCTATCATTGTCAAAAGACTCCCTCTTCCACGCAGCAGTGCTGCCTTTCTAGTTTTTACAATTCTTTAGGATGTGCTGTTTAACCGGTTGGACATGAGACTAATTTGTAGTGAGGATTTGCATTGCCCTCTTGCTTGGTTGGCCAAAAAGTGTATATGCGTGTTTCCTTGAATATATTGCAGGAAACAACATACGCCATTTTTGGCCAAGTGCATCATTGTCAAAAGTGGGCCGCTTTTCCTGTGCTTAAAATGCGATTCCAATCTACATCTTGAAATATGTTTCCTGTAATCCTGCCTCGAATTAAAGTACTCCTCGTTTCCTTCCTTCAACAGATTTTTGGACGATAGTTGTCCATTATATCTCTGCAGGTTTGTGAATTCCAGAGAACCTGAGCTCAGTTTTTCAACTCGCTTTGTTTGTGAGCTGGCCACAAACCCACAGGACTGTGTCAGGCCATATCCGTGTTCTGCTGCAAGAGGCTGAGCATTTTGTTAAATATTCTTCATGATGGGAAATTAGAGGGGCGTGTGCCCGTCCAAATGTTACAGAATGTCTCTCATTGGTTCCGCCTATTCCCTTTTAATCTCCACACAAATTGCAAACTGTGTGAAACAGGAGGTTAAAGGCACTGACTCTCTAAGGGGGGAAATTTATAGTAAAGTGGCTGGAATGGTGAACCCAAGCACAAGGAGAGGATAAAGGAGGTGTATTTTAGAAAGATGTCCGGGTCACACGTTGTCCCATCCTCTGGGTTTCCCAAGCATGTTTTAGCTGTAATAAGATACATTGGGCCCCAGAGAGGTGGCACCCAAGGAATGGGTGGCACTCAGTATTGCTTTAAATGGTCTGCATTTGCTCACTCAACCTCACCAATCTTCTCAGCCCCAAGTGTCCAGCCTTATGTCTCATCCAGCTGTGGGTGTAGATGTGGTCAGTCCCAGTTGCATCAGAGCCCCTTAACAAATTCTGTAAGGATTTCACTGTTTTTGTGTTTTAGTTTGATATTTATTTTTATAATGGGGTTGAGCTGATTTTCACTGCCGTGTTTATGTCACTCTATACACTCTTGATTCCCTTATGGAGACATATTAATACATAGGTATTAAGATTCTTACTAGTCAGATATATTAATCTGAAGGAATAGGGGATGTTGAGTTCAGTTCACTGAGCAAGGAGTAAGTCTTGTCTACTACACATTTGTTTTATGCAACGCTACCTGTGCTAATATCAAACTCTGGTTTTATGCATCAACCCACCTCACCTTTCCCCTTAAGCAGGCATAAGTGTGTTTTATTTTTTTTTTCTAAATGTGAGACTCTGTTCTGTTTTCTAATTCAGCTCATGTGTAGCCATGTTTACATTCCCTTCATAAGTGATATCTTATGATAAGTTTCTTTTTCTGTGTTACTTATTTCACTTAGAAACCTCGTACCTAAATCCAGTCATTATGCTGCTACTGCCTTTATGACATTGATTCCATGGCTGAGGGATATCCCATAGTACGTAAGTACCACAACTTCTTTATCCACTTTTATTTTTCCTGGGATGTTTGAGGTGTACTTAAGTGGATTTCTTTGTAAACAAAGCAGCCCTAAACTTTGGGGTGGCTGTTTCTTGTTGATTTTCAGTTTTCCCAATGTATATGCCCATGAGTGGAAGTACCCTAAACTCCTCAGCTCAGTTTTCAGATGTTTGAGGAAACACAGTGGACTTCTCCAGAGTGGCTCTTTGCAAGTTACATCCCTCCCATCAGTGTAACAAGGCTTACTGTTCCACACATCTGTGCTGCATTTCTAGATTTTACCTTTTTTTTTTTTTTGGATATTCTGTTGGACCATTGGCAAATGAGAGTTATTTGTAGTCTGGTTTTGCATTGCCCACTTGATTCGTTTGCCAAAAAGCGCATATGTGTGTTTTCTTGAATATATTGAGGAAAAAACGCATCCGCCCTTTTGGCCAATTGCATCATTGTTGAAGTTGTGCCACATTTCCTGTGCCTAAAAGGTGATTCCTATCTACCTCTTCAAATATGTTTCCTGCAGTCCTGCCTCAATTTCCATTCCTCCTCATTTCCTTCCCTCAACAGATTTTTGCACAATACTTGTCCATTATAAGTCTGAAAGTTTGTAATTTCCTGAGACCCTGAGCTCCATTTTTTAACTTGTTTTTTTTCTGAGCTTGCCACAGACCCGTAGCCTGGCTTCAGGCCCTATCTGGGTTCTGGGGTGGCAGCATGAGTTTTGGGTTAACTCTTCTTCGTGATGGGAAATTAGAGTGCCATGTGCCCGTCCAAATGCTTACAGCAAATCTCTTATTACTTCCACCTCTTCCCATTCAGCCTCCACACAATTTGTGAACAGTGTGAAACATGAGGTTAAATGTGCTGATTCTCCAAGACGGGAGATTTATAGTAAAGTGAGTGGAATGGCAAACCCGAGCACAAGGAGACAAAAATGGAGAAGCGTTTTAGAAAGCTGTGCGGATCACACGCTGCCCCATCCTCTGGGTTTCCCATGCGTGTTTTAGCTGTCATATGATTCCCTTGAAGCTAGAGTGTTGGGACCCTTGGAATGGGTTGCATGCATTATTGCTTTAAATGGTCTGCATTTGCTCACAACCTCACCAATGCTCTCAGCCCCAAGTGTCCAACGTTATGTCTCATCCACCTGTGGGTGTAGATGGGGTCAATCCATGTTGCTTCAGAGATCCTGAATGAATTTCCTAAGAATATTGTTGTTTTTGTGTATTGTTTTTGAAATTAATTTTTATAATGGGGTTGAGCTGATTTTCCCTGCCGTGTTTATGCCACTCTATACACGTTTGATTCGCTTACAGACATATTTGAATACATAGGAATTAAACTTCATACTAGTCAGATATATTCCTCTGCAGGGAATAGGGGATGTTGAGTCCAGTTCACTGAGCAAGGAGTAGGTCTTGTCTATTACACGTTTGGTTTATGGAACTGTACGTGTGCTAATATCAAACTCGGGTGTTTTGCATCACCCCACCTCACCTTTCGCTTTAAGCAGATATAAGAGTTTTATTTTTTTTTCTAAATGTGAGACTCTGTTCTGTTTTCTAATTCAGCTCGTGTGTAGCCATGTTTACCTTCCCTTCATAAGTGATATCTTATGATAAGTTTCTTTTTCTGTGTTACTTATTTCACTTAGAAACATCGTACCTAAATCCAGTCATTATGCTGCTACTGGCTTTATGACATTGATTCCATGGCTGAGGGATATCCCATAGTATATAAGTACCACAACTTTTTTCTTTCCTGGGATATTTAAGGTGAACTGAAATCGTTTTTCTTATAAACGGAGCAGCCCTAAACATTGGTGTTGCTGTTTCTTGTTGATTTTCTGTTTGCCCAATGTATTAGCCTAGGAGTGGAAGTACCCTAGGCTCTGTAGCTCTGTTTTTAGATGTTTCAGGAAACACCATGGACTTCTCCAGAGTGGCTCTTGTCAATTTACATCCCTCTCATCATTGTCAAAAGACTCCCTGTTCCACACATCTGTGCTGCCTTTCTAGTTTCTACAATTCTTTTGGATGTTCTGCTTAACCGGTTGGAAATGAGACTACTTTGTAGTGAGGATTTGCATTGCCCACTTGCTTGGTTGGCCAAAAAGTGCATATGCGTGTTTCCTTGAATATATTGCGGGAAACCACATATGCCATTTTTGGCCAAGTGCATCATTGTCAAAATTGGGCCGCGTTTCCTGTGCTTAAAATGCGATTCCAATCTACTTCTTGAAATATGTTTCCTGTAATCCTGCCTCGAATTAAAGTCTTCCTCGTTTCCTTCCATCTACAGATTTTTGGACGATAGTTGTCCATTATATCTCTGCAGGATTGTGAATTCCAGAGAACCTGAGCTCAGTTTTTTAACTCGCTTTGTTTGTGAGCTGGCCACAAACACGCAGGATTGCGTCAGGCCATATCCGTGTTCTGCTGCAGCAGGCTGAGCATTTGGTTAAATATTTTTCGTGATGGGAAATTAGAGGGGCGTGTGCCCGTCCAAATGCTTACAGCATGTCTCTCATTGGTTCCCCCTATTCCCTTTTAATCTCCACACAAATTGAAAACTGTGTGACACAGGAGGTTAAACGCACTGACTCTCTCAGCGGGGAGATTTATAGTAAAGTGGCTGGAATGGTGAACCTGAGCACAAGGAGAGGATAAAGGAGGTGTATTTTAGAAAGATGTCTGGGTCACACGTTGTCCCATCCTCTGGGTTTCCCATGCATGTTTTAGCTGTAATAAGATGCCCTGGACCCCAGAGAGTTGGGACCCAAGGAATAGGTTGCACAGATTTTTGCTTTAAATGGTCTGCATTTGCTCACATAACCTCACCAATTTTCTCAGCCCCAAGTGTCCAGCCTTATGTCTCATCCAGCTGTGGGTGTAGCTGTGGTCAGTCCCAATTGCATCAGAGCCCCTTAACAAATTCTGTAAGGATTTCGCTGTTTTTGTGATTTAGTTTGAAATTTATATTTATATTGGGGTTGAGCTGATTTTCACTGCCGTGTTTATGCCATTCTGTACACTCTTGATTCCCTTAAGGAGACATATCAACACATAGGTATTAAGATTCTTACTAGTCAGATATATTTATCTGCAGGGAATAGGGGATGTTGAGTTCAGTTCACTGAGCAAGGTGTAGTTCTTGTCTACTACACATTTGTTTTATGGAACGCTACCTGTGCTAATATCAAACTCTGGTTTTATGCACCAACGCACCTCACCTTTCCTCTTAAGCAGGCATAAGTGTGTTTTTTTTTTCTAAATGTGAGACTCTGTTCTGTTTTCTAATTCAGCTCATGTGTAGCCATGTTTACATTCCCTTCATAAGTGATATCTTATGATGAGTTTCTTTTTCTGTGTAACTTTTTTCCCTTAGAATCATCGTACCTTACTCCAGTCATTATGCTGCTACTGACTTGATGACATTGATTCCATGGCTGAGGGATATCCCATAGTACGTAAGTACCACAACTTCTTTATCTACTTTTCTCTTTCCTGGGATATTTGTGGTGTACTGAAGTGCATTTTTTTGTAAACAAAGCAGCCCTAAAGTTTGGGGTGGCTGTTTCTTGTTGATTTTCAGTTTTCCCAATGTATACGCCCATGAGTGGAAGTACCCTAAACTCTTTAGCTCAGTTTTCAGATATTTTAATAAACACCGTGGACTTCTCCAGAGTGGCTCTTGGCAATTTACATCCCTCCTTTCAGCGTAACAAAGCTCACTGTTCCACACGACTGTGCTGCATTTCTAGATTTTACATTTTTGGGGGATGTTCTGTTTCACCATTGGCAAATGAGACTTATTTGTAGTCTGGCTTTGCATTGCCCACTTGATTCGTTGGCCAAAAAGTGCGTATGTGTGTTTTCGTGAATATATTGAGGAAAAAACGCATCTGCCCTTTTTGCCAAGGGCTTCATTGTCGAAGTTGTGCCACATTTCCTGTGCTTAAAATGTGATTCCTATCTACCTCTTCAAATATGTTTCCTGCAGTCCTACCTCAATTTCCGGTCCTCCTCGTTTCCTTCCCTCAACAGATTGTTGGAAGATAGTGGTCCATTATAACTCTGAAAGTTTGTGAATTCCTGAGACGCTGAGCTCCATTTTTTAACTCGCATTTTTTCTGAGCTTGCCACAGAACCGTAGCCTGGCTTCAGGCACTATCTTGGTTCTGGGGCTGCAGAATGAGGTTTGGGTTAACTCTTCTTCGTGATGGGAAATTAGACTGCCATGTGCCCGTCCAAATGCTTACAGCAAATCTCTTGTTACTTCCACCTCTTCCCATTCATCCTCCACAAAATTTCTGAACAGTTTGAAACATGAGGTTAAATATGCTGATTCTCCAAGAAGGGAGATTAATACTAAAGTGACTGGAATGGGAAACCCGCCAGAAGGAGAGGAAAAAAGAGGAGGGTTTTATGAAGCTGTCTGGATCACACGTTGTCCCATCCTCTGGGTTTCCCATGCATGTTTTAGCAGTCATAAGATTCCCTTGAAGCTAGAGTGTTGGGACCCTTGGAATGGGTTGCATGCATTATTGCTTTAAATGGTCTGCATTTGCTCACAACCTCACCAATGCTCTCAGCCCCAAGTGTCCAACGTTATGTCTCATCCTCCTGTGGGTGTAGATTGGGTCAATCCAGGTTGCTTCAGAGATCCTGAATGAATTTTGTAAGAATTTTGTTGTTTTTGTGTATTGTTTTTGAAATTAATTTTTATAATGGGGTTGAGCTGATTTTCCCTGCCGTGTTTATGCCACTCTATACACGTTTGATTCGCTTACAGACATATTTGAATACATAGGAATTAAACTTCGTACTAGTCACATATATTCCTCTGCAGGGAATAGGGGATGTTGAGTCCAGTTCACTGAGCAAGGAGTAGGTCTTGTCTATTACACGTTTGGTTTATGGAACTGTACGTGTGCTAATATCAAACTCGGGTGTTTAGCATCACCCCACCTCACCTTTCGCTTTAAGCAGATATAAGAGTTTTTACACATCCTTCATAAGTGATATCTTATGATAAGTTTCTTTTTCTGTGTTACTTATTTCACTTAGAAACATTGTACCTAATTCCAGTCATTATGCTGCTGCTGGCTGTATGACATTGATTCCATGGCTGCGGCATATCCAATAGTATGTAAGTACCACAACTTTTTTCTTTCCTGGGATATTTAAGGTGTACTGAAGTCGATTTTCTTGTAAATGGAGCAGCCCTAAACTTTGGTGTAGCTGTCTCTTGTTGATTTTCTGTTTACCCCATGTATTAGCCCATGAGTGGAAGTACCCTAGGCTCTGTAGCTCTGTTTTTAAATGTTTCAGGAAACACCATGGACTTCTCCAGAGTGGCTCTTGTCAATTTCCATCCCGCCTATCATTGTCAAAAGACTCCCTCTTCCATGCAGCAGTGCTGCCTTTCTAGTTTTTACAATTCTTTAGGATGTGCTGTATAACCAGTTGGACATGAGACTAATTTGTAGTGAGGATTTGCATTGCCCTCTTGCTTGGTTGGCCAAAAAGTGTATATGTGTGTTTCCTTGAATATATTGCAGGAAACCACATACGCCATTTTTGGCCAAGTGCATCATTGTCAAAATTGGGCCGCTTTTCCTGTGCTTAAAATGCGATTCCAATCTACTTCTTGAAATATGTTTCCTGTAATCCTGCCTCGAATTAAAGTACTCCTCGTTTCCTTCCATCAACAGAGTTTTGGACGATAGTTGTCCATTATATCTCTGCAGGTTTGTGAATTCCAGAGAACCTGAGCTCAGTTTTTCAACTCGCTTTGTTTGTGAGCTGGCCACAAACCCGCAGGACTGTGTCAGGCCATATCCGTGTTCTGCTGCAGGAGGCTGAGCATTTTGTTAAATATTCTTCATGATGGGAAATTAGAGGGGCGTGTGCCCGTCCAAATGTTACAGAATGTCTCTCATTGGTTCCACCTATTCCCTTTTAATCTCCACACAAATTGCAAACTGTGTGAAACAGGAGGTTAAAGGCACTGACTCTCTAAGGGGGAAAATTTATAGTAAAGTGGCTGGAATGGTGAACCCGAGCACAAGGAGAGGATAAAGGAGGTGTATTTTAGAAAGATGTCCGGGTCACACGTTGTCCCATCCTCTGGGTTTCCCAAGCATGTTTTAGCTGTAATAAGATACATTGGGCCCCAGAGAGGTGGCACCCAAGGAATGGGTGGCACTCAGTATTGCTTTAAATGGTCTGCATTTGCTCACTCAACCTCACCAATCTTCTCAGCCCCAAGTGTCCAGCCTTATGTCTCATCCAGCTGTGGGTGTAGATGTGGTCAGTCCCAGTTGCATCAGAGCCCCTTAACAAATTCTGTAAGGATTTCACTGTTTTTGTGTTTTAGTTTGATATTTATTTTTATAATGGGGTTGAGCTGATTTTCACTGCCGTGTTTATGTCACTCTATACACTCTTGATTCCCTTATGGAGACATATTAATACATAGGTATTAAGATTCTTACTAGTCAGATATATTAATCTGAAGGAATAGGGGATGTTGAGTTCAGTTCACTGAGCAAGGAGTAAGTCTTGTCTACTACACATTTGTTTTATGCAACGCTACCTGTGCTAATATCAAACTCTGGTTTTATGCATCAACCCACCTCACCTTTCCCCTTAAGCAGGCATAAGTGTGTTTTATTTTTTTTTCTAAATGTGAGACTCTGTTCTGTTTTCTAATTCAGCTCACGTGTAGCCATGTTTACATTCCCTTCATAAGTGATATCTTATGATAAGTTTCTTTTTCTGTGTTACTTATTTCACGTAGAAACCTCGTACCTAAATCCAGTCATTAGCTGCTACTGCCTTTATGACATTGATTCCATGGCTGAGGGATATCCCATAGTACGTAAGTACCACAACTTCTTTATCCACTTTTATTTTTCCTGGGATATTTGAGGTGTACTTAAGTGGATTTCTTTGTAAACAAAGCAGCCCTAAACTTTGGGGTGGCTGTTTCTTGTTGATTTTCAGTTTTCCCAATGTATATGCCCATGAGTGGAATTCCCCAAACTCCTCAGCTCAGTTTTCAGATGTTTGAGGAAACACAGTGGACTTCTCCAGAGTGGCTCTTGGCAAGTTACATCCCTCCCATCAGTGTAACAAGGCTTACTGTTCCACACGTCTGTGCTGCATTTCTAGATTTTACCTTTTTTTTTTTTTTGATATTCTGTTCGACCATTGGCAAATGAGAGTTATTTGTAGTCCGGTTTTGCATTGCCCACTTGATTCGTTTGCCAAAAAGCGCATATGCGTGTTTTCTTGAATATATTGAGGAAAAAACGCATCCGCCCTTTTGGCCAATTGCATCATTGTTGAAGTTGTGCCACATTTCCTGTGCCTAAAAGGTGATTCCTATCTACCTCTTCAAATATGTTTCTTGCAGTCCTGCCTCAATTTCCATTCCTTCTCATTTCCTTCCCTCAACAGAGTTTTGCACAATAGTTGTCCATTATAAGTCTGAAAGTTTGTAATTTCCTGAGACCCTGAGCTCCATTTTTTAACTTGCTTTTTTTCTGAGCTTGCCACAGACCCGTAGCCTGGCTTCAGGCACTATCTGGGTTCTGGGGTGGCAGCATGAGTTTTGGGTTAACTCTTCTTCGTGATGGGAAATTAGAGTGCCATGTGCCCGTCCAAATGCTTACAGCAAATCTCTTATTACTTCCACCTCTTCCCATTCAGCCTCCACACAATTTGTGAACAGTGTGAAACATGAGGTTAAATGTGCTGATTCTCCAAGACGGGAGATTTATAGTAAAGTGAGTGGAATGGCAAACCCGAGCACAAGGAGACAAAAACGGAGAAGCGTTTTAGAAAGCTGTCCGGATCACACGCTGCCCCATCCTCTGGGTTTCCCATGCGTGTTTTAGCTGTCATAAGATTCCCTTGAAGCTAGAGTGTTGGGACCCTTGGAATGGGTTGCATGCATTATTGCTTTAAATGGTCTGCATTTGCTCACAACCTCACCAATGCTCTCAGCCCCAAGTGTCCAACGTTATGTCTCATCCACCTGTGGGTGTAGATGGGGTCAATCCAGGTTGCTTCAGAGCTCCTGAATGAATTTCGTAAGAATTTTGTTGTTTTTGTGTATTGTTTTTGAAATTAATTTTTATAATGGGGTTGAGCTGATTTTCCCTGCTGTGTTTATGCCACTCTATACACGTTTGATTCCCTTACAGACATATTTGAATACATAGGAATTAAAATTCATACTAGTCATATATATTCCTCTGCAGGGAATAGGGAATGTTGAGTCCAGTTCACTGAGCAAGGAGTAGGTCTTGTCTATTACACGTTTGGTTTATGGAACCGTACGTGTGCTAATATCAATCTCGGGTGTTTTGCATCACCCCACCTCACCTTTCGCTTTAAGCAGATATAAGAGTTTTTTTTTTCTAAATGTGAGACTCTGTTCTGTTTTCTAATTCAGCTCGTGTGTAGCCATGTTTACCTTCCCTTCATAAGTGATATATTATGATAAGTTTCTTTTTCTGTGTTACTTATTTCACTTAGAAACATCGTACCTAAATCCAGTCATTATGCTGCTACTGGCTTTATGACATTGATTCCATGGCTGAGGGATATCCCATAGTATATAAGTACCACAACTTTTTTCTTTCCTGGGATATTTAAGGTGAACTGAAATCGTTTTTCTTATAAACGGAGCAGCCCTAAACATTGGTGTTGCTGTTTCTTGTTGATTTTCTGTTTGCCCAATGTATTAGCCTAGGAGTGGAAGTACCCTAGGCTCTGTAGCTCTGTTTTTAGATGTTTCAGGAAACACCATGGACTTCTCCAGAGTGGCTCTTGTCAATTTACATCCCTCTCATCATTGTCAAAAGACTCCCTGTTCCACACATCTGTGCTGCCTTTCTATTTTCTACAATTCTTTTGGATGTTCTGCTTAACCGGTTGGAAATGAGACTACTTTGTAGTGAGGATATGCATTGCCCTCTTGCTTGTTTGGCCAAAAAGTGCATATGCGTGTTTCCTTGAATATATTGCGGGAAACCACATATGCCATTTTTGGCCAAGTGCATCATTGTCAAAATTGGGCCGCGTTTCCTGTGCTTAAAATGCGATTCCAATCTACTTCTTGAAATATGTTTCCTGTAATCCTGCCTCGAATTAAAGTCTTCCTCGTTTCCTTCCATCTACAGATTTTTGGACGATAGTTGTCCATTATATCTCTGCAGGATTGTGAATTCCAGAGAACCTGAGCTCAGTTTTTTAACTCGCTTTGTTTGTGAGCTGGCCACAAACACGCAGGATTGCGTCAGGCCATATCCGTGTTCTGCTGCAGCAGGCTGAGCATTTGGTTAAATATTTTTCGTGATGGGAAATTAGAGGGGCGTGTGCCCGTCCAAATGCTTACAGCATGTCTCTCATTGGTTCCCCCTATTCCCTTTTAATCTCCACACAAATTGAAAACTGTGTGACACAGGAGGTTAAACGCACTGACTCTCTCAGCGGGGAGATTTATAGTAAAGTGGCTGGAATGGTGAACCCGAGCACAAGGAGAGGATAAAGGAGGTGTATTTTAGAAAGATGTCTGGGTCACACGTTGTCCCATCCTCTGGGTTTCCCATGCATGTTTTAGCTGTAATAAGATTCCCTGGACCCCAGAGAGTTGGGACCCAAGGAATAGGTTGCACAGATTTTTGCTTTAAATGGTCTGCATTTGCTCACATAAGCTCACCAATTTTCTCAGCCCCAAGTGTCCAGCCTTATGTCTCATCCAGCTGTGGGTGTAGCTGTGGTCAGTCCCAATTGCATCAGAGCCCCTTAACAAATTCTGTAAGGATTTCGCTGTTTTTGTGATTTAGTTTGAAATTTATATTTATATTGGGGTTGAGCTGATTTTCACTGCCGTGTTTATGCCATTCTGTACACTCTTGATTCCCTTAAGGAGACATATCAACACATAGGTATTAAGATTCTTACTAGTCAGATATATTTATCGGCAGGGAATAGGGGATGTTGAGTTCAGTTCACTGAGCAAGGTGTAGTTCTTGTCTACTACACATTTGTTTTATGGAACGCTACCTGTGCTAATATCAAACTCTGGTTTTATGCACCAACGCACCTCACCTTTCCTCTTAAGCAGGCATAAGTGTGTTTTTTTTTTTCTAAATGTGAGACTCTGTTCTGTTTTCTAATTCAGCTCATGTGTAGCCATGTTTACATTCCCTTCATAAGTGATATCTTATGATGAGTTTCTTTTTCTGTGTAACTTTTTTCCCTTAGAATCATCGTACCTTACTCCAGTCATTATGCTGCTACTGACTTGATGACATTGATTCCATGGCTGAGGGATATCCCATAGTACGTAAGTACCACAACTTCTTTATCTACTTTTCTCTTTCCTGGGATATTTGTGGTGTACTGAAGTGCATTTTTTTGTAAACAAAGCAGCCCTAAAGTTTGGGGTGGCTGTTTCTTGTTGATTTTCAGTTTTCCCAATGTATACGCCCATGAGTGGAAGTACCCTAAACTCTTTAGCTCAGTTTTCAGATATTTTAATAAACACCGTGGACTTCTCCAGAGTGGCTCTTGGCAATTTACATCCCTCCTTTCAGCGTAACAAAGCTCACTGTTCCACACGACTGTGCTGCATTTCTAGATTTTACATTTTTTGGGGATGTTCTGTTTCACCATTGGCAAATGAGACTTATTTGTAGTCTGGCTTTGCATTGCCCACTTGATTCGTTGGCCAAAAAGTGCGTATGTGTGTTTTCGTGAATATATTGAGGAAAAAACGCATCTGCCCTTTTTGCCAAGGGCTTCATTGTCGAAGTTGTGCCACATTTCCTGTGCTTAAAATGTGATTCCTATCTACCTCTTCAAATATGTTTCCTGCAGTCCTACCTCAATTTCCGGTCCTCCTCGTTTCCTTCCCTCAACAGATTGTTGGAAGATAGTGGTCCATTATAACTCTGAAAGTTTGTGAATTCCTGAGACGCTGAGCTCCATTTTTTAACTCGCATTTTTTCTGAGCTTGCCACAGAACCGTAGCCTGGCTTCAGGCACTATCTTGGTTCTGGGGCTGCAGAATGAGGTTTGGGTTAACTCTTCTTCGTGATGGGAAATTAGACTGCCATGTGCCCGTCCAAATGCTTACAGCAAATCTCTTGTTACTTCCACCTCTTCCCATTCATCCTCCACAAAATTTCTGAACAGTTTGAAACATGAGGTTAAATATGCTGATTCTCCAAGAAGGGAGATTAATACTAAAGTGACTGGAATGGGAAACCCGCCAGAAGGAGAGGAAAAAAGAGGAGGGTTTTATAAAGCTGTCTGGATCACACGTTGTCCCATCCTCTGGGTTTCCCATGCATGTTTTAGCTGTCATAAGATTCCCTTGAATCTAGAGTGTTGGGACCCTTGGAATGGGTTGCATGCATTATTGCTTTAAATGGTCTGCATTTGCTCACAACCTCACCAATGCTCTCAGCCCCAAGTGTCCAACGTTATGTCTCATCCTCCTGTGGGTGTAGATTGGGTCAATCCAGGTTGCTTCAGAGATCCTGAATGAATTTTGTAAGAATTTTGTTGTTTTTGTGTATTGTTTTTGAAATTAATTTTTATAATGGGGTTGAGCTGATTTTCCCTGCCGTGTTTATGCCACTCTATACACGTTTGATTCGCTTACAGACATATTTGAATACATAGGAATTAAACTTCATACTAGTCAGATATATTCCTCTGCAGGGAATAGGGGATGTTGAGTCCAGTTCACTGAGCAAGGAGTAGGTCTTGTCTATTACACGTTTGGTTTATGGAACTGTACGTGTGCTAATATCAAACTCGGGTGTTTTGCATCACCCCACCTCACCTTTCGCTTTAAGCAGATATAAGAGTTTTTTTTCTAAATGTGAGACTATGTTCTGTTTTCTAATTCAGCTCATGTGTAGCCATGTTTACACACCCTTCATAAGTGATATCTTATGATAAGTTTCTTTTTCTGTGTTACTTATTTCACTTAGAAACATCGTACCTAAATCCAGTCATTATGCTGCTACTGGCTGTATGACATTGATTCCATGGCTGCGGCATATCCAATAGTATGTAAGTACCACAACTTTTTTCTTTCCTGGGATATTTAAGGTGTACTGAAGTCGATTTTCTTGTAAATGGAGCAGCCCTAAACTTTGGTGTAGCTGTCTCTTGTTGATTTTCTGTTTACCCCATGTATTAGCCCATGAGTGGAAGTACCCTAGGCTCTGTAGCTCTGTTTTTAAATGTTTCAGGAAACACCATGGACTTCTCCAGAGTGGCTCTTGTCAATTTCCATCCCGCCTATCATTGTCAAAAGACTCCCTCTTCCACGCAGCAGTGCTGCCTTTCTAGTTTTTACAATTCTTTAGGATGTGCTGTTTAACCGGTTGGACATGAGACTAATTTGTAGTGAGGATTTGCATTGCCCTCTTGCTTGGTTCGCCAAAAAGTGTATATGCGTGTTTCCTTGAATATATTGCAGGAAACCACATACGCCATTTTTGGCCAAGTGCATCATTGTCAAAATTGGGCCGCTTTTCCTGTGCTTAAAATGTGATTCCAATCTACATCTTGAAATATGTTTCCTGTAATCCTGCCTCGAATTAAAGTACTCCTCGTTTCCTTCCATCAACAGATTTTTGGACGATAGTTGTCCATTATATCTCTGCAGGTTTGTGAATTCCAGAGAACCTGAGCTCAGTTTTTCAACTCGCTTTGTTTGTGAGCTGGCCACAAACCCACAGGACTGTGTCAGGCCATATCCGTGTTCTGCTGCAGGAGGCTGAGCATTTTGTTAAATATTCTTCATGATGGGAAATTAGAGGGGCGTGTGCCCGTCCAAATGTTACAGAATGTCTCTCATTGGTTCCGCCTATTCCCTTTTAATCTCCACACAAATTGCAAACTGTGTGAAACAGGAGGTTAAAGGCACTGACTCTCTAAGGGGGGAAATTTATAGTAAAGTGGCTGGAATGGTGAACCCGAGCACAAGGAGAGGATAAAGGAGGTGTATTTTAGAAAGATGTCCGGGTCACACGTTGTCCCATCCTCTGGGTTTCCCAAGCATGTTTTAGCTGTAATAAGATACATTGGGCCCCAGAGAGGTGGCACCCAAGGAATGGGTGGCACTCAGTATTGCTTTAAATGGTCTGCATTTGCTCACTCAACCTCACCAATCTTCTCAGCCCCAAGTGTCCAGCCTTATGTCTCATCCAGCTGTGGGTGTAGATGTGGTCAGTCCCAGTTGCATCAGAGCCCCTTAACAAATTCTGTAAGGATTTCACTGTTTTTGTGTTTTAGTTTGATATTTATTTTTATAATGGGGTTGAGCTGATTTTCACTGCCGTGTTTATGTCACTCTATACACTCTTGATTCCCTTATGGAGACATATTAATACATAGGTATTAAGATTCTTACTAGTCAGATATATTAATCTGAAGGAATAGGGGATGTTGAGTTCAGTTCACTGAGCAAGGAGTAAGTCTTGTCTACTACACATTTGTTTTATGCAACGCTACCTGTGCTAATATCAAACTCTGGTTTTATTCATCAACCCACCTCACCTTTCCCCTTAAGCAGGCATAAGTGTGTTTTATTTTTTTTTTCTAAATGTGAGACTCTGTTCTGTTTTCTAATTCAGCTCATGTGTAGCCATGTTTACATTCCCTTCATAAGTGATATCTTATGATAAGTTTCTTTTTCTGTGTTACTTATTTCACTTAGAAACCTCGTACCTAAATCCAGTCATTATGCTGCTACTGCCTTTATGACATTGATTCCATGGCTGAGGGATATCCCATAGTACGTAAGTACCACAACTTCTTTATCCACTTTTATTTTTCCTGGGATATTTGAGGTGTACTTAAGTGGATTTCTTTGTAAACAAAGCAGCCCTAAACTTTGGGGTGGCTGTTTCTTGTTGATTTTCAGTTTTCCCAATGTATATGCCCATGAGTGGAAGTACCCTAAACTCCTCAGCTCAGTTTTCAGATGTTTGAGGAAACACAGTGGACTTCTCCAGAGTGGCTCTTGGCAAGTTACATCCCTCCCATCAGTGTAACAAGGCTTACTGTTCCACACGTCTGTGCTGCATTTCTAGATTTTACCATTTTTTTTTTTGGATATTCTGTTGGACCATTGGCAAATGAGAGTTATTTGTAGTCCGTTTTTGCATTGCCCACTTGATTCGTTTGCCAAAAAGCGCATATGCGTGTTTTCTTGAATATATTGAGGAAAAAACGCATCCGCCCTTTTGGCCAATTGCATCATTGTTGAAGTTGTGCCACATTTCCTGTGCCTAAAAGGTGATTCCTATCTACCTCTTCAAATATGTTTCCTGCAGTCCTGCCTCAATTTCCATTCCTCCTCATTTCCTTCCCTCAACAGAGTTTTGCACAATAGTTGTCCATTATAAGTCTGAAAGTTTGTAATTTCCTGAGACCCTGAGCTCCATTTTTTAACTTGCTTTTTTTCTGAGCTTGCCACAGACCCGTAGCCTGGCTTCAGGCACTATCTGGGTTCTGGGGTGGCAGCATGAGTTTTGGGTTAACTCTTCTTCGTGATGGGAAATTAGAGTGCCATGTGCCCGTCCAAATGCTTACAGCAAATCTCTTATTACTTCCACCTCTTCCCATTCAGCCTCCACACAATTTGTGAACAGTGTGAAACATGAGGTTAAATGTGCTGATTCTCCAAGACGGGAGATTTATAGTAAAGTGAGTGGAATGGCAAACCCGAGCACAAGGAGACAAAAACGGAGAAGCGTTTTAGAAAGCTGTCCGGATCACACGCTGCCCCATCCTCTGGGTTTCCCATGCGTGTTTTAGCTGTCATAAGATTCCCTTGAAGCTAGAGTGTTGGGACCCTTGGAATGGGTTGCATGCATTATTGCTTTAAATGGTCTGCATTTGCTCACAACCTCACCAATGCTCTCAGCCCCAAGTGTCCAACGTTATGTCTCATCCACCTGTGGGTGTAGATGGGGTCAATCCAGGTTGCTTCAGAGCTCCTGAATGAATTTCGTAAGAATTTTGTTGTTTTTGTGTATTGTTTTTGAAATTAATTTTTATAATGGGGTTGAGCTGATTTTCCCTGCCGTGTTTATGCCACTCTATACACGTTTGATTCCCTTACAGACATATTTGAATACATAGGAATTAAACTTCATACTAGTCAGATATATTCCTCTGCAGGGAATAGGGGATGTTGAGTCCAGTTCACTGAGCAAGGAGTAGGTCTTGTCTATTACACGTTTGGTTTATGGAACCGTACGTGTGCTAATATCAAACTCGGGTGTTTTGCATCACCCCACCTCACCTTTCGCTTTAAGCAGATATGAGTTTTATTTTTTTTTCTAAATGTGAGACTCTGTTCTGTTTTCTAATTCAGCTCGTGTGTAGCCATGTTTACCTTCCCTTCATAAGTGATATCTTATGATAAGTTTCTTTTTCTGTGTTACTTATTTCACTTAGAAACATCGTACCTAAATCCAGTCATTATGCTGCTACTGGCTTTATGACATTGATTCCATGGCTGAGGGATATCCCATAGTATATAAGTACCACAACTTTTTTCTTCCCTGGGATATTTAAGGTGAACTGAAATCGTTTTTCTTATAAACGGAGCAGCCCTAAACATTGGTGTTGCTGTTTCTTGTTGATTTTCTGTTTGCCCAATGTATTAGCCTAGGAGTGGAAGTACCCTAGGCTGTGTAGCTCTGTTTTTAGATGTTTCAGGAAACACCATGGACTTCTCCAGAGTGGCTCTTGTCAATTTACATCCCTCTCATCATTGTCAAAAGACTCCCTGTTCCACACATCTGTGCTGCCTTTCTAGTTTCTACAATTCTTTTGGATGTTCTGCTTAACCGGTTGGAAATGAGACTACTTTGTAGTGAGGATTTGCATTGCCCACTTGCTTGGTTGGCCAAAAAGTGCATATGCGTGTTTCCTTGAATATATTGCGGGAAACCACATATGCCATTTTTGGCCAAGTGCATCATTGTCAAAATTGGGCCGCGTTTCCTGTGCTTAAAATGCGATTCCAATCTACTTCTTGAAATATGTTTCCTGTAATCCTGCCTCGAATTAAAGTCTTCCTCGTTTCCTTCCATCTACAGATTTTTGGACGATAGTTGTCCATTATATCTCTGCAGGATTGTGAATTCCAGAGAACCTGAGCTCAGTTTTTTAACTCGCTTTGTTTGTGAGCTGGCCACAAACACGCAGGATTGCGTCAGGCCATATCCGTGTTCTGCTGCAGCAGGCTGAGCATTTGGTTAAATATTTTTCGTGATGGGAAATTAGAGGGGCGTGTGCCCGTCCAAATGCTTACAGCATGTCTCTCATTGGTTCCCCCTATTCCCTTTTAATCTCCACACAAATTGAAAACTGTGTGACACAGGAGGTTAAACGCACTGACTCTCTCAGCGGGGAGATTTATAGTAAAGTGGCTGGAATGGTGAACCCGAGCACAAGGAGAGGATAAAGGAGGTGTATTTTAGAAAGATGTCTGGGTCACACGTTGTCCCATCCTCTGGGTTTCCCATGCATGTTTTAGCTGTAATAAGATTCCCTGGACCCCAGAGAGTTGGGACCCAAGGAATAGGTTGCACAGATTTTTGCTTTAAATGGTCTGCATTTGCTCACATAACCTCACCAATTTTCTCAGCCCCAAGTGTCCAGCCTTATGTCTCATCCAGCTGTGGGTGTAGCTGTGGTCAGTCCCAATTGCATCAGAGCCCCTTAACAAATTCTGTAAGGATTTCGCTGTTTTTGTGATTTAGTTTGAAATTTATATTTATATTGGGGTTGAGCTGATTTTCACTGCCGTGTTTATGCCATTCTGTACACTCTTGATTCCCTTAAGGAGACATATCAACACATAGGTATTAAGATTCTTACTAGTCAGATATATTTATCGGCAGGGAATAGGGGATGTTGAGTTCAGTTCACTGAGCAAGGTGTAGTTCTTGTCTACTACACATTTGTTTTATGGAACGCTACCTGTGCTAATATCAAACTCTGGTTTTATGCACCAACGCACCTCACCTTTCCTCTTAAGCAGGCATAAGTGTGTTTTTTTTTTCTAAATGTGAGACTCTGTTCTGTTTTCTAATTCAGCTCATGTGTAGCCATGTTTACATTCCCTTCATAAGTGATATCTTATGATGAGTTTCTTTTTCTGTGTAACTTTTTCCCCTTAGAATCATCGTACCTTACTCCAGTCATTATGCTGCTACTGACTTGATGACATTGATTCCATGGCTGAGGGATATCCCATAGTACGTAAGTACCACAACTTCTTTATCTACTTTTCTCTTTCCTGGGATATTTGTGGTGTACTGAAGTGCATTTTTTTGTAAACAAAGCAGCCCTAAAGTTTGGGGTGGCTGTTTCTTGTTGATTTTCAGTTTTCCCAATGTATACGCCCATGAGTGGAAGTACCCTAAACTCTTTAGCTCAGTTTTCAGATATTTTAATAAACACCGTGGACTTCTCCAGAGTGGCTCTTGGCAATTTACATCCCTCCTTTCAGCGTAACAAAGCTCACTGTTCCACACGACTGTGCTGCATTTCTAGATTTTACATTTTTTGGGGATGTTCTGTTTCACCATTGGCAAATGAGACTTATTTGTAGTCTGGCTTTGCATTGCCCACTTGATTCGTTGGCCAAAAAGTGCGTATGTGTGTTTTCGTGAATATATTGAGGAAAAAACGCATCTGCCCTTTTTGCCAAGGGCTTCATTGTCGAAGTTGTGCCACATTTCCTGTGCTTAAAATGTGATTCCTATCTACCTCTTCAAATATGTTTCCTGCAGTCCTACCTCAATTTCCGGTCCTCCTCGTTTCCTTCCCTCAACAGATTGTTGGAAGATAGTGGTCCATTATAACTCTGAAAGTTTGTGAATTCCTGAGACGCTGAGCTCCATTTTTTAACTCGCATTTTTTCTGAGCTTGCCACAGAACCGTAGCCTGGCTTCAGGCACTATCTTGGTTCTGGGGCTGCAGAATGAGGTTTGGGTTAACTCTTCTTCGTGATGGGAAATTAGACTGCCATGTGCCCGTCCAAATGCTTACAGCAAATCTCTTGTTACTTCCACCTCTTCCCATTCATCCTCCACAAAATTTCTGAACAGTTTGAAACATGAGGTTAAATATGCTGATTCTCCAAGAAGGGAGATTAATACTAAAGTGACTGGAATGGGAAACCCGCCAGAAGGAGAGGAAAAAAGAGGAGGGTTTTATGAAGCTGTCTGGATCACACGTTGTCCCATCCTCTGGGTTTCCCATGCATGTTTTAGCAGTCATAAGATTCCCTTGAAGCTAGAGTGTTGGGACCCTTGGAATGGGTTGCATGCATTATTGCTTTAAATGGTCTGCATTTGCTCACAACCTCACCAATGCTCTCAGCCCCAAGTGTCCAACGTTATGTCTCATCCTCCTGTGGGTGTAGATTGGGTCAATCCAGGTTGCTTCAGAGATCCTGAATGAATTTTGTAAGAATTTTGTTGTTTTTGTGTATTGTTTTTGAAATTAATTTTTATAATGGGGTTGAGCTGATTTTCCCTGCCGTGTTTATGCCACTCTATACACGTTTGATTCGCTTACAGACATATTTGAATACATAGGAATTAAACTTCATACTAGTCACATATATTCCTCTGCAGGGAATAGGGGATGTTGAGTCCAGTTCACTGAGCAAGGAGTAGGTCTTGTCTATTACACGTTTGGTTTATGGAACTGTACGTGTGCTAATATCAAACTCGGGTGTTTAGCATCACCCCACCTCACCTTTCGCTTTAAGCAGATATAAGAGTTTTTACACATCCTTCATAAGTGATATCTTATGATAAGTTTCTTTTTCTGTGTTACTTATTTCACTTAGAAACATTGTACCTAATTCCAGTCATTATGCTGCTGCTGGCTGTATGACATTGATTCCATGGCTGCGGCATATCCAATAGTATGTAAGTACCACAACTTTTTTCTTTCCTGGGATATTTAAGGTGTACTGAAGTCGATTTTCTTGTAAATGGAGCAGCCCTAAACTTTGGTGTAGCTGTCTCTTGTTGATTTTCTGTTTACCCCATGTATTAGCCCATGAGTGGAAGTACCCTAGGCTCTGTAGCTCTGTTTTTAAATGTTTCAGGAAACACCATGGACTTCTCCAGAGTGGCTCTTGTCAATTTCCATCCCGCCTATCATTGTCAAAAGACTCCCTCTTCCATGCAGCAGTGCTGCCTTTCTAGTTTTTACAATTCTTTAGGATGTGCTGTATAACCAGTTGGACATGAGACTAATTTGTAGTGAGGATTTGCATTGCCCTCTTGCTTGGTTGGCCAAAAAGTGTATATGTGTGTTTCCTTGAATATATTGCAGGAAACCACATACGCCATTTTTGGCCAAGTGCATCATTGTCAAAATTGGGCCGCTTTTCCTGTGCTTAAAATGCGATTCCAATCTACTTCTTGAAATATGTTTCCTGTAATCCTGCCTCGAATTAAAGTACTCCTCGTTTCCTTCCATCAACAGAGTTTTGGACGATAGTTGTCCATTATATCTCTGCAGGTTTGTGAATTCCAGAGAACCTGAGCTCAGTTTTTCAACTCGCTTTGTTTGTGAGCTGGCCACAAACCCGCAGGACTGTGTCAGGCCATATCCGTGTTCTGCTGCAGGAGGCTGAGCATTTTGTTAAATATTCTTCATGATGGGAAATTAGAGGGGCGTGTGCCCGTCCAAATGTTACAGAATGTCTCTCATTGGTTCCACCTATTCCCTTTTAATCTCCACACAAATTGCAAACTGTGTGAAACAGGAGGTTAAAGGCACTGACTCTCTAAGGGGGAAAATTTATAGTAAAGTGGCTGGAATGGTGAACCCGAGCACAAGGAGAGGATAAAGGAGGTGTATTTTAGAAAGATGTCCGGGTCACACGTTGTCCCATCCTCTGGGTTTCCCAAGCATGTTTTAGCTGTAATAAGATACATTGGGCCCCAGAGAGGTGGCACCCAAGGAATGGGTGGCACTCAGTATTGCTTTAAATGGTCTGCATTTGCTCACTCAACCTCACCAATCTTCTCAGCCCCAAGTGTCCAGCCTTATGTCTCATCCAGCTGTGGGTGTAGATGTGGTCAGTCCCAGTTGCATCAGAGCCCCTTAACAAATTCTGTAAGGATTTCACTGTTTTTGTGTTTTAGTTTGATATTTATTTTTATAATGGGGTTGAGCTGATTTTCACTGCCGTGTTTATGTCACTCTATACACTCTTGATTCCCTTATGGAGACATATTAATACATAGGTATTAAGATTCTTACTAGTCAGATATATTAATCTGAAGGAATAGGGGATGTTGAGTTCAGTTCACTGAGCAAGGAGTAAGTCTTGTCTACTACACATTTGTTTTATGCAACGCTACCTGTGCTAATATCAAACTCTGGTTTTATGCATCAACCCACCTCACCTTTCCCCTTAAGCAGGCATAAGTGTGTTTTATTTTTTTTTCTAAATGTGAGACTCTGTTCTGTTTTCTAATTCAGCTCACGTGTAGCCATGTTTACATTCCCTTCATAAGTGATATCTTATGATAAGTTTCTTTTTCTGTGTTACTTATTTCACGTAGAAACCTCGTACCTAAATCCAGTCATTAGCTGCTACTGCCTTTATGACATTGATTCCATGGCTGAGGGATATCCCATAGTACGTAAGTACCACAACTTCTTTATCCACTTTTATTTTTCCTGGGATATTTGAGGTGTACTTAAGTGGATTTCTTTGTAAACAAAGCAGCCCTAAACTTTGGGGTGGCTGTTTCTTGTTGATTTTCAGTTTTCCCAATGTATATGCCCATGAGTGGAATTCCCCAAACTCCTCAGCTCAGTTTTCAGATGTTTGAGGAAACACAGTGGACTTCTCCAGAGTGGCTCTTGGCAAGTTACATCCCTCCCATCAGTGTAACAAGGCTTACTGTTCCACACGTCTGTGCTGCATTTCTAGATTTTACCTTTTTTTTTTTTTTTGATATTCTGTTCGACCATTGGCAAATGAGAGTTATTTGTAGTCTGGTTTTGCATTGCCCACTTGATTCGTTTGCCAAAAAGCGCATATGCGTGTTTTCTTGAATATATTGAGGAAAAAACGCATCCGCCCTTTTGGCCAATTGCATCATTGTTGAAGTTGTGCCACATTTCCTGTGCCTAAAAGGTGATTCCTATCTACCTCTTCAAATATGTTTCTTGCAGTCCTGCCTCAATTTCCATTCCTTCTCATTTCCTTCCCTCAACAGAGTTTTGCACAATAGTTGTCCATTATAAGTCTGAAAGTTTGTAATTTCCTGAGACCCTGAGCTCCATTTTTTAACTTGCTTTTTTTCTGAGCTTGCCACAGACCCATAGCCTGGCTTCAGGCCCTATCTGGGTTCTGGAGTGGCAGCATGAGTTTTGGGTTAACTCTTCTTCGTGATTGGAAATTAGAGTGCCATGTGCCCGTCCAAATGCTTACAGCAAATCTCTTATTACTTCCACCTCTTCCCATTCAGCCTCCACACAATTTGTGAACAGTGTGAAACATGAGGTTAAATGTGCTGATTCTCCAAGACGGGAGATTTATAGTAAAGTGAGTGGAATGTCAAACCCGAGCACAAGGAGACAAAAACGGAGAAGCGTTTTAGAAAGCTGTCCGGATCACACGCTGCCCCATCCTCTGGGTTTCCCATGCGTGTTTTAGCTGTCATAAGATTCCCTTGAAGCTAGAGTGTTGGGACCCTTGGAATGGGTTGCATGCATTATTGCTTTAAATGGTCTGCATTTGCTCACAACCTCACCAATGCTCTCAGCCCCAAGTGTCCAACGTTATGTCTCATCCACCTGTGGGTGTAGATGGGGTCAATCCAGGTTGCTTCAGAGCTCCTGAATGAATTTCGTAAGAATTTTGTTGTTTTTGTGTATTGTTTTTGAAATTAATTTTTATAATGGGGTTGAGCTGTTTTTCCCTGCTGTGTTTATGCCACTCTATACACGTTTGATTCCCTTACAGACATATTTGAATACATAGGAATTAAAATTCATACTAGTCATATATATTCCTCTGCAGGGAATAGGGAATGTTGAGTCCAGTTCACTGAGCAAGGAGTAGGTCTTGTCTATTACACGTTTGGTTTATGGAACCGTACGTGTGCTAATATCAATCTCGGGTGTTTTGCATCACCCCACCTCACCTTTCGCTTTAAGCAGATATAAGAGTTTTTTTTTTCTAAATGTGAGACTCTGTTCTGTTTTCTAATTCAGCTCGTGTGTAGCCATGTTTACCTTCCCTTCATAAGTGATATATTATGATAAGTTTCTTTTTCTGTGTTACTTATTTCACTTAGAAACATCGTACCTAAATCCAGTCATTATGCTGCTACTGGCTTTATGACATTGATTCCATGGCTGAGGGATATCCCATAGTATATAAGTACCACAACTTTTTTCTTTCCTGGGATATTTAAGGTGAACTGAAATCGTTTTTCTTATAAACGGAGCAGCCCTAAACATTGGTGTTGCTGTTTCTTGTTGATTTTCTGTTTGCCCAATGTATTAGCCTAGGAGTGGAAGTACCCTAGGCTGTGTAGCTCTGTTTTTAGATGTTTCAGGAAACACCATGGACTTCTCCAGAGTGGCTCTTGTCAATTTACATCCCTCTCATCATTGTCAAAAGACTCCCTGTTCCACACATCTGTGCTGCCTTTCTAGTTTCTACAATTCTTTTGGATGTTCTGCTTAACCGGTTGGAAATGAGACTACTTTGTAGTGAGGATTTGCATTGCCCACTTGCTTGGTTGGCCAAAAAGTGCATATGCGTGTTTCCTTGAATATATTGCGGGAAACCACATATGCCATTTTTGGCCAAGTGCATCATTGTCAAAATTGGGCCGCGTTTCCTGTGCTTAAAATGCGATTCCAATCTACTTCTTGAAATATGTTTCCTGTAATCCTGCCTCGAATTAAAGTCTTCCTCGTTTCCTTCCATCTACAGATTTTTGGACGATAGTTGTCCATTATATCTCTGCAGGATTGTGAATTCCAGAGAACCTGAGCTCAGTTTTTTAACTCGCTTTGTTTGTGAGCTGGCCACAAACACGCAGGATTGCGTCAGGCCATATCCGTGTTCTGCTGCAGCAGGCTGAGCATTTGGTTAAATATTTTTCGTGATGGGAAATTAGAGGGGCGTGTGCCCGTCCAAATGCTTACAGCATGTCTCTCATTGGTTCCCCCTATTCCCTTTTAATCTCCACACAAATTGAAAACTGTGTGACACAGGAGGTTAAACGCACTGACTCTCTCAGCGGGGAGATTTATAGTAAAGTGGCTGGAATGGTGAACCCGAGCACAAGGAGAGGATAAAGGAGGTGTATTTTAGAAAGATGTCTGGGTCACACGTTGTCCCATCCTCTGGGTTTCCCATGCATGTTTTAGCTGTAATAAGATTCCCTGGACCCCAGAGAGTTGGGACCCAAGGAATAGGTTGCACAGATTTTTGCTTTAAATGGTCTGCATTTGCTCACATAAGCTCACCAATTTTCTCAGCCCCAAGTGTCCAGCCTTATGTCTCATCCAGCTGTGGGTGTAGCTGTGGTCAGTCCCAATTGCATCAGAGCCCCTTAACAAATTCTGTAAGGATTTCGCTGTTTTTGTGATTTAGTTTGAAATTTATATTTATATTGGGGTTGAGCTGATTTTCACTGCCGTGTTTATGCCATTCTGTACACTCTTGATTCCCTTAAGGAGACATATCAACACATAGGTATTAAGATTCTTACTAGTCAGATATATTTATCGGCAGGGAATAGGGGATGTTGAGTTCAGTTCACTGAGCAAGGTGTAGTTCTTGTCTACTACACATTTGTTTTATGGAACGCTACCTGTGCTAATATCAAACTCTGGTTTTATGCACCAACGCACCTCACCTTTCCTCTTAAGCAGGCATAAGTGTGTTTTTTTTTTCTAAATGTGAGACTCTGTTCTGTTTTCTAATTCAGCTCATGTGTAGCCATGTTTACATTCCCTTCATAAGTGATATCTTATGATGAGTTTCTTTTTCTGTGTAACTTTTTTCCCTTAGAATCATCGTACCTTACTCCAGTCATTATGCTGCTACTGACTTGATGACATTGATTCCATGGCTGAGGGATATCCCATAGTAAGTAAGTACCACAACTTCTTTATCTACTTTTCTCTTTCCTGGGATATTTGTGGTGTACTGAAGTGCATTTTTTTGTAAACAAAGCAGCCCTAAAGTTTGGGGTGGCTGTTTCTTGTTGATTTTCAGTTTTCCCAATGTATACGCCCATGAGTGGAAGTACCCTAAACTCTTTAGCTCAGTTTTCAGATATTTTAATAAACACCGTGGACTTCTCCAGAGTGGCTCTTGGCAATTTACATCCCTCCTTTCAGCGTAACAAAGCTCACTGTTCCACACGACTGTGCTGCATTTCTAGATTTTACATTTTTTGGGGATGTTCTGTTTCACCATTGGCAAATGAGACTTATTTGTAGTCTGGCTTTGCATTGCCCACTTGATTCGTTGGCCAAAAAGTGCGTATGTGTGTTTTCGTGAATATATTGAGGAAAAAACGCATCTGCCCTTTTTGCCAAGGGCTTCATTGTCGAAGTTGTGCCACATTTCCTGTGCTTAAAATGTGATTCCTATCTACCTCTTCAAATATGTTTCCTGCAGTCCTACCTCAATTTCCGGTCCTCCTCGTTTCCTTCCCTCAACAGATTGTTGGAAGATAGTGGTCCATTATAACTCTGAAAGTTTGTGAATTCCTGAGACGCTGAGCTCCATTTTTTAACTCGCATTTTTTCTGAGCTTGCCACAGAACCGTAGCCTGGCTTCAGGCACTATCTTGGTTCTGGGGCTGCAGAATGAGGTTTGGGTTAACTCTTCTTCGTGATGGGAAATTAGACTGCCATGTGCCCGTCCAAATGCTTACAGCAAATCTCTTGTTACTTCCACCTCTTCCCATTCATCCTCCACAAAATTTCTGAACAGTTTGAAACATGAGGTTAAATATGCTGATTCTCCAAGAAGGGAGATTAATACTAAAGTGACTGGAATGGGAAACCCGCCAGAAGGAGAGGAAAAAAGAGGAGGGTTTTATAAAGCTGTCTGGATCACACGTTGTCCCATCCTCTGGGTTTCCCATGCATGTTTTAGCTGTCATAAGATTCCCTTGAATCTAGAGTGTTGGGACCCTTGGAATGGGTTGCATGCATTATTGCTTTAAATGGTCTGCATTTGCTCACAACCTCACCAATGCTCTCAGCCCCAAGTGTCCAACGTTATGTCTCATCCTCCTGTGGGTGTAGATTGGGTCAATCCAGGTTGCTTCAGAGATCCTGAATGAATTTTGTAAGAATTTTGTTGTTTTTGTGTATTGTTTTTGAAATTAATTTTTATAATGGGGTTGAGCTGATTTTCCCTGCCGTGTTTATGCCACTCTATACACGTTTGATTCGCTTACAGACATATTTGAATACATAGGAATTAAACTTCATACTAGTCAGATATATTCCTCTGCAGGGAATAGGGGATGTTGAGTCCAGTTCACTGAGCAAGGAGTAGGTCTTGTCTATTACACGTTTGGTTTATGGAACTGTACGTGTGCTAATATCAAACTCGGGTGTTTTGCATCACCCCACCTCACCTTTCGCTTTAAGCAGATATAAGAGTTTTTTTTCTAAATGTGAGACTATGTTCTGTTTTCTAATTCAGCTCATGTGTAGCCATGTTTACACACCCTTCATAAGTGATATCTTATGATAAGTTTCTTTTTCTGTGTTACTTATTTCACTTAGAAACATCGTACCTAAATCCAGTCATTATGCTGCTACTGGCTGTATGACATTGATTCCATGGCTGCGGCATATCCAATAGTATGTAAGTACCACAACTTTTTTCTTTCCTGGGATATTTAAGGTGTACTGAAGTCGATTTTCTTGTAAATGGAGCAGCCCTAAACTTTGGTGTAGCTGTCTCTTGTTGATTTTCTGTTTACCCCATGTATTAGCCCATGAGTGGAAGTACCCTAGGCTCTGTAGCTCTGTTTTTAAATGTTTCAGGAAACACCATGGACTTCTCCAGAGTGGCTCTTGTCAATTTCCATCCCGCCTATCATTGTCAAAAGACTCCCTCTTCCACGCAGCAGTGCTGCCTTTCTAGTTTTTACAATTCTTTAGGATGTGCTGTTTAACCGGTTGGACATGAGACTAATTTGTAGTGAGGATTTGCATTGCCCTCTTGCTTGGTTCGCCAAAAAGTGTATATGCGTGTTTCCTTGAATATATTGCAGGAAACCACATACGCCATTTTTGGCCAAGTGCATCATTGTCAAAATTGGGCCGCTTTTCCTGTGCTTAAAATGTGATTCCAATCTACATCTTGAAATATGTTTCCTGTAATCCTGCCTCGAATTAAAGTACTCCTCGTTTCCTTCCATCAACAGATTTTTGGACGATAGTTGTCCATTATATCTCTGCAGGTTTGTGAATTCCAGAGAACCTGAGCTCAGTTTTTCAACTCGCTTTGTTTGTGAGCTGGCCACAAACCCACAGGACTGTGTCAGGCCATATCCGTGTTCTGCTGCAGGAGGCTGAGCATTTTGTTAAATATTCTTCATGATGGGAAATTAGAGGGGCGTGTGCCCGTCCAAATGTTACAGAATGTCTCTCATTGGTTCCGCCTATTCCCTTTTAATCTCCACACAAATTGCAAACTGTGTGAAACAGGAGGTTAAAGGCACTGACTCTCTAAGGGGGGAAATTTATAGTAAAGTGGCTGGAATGGTGAACCCGAGCACAAGGAGAGGATAAAGGAGGTGTATTTTAGAAAGATGTCCGGGTCACACGTTGTCCCATCCTCTGGGTTTCCCAAGCATGTTTTAGCTGTAATAAGATACATTGGGCCCCAGAGAGGTGGCACCCAAGGAATGGGTGGCACTCAGTATTGCTTTAAATGGTCTGCATTTGCTCACTCAACCTCACCAATCTTCTCAGCCCCAAGTGTCCAGCCTTATGTCTCATCCAGCTGTGGGTGTAGATGTGGTCAGTCCCAGTTGCATCAGAGCCCCTTAACAAATTCTGTAAGGATTTCACTGTTTTTGTGTTTTAGTTTGATATTTATTTTTATAATGGGGTTGAGCTGATTTTCACTGCCGTGTTTATGTCACTCTATACACTCTTGATTCCCTTATGGAGACATATTAATACATAGGTATTAAGATTCTTACTAGTCAGATATATTAATCTGAAGGAATAGGGGATGTTGAGTTCAGTTCACTGAGCAAGGAGTAAGTCTTGTCTACTACACATTTGTTTTATGCAACGCTACCTGTGCTAATATCAAACTCTGGTTTTATTCATCAACCCACCTCACCTTTCCCCTTAAGCAGGCATAAGTGTGTTTTATTTTTTTTTTCTAAATGTGAGACTCTGTTCTGTTTTCTAATTCAGCTCATGTGTAGCCATGTTTACATTCCCTTCATAAGTGATATCTTATGATAAGTTTCTTTTTCTGTGTTACTTATTTCACTTAGAAACCTCGTACCTAAATCCAGTCATTATGCTGCTACTGCCTTTATGACATTGATTCCATGGCTGAGGGATATCCCATAGTACGTAAGTACCACAACTTCTTTATCCACTTTTATTTTTCCTGGGATATTTGAGGTGTACTTAAGTGGATTTCTTTGTAAACAAAGCAGCCCTAAACTTTGGGGTGGCTGTTTCTTGTTGATTTTCAGTTTTCCCAATGTATATGCCCATGAGTGGAAGTACCCTAAACTCCTCAGCTCAGTTTTCAGATGTTTGAGGAAACACAGTGGACTTCTCCAGAGTGGCTCTTGGCAAGTTACATCCCTCCCATCAGTGTAACAAGGCTTACTGTTCCACACGTCTGTGCTGCATTTCTAGATTTTACCATTTTTTTTTTTGGATATTCTGTTGGACCATTGGCAAATGAGAGTTATTTGTAGTCCGTTTTTGCATTGCCCACTTGATTCGTTTGCCAAAAAGCGCATATGCGTGTTTTCTTGAATATATTGAGGAAAAAACGCATCCGCCCTTTTGGCCAATTGCATCATTGTTGAAGTTGTGCCACATTTCCTGTGCCTAAAAGGTGATTCCTATCTACCTCTTCAAATATGTTTCCTGCAGTCCTGCCTCAATTTCCATTCCTCCTCATTTCCTTCCCTCAACAGATTTTTGCACAATAGTTGTCCATTATAAGTCTGAAAGTTTGTAATTTCCTGAGACCCTGAGCTCCATTTTTTAACTTGCTTTTTTTCTGAGCTTGCCACAGACCCGTAGCCTGGCTTCAGGCACTATCTGGGTTCTGGGGTGGCAGCATGAGTTTTGGGTTAACTCTTCTTCGTGATGGGAAATTAGAGTGCCATGTGCCCGTCCAAATGCTTACAGCAAATCTCTTATTACTTCCACCTCTTCCCATTCAGCCTCCACACAATTTGTGAACAGTGTGAAACATGAGGTTAAATGTGCTGATTCTCCAAGACGGGAGATTTATAGTAAAGTGAGTGGAATGGCAAACCCGAGCACAAGGAGACAAAAACGGAGAAGCGTTTTAGAAAGCTGTCCGGATCACACGCTGCCCCATCCTCTGGGTTTCCCATGCGTGTTTTAGCTGTCATAAGATTCCCTTGAAGCTAGAGTGTTGGGACCCTTGGAATGGGTTGCATGCATTATTGCTTTAAATGGTCTGCATTTGCTCACAACCTCACCAATGCTCTCAGCCCCAAGTGTCCAACGTTATGTCTCATCCACCTGTGGGTGTAGATGGGGTCAATCCAGGTTGCTTCAGAGCTCCTGAATGAATTTCGTAAGAATTTTGTTGTTTTTGTGTATTGTTTTTGAAATTAATTTTTATAATGGGGTTGAGCTGATTTTCCCTGCCGTGTTTATGCCACTCTATACACGTTTGATTCCCTTACAGACATATTTGAATACATAGGAATTAAACTTCATACTAGTCAGATATATTCCTCTGCAGGGAATAGGGGATGTTGAGTCCAGTTCACTGAGCAAGGAGTAGGTCTTGTCTATTACACGTTTGGTTTATGGAACCGTACGTGTGCTAATATCAAACTCGGGTGTTTTGCATCACCCCACCTCACCTTTCGCTTTAAGCAGATATGAGTTTTATTTTTTTTTCTAAATGTGAGACTCTGTTCTGTTTTCTAATTCAGCTCGTGTGTAGCCATGTTTACCTTCCCTTCATAAGTGATATCTTATGATAAGTTTCTTTTTCTGTGTTACTTATTTCACTTAGAAACATCGTACCTAAATCCAGTCATTATGCTGCTACTGGCTTTATGACATTGATTCCATGGCTGAGGGATATCCCATAGTATATAAGTACCACAACTTTTTTCTTCCCTGGGATATTTAAGGTGAACTGAAATCGTTTTTCTTATAAACGGAGCAGCCCTAAACATTGGTGTTGCTGTTTCTTGTTGATTTTCTGTTTGCCCAATGTATTAGCCTAGGAGTGGAAGTACCCTAGGCTCTGTAGCTCTGTTTTTAGATGTTTCAGGAAACACCATGGACTTCTCCAGAGTGGCTCTTGTCAATTTACATCCCTCTCATCATTGTCAAAAGACTCCCTGTTCCACACATCTGTGCTGCCTTTCTAGTTTCTACAATTCTTTTGGATGTTCTGCTTAACCGGTTGGAAATGAGACTACTTTGTAGTGAGGATTTGCATTGCCCACTTGCTTGGTTGGCCAAAAAGTGCATATGCGTGTTTCCTTGAATATATTGCGGGAAACCACATATGCCATTTTTGGCCAAGTGCATCATTGTCAAAATTGGGCCGCGTTTCCTGTGCTTAAAATGCGATTCCAATCTACTTCTTGAAATATGTTTCCTGTAATCCTGCCTCGAATTAAAGTCTTCCTCGTTTCCTTCCATCTACAGATTTTTGGACGATAGTTGTCCATTATATCTCTGCAGGATTGTGAATTCCAGAGAACCTGAGCTCAGTTTTTTAACTCGCTTTGTTTGTGAGCTGGCCACAAACACGCAGGATTGCGTCAGGCCATATCCGTGTTCTGCTGCAGCAGGCTGAGCATTTGGTTAAATATCTTTCGTGATGGGAAATTAGAGGGGCGTGTGCCCGTCCAAATGCTTACAGCATGTCTCTCATTGGTTCCCCCTATTCCCTTTTAATCTCCACACAAATTGAAAACTGTGTGACACAGGAGGTTAAACGCACTGACTCTCTCAGCGGGGAGATTTATAGTAAAGTGGCTGGAATGGTGAACCCGAGCACAAGGAGAGGATAAAGGAGGTGTATTTTAGAAAGATGTCTGGGTCACACGTTGTCCCATCCTCTGGGTTTCCCATGCATGTTTTAGCTGTAATAAGATTCCCTGGACCCCAGAGAGTTGGGACCCAAGGAATAGGTTGCACAGATTTTTGCTTTAAATGGTCTGCATTTGCTCACATAAGCTCACCAATTTTCTCAGCCCCAAGTGTCCAGCCTTATGTCTCATCCAGCTGTGGGTGTAGCTGTGGTCAGTCCCAATTGCATCAGAGCCCCTTAACAAATTCTGTAAGGATTTCGCTGTTTTTGTGATTTAGTTTGAAATTTATATTTATATTGGGGTTGAGCTGATTTTCACTGCCGTGTTTATGCCATTCTGTACACTCTTGATTCCCTTAAGGAGACATATCAACACATAGGTATTAAGATTCTTACTAGTCAGATATATTTATCGGCAGGGAATAGGGGATGTTGAGTTCAGTTCACTGAGCAAGGTGTAGTTCTTGTCTACTACACATTTGTTTTATGGAACGCTACCTGTGCTAATATCAAACTCTGGTTTTATGCACCAACGCACCTCACCTTTCCTCTTAAGCAGGCATAAGTGTGTTTTTTTTTTCTAAATGTGAGACTCTGTTCTGTTTTCTAATTCAGCTCATGTGTAGCCATGTTTACATTCCCTTCATAAGTGATATCTTATGATGAGTTTCTTTTTCTGTGTAACTTTTTTCCCTTAGAATCATCGTACCTTACTCCAGTCATTATGCTGCTACTGACTTGATGACATTGATTCCATGGCTGAGGGATATCCCATAGTAAGTAAGTACCACAACTTCTTTATCTACTTTTCTCTTTCCTGGGATATTTGTGGTGTACTGAAGTGCATTTTTTTGTAAACAAAGCAGCCCTAAAGTTTGGGGTGGCTGTTTCTTGTTGATTTTCAGTTTTCCCAATGTATACGCCCATGAGTGGAAGTACCCTAAACTCTTTAGCTCAGTTTTCAGATATTTTAATAAACACCGTGGACTTCTCCAGAGTGGCTCTTGGCAATTTACATCCCTCCTTTCAGCGTAACAAAGCTCACTGTTCCACACGACTGTGCTGCATTTCTAGATTTTACATTTTTGGGGGATGTTCTGTTTCACCATTGGCAAATGAGACTTATTTGTAGTCTGGCTTTGCATTGCCCACTTGATTCGTTGGCCAAAAAGTGCGTATGTGTGTTTTCGTGAATATATTGAGGAAAAAACGCATCTGCCCTTTTTGCCAAGGGCTTCATTGTCGAAGTTGTGCCACATTTCCTGTGCTTAAAATGTGATTCCTATCTACCTCTTCAAATATGTTTCCTGCAGTCCTACCTCAATTTCCGGTCCTCCTCGTTTCCTTCCCTCAACAGATTGTTGGAAGATAGTGGTCCATTATAACTCTGAAAGTTTGTGAATTCCTGAGACGCTGAGCTCCATTTTTTAACTCGCATTTTTTCTGAGCTTGCCACAGAACCGTAGCCTGGCTTCAGGCACTATCTTGGTTCTGGGGCTGCAGAATGAGGTTTGGGTTAACTCTTCTTCGTGATGGGAAATTAGACTACCATGTGCCCGTCCAAATGCTTACAGCAAATCTCTTGTTACTTCCACCTCTTCCCATTCATCCTCCACAAAATTTCTGAACAGTTTGAAACATGAGGTTAAATATGCTGATTCTCCAAGAAGGGAGATTAATACTAAAGTGACTGGAATGGGAAACCCGCCAGAAGGAGAGGAAAAAAGAGGAGGGTTTTATAAAGCTGTCTGGATCACACGTTGTCCCATCCTCTGGGTTTCCCATGCATGTTTTAGCTGTCATAAGATTCCCTTGAATCTAGAGTGTTGGGACCCTTGGAATGGGTTGCATGCATTATTGCTTTAAATGGTCTGCATTTGCTCACAACCTCACCAATGCTCTCAGCCCCAAGTGTCCAACGTTATGTCTCATCCTCCTGTGGGTGTAGATTGGGTCAATCCAGGTTGCTTCAGAGATCCTGAATGAATTTTGTAAGAATTTTGTTGTTTTTGTGTATTGTTTTTGAAATTAATTTTTATAATGGGGTTGAGCTGATTTTCCCTGCCGTGTTTATGCCACTCTATACACGTTTGATTCGCTTACAGACATATTTGAATACATAGGAATTAAACTTCATACTAGTCAGATATATTCCTCTGCAGGGAATAGGGGATGTTGAGTCCAGTTCACTGAGCAAGGAGTAGGTCTTGTCTATTACACGTTTGGTTTATGGAACTGTACGTGTGCTAATATCAAACTCGGGTGTTTTGCATCACCCCACCTCACCTTTCGCTTTAAGCAGATATAAGAGTTTTTTTTTCTAAATGTGAGACTGTGTTCTGTTTTCTAATTCAGCTCATGTGTAGCCATGTTTACACACCCTTCATAAGTGATATCTTATGATAAGTTTCTTTTTCTGTGTTACTTATTTCACTTAGAAACATCGTACCTAAATCCAGTCATTATGCTGCTACTGGCTGTATGACATTGATTCCATGGCTGCGGCATATCCAATAGTATGTAAGTACCACAACTTTTTTCTTTCCTGGGATATTTAAGGTGTACTGAAGTCGATTTTCTTGTAAATGGAGCAGCCCTAAACTTTGGTGTAGCTGTCTCTTGTTGATTTTCTCTTTACCCCATGTATTAGCCCATGAGTGGAAGTACCCTAGGCTCTGTAGCTCTGTTTTTAAATGTTTCAGGAAACACCATGGACTTCTCCAGAGTGGCTCTTGTCAATTTCCATCCCGCCTATCATTGTCAAAAGACTCCCTCTTCCACGCAGCAGTGCTGCCTTTCTAGTTTTTACAATTCTTTAGGATGTGCTGTTTAACCGGTTGGACATGAGACAAATTTGTAGTGAGAATTTGCATTGCCCTCTTGCTTGGTTGGCCAAAAAGTGTATATGCGTGTTTCCTTGAATATATTGCAGGAACCACATACGCCATTTTTGGCCAAGTGCATCATTGTCAAAAGTGGGCCGCTTTTCCTGTGCTTAAAATGCAATTCCAATCTACATCTTGAAATATGTTTCCTGTAATCCTGCCTCGAATTAAAGTACTCCTCGTTTCCTTCCATCAACAGATTTTTGGACGATAGTTGTCCATTATATCTCTGCAGGTTTGTGAATTCCAGAGAACCTGAGCTCAGTTTTTCAACTCGCTTTGTTTGTGAGCTGGCCACAAACCCACAGGACTGTGTCAGGCCATATCCGTGTTCTGCTGCAGGAGGCTGAGCATTTTGTTAAATATTCTTCATGATGGGAAATTAGAGGGGCGTGTGCCCATCCAAATGTTACAGAATGTCTCTCATTGGTTCCGCCGATTCCCTTTTAATCTCCACACAAATTGCAAACTGTGTGAAACAGGAGGTTAAAGGCACTGACTCTCTAAGGGGGGAAATTTATAGTAAAGTGGCTGGAATGGTGAACCCGAGCACAAGGAGAGGATAAAGGAGGTGTATTTTAGAAAGATGTCCGGGTCACACGTTGTCCCATCCTCTGGGTTTCCCAAGCATGTTTTAGCTGTAATAAGATACATTGGGCCCCAGAGAGGTGGCACCCAAGGAATGGGTGGCACTCAGTATTGCTTTAAATGGTCTGCATTTGCTCACTCAACCTCACCAATCTTCTCAGCCCCAAGTGTCCAGCCTTATGTCTCATCCAGCTGTGGGTGTAGATGTGGTCAGTCCCAGTTGCATCAGAGCCCCTTAACAAATTCTGTAAGGATTTCACTGTTTTTGTGTTTTAGTTTGATATTTATTTTTATAATGGGGTTGAGCTGATTTTCACTGCCGTGTTTATGTCACTCTATACACTCTTGATTCCCTTATGGAGACATATTAATACATAGGTATTAAGATTCTTACTAGTCAGATATATTAATCTGAAGGAATAGGGGATGTTGAGTTCAGTTCACTGAGCAAGGAGTAAGTCTTGTCTACTACACATTTGTTTTATGCAACGCTACCTGTGCTAATATCAAACTCTGGTTTTATGCATCAACCCACCTCACCTTTCCCCTTAAGCAGGCATAAGTGTGTTTTATTTTTTTTTCTAAATGTGAGACTCTGTTCTGTTTTCTATTCAGCTCATGTGTAGCCATGTTTACATTCCCTTCATAAGTGATATCTTATGATAAGTTTCTTTTTCTGTGTTACTTATTTCACTTAGAAACCTCGTACCTAAATCCAGTCATTATGCTGCTATTGCCTTTATGACATTGATTCCATGGCTGAGGGATATCCCATAGTACGTAAGTACCACAACTTCTTTATCCACTTTTATTTTTCCTGGGATATTTGAGGTGTACTTAAGTGGATTTCTTTGTAAACAAAGCAGCCCTAAACTTTGGGGTGGCTGTTTCTTGTTGATTTTCAGTTTTCCCAATGTATATGCCCATGAGTGGAAGTACCCTAAACTCCTCAGCTCAGTTTTCAGATGTTTGAGGAAACACAGTGGACTTCTCCAGAGTGGCTCTTGGCAAGTTACATCCCTCCCATCAGTGTAACAAGGCTTACTGTTCCACACGTCTGTGCTGCATTTCTAGATTTTACCATTTTTTTTTTGGATATTCTGTTGGACCATTGGCAAATGAGAGTTATTTGTAGTCCGTTTTTGCATTGCCCACTTGATTCGTTTGCCAAAAAGCGCATATGCGTGTTTTCTTGAATATATTGAGGAAAAAACGCATCCGCCCTTTTGGCCAATTGCATCATTGTTGAAGTTGTGCCACATTTCCTGTGCCTAAAAGGTGATTCCTATCTACCTCTTCAAATATGTTTCCTGCAGTCCTGCCTCAATTTCCATTCCTCCTCATTTCCTTCCCTCAACAGAGTTTTGCACAATAGTTGTCCATTATAAGTCTGAAAGTTTGTAATTTCCTGAGACCCTGAGCTCCATTTTTTAACTTGCTTTTTCTCTGAGCTTGCCACAGACCCGTAGCCTGGCTTCAGGCCCTATCTGGGTTCTGGGGTGGCAGCATGAGTTTTGGGTTAACTCTTCTTCGTGATGGGAAATTAGAGTGCCATGTGCCCGTCCAAATGCTTACAGCAAATCTCTTATTACTTCCACCTCTTCCCATTCAGCCTCCACACAATTTGTGAACAGTGTGAAACATGAGGTTAAATGTGCTGATTCTCCAGGACGGGAGATTTATAGTAAAGTGAGTGGAATGGCAAACCCGAGCACAAGGAGACAAAAACGGAGAAGCGTTTTAGAAAGCTGTCCGGATCACACGCTGCCCCATCCTCTGGGTTTCCCATGCATGTTTTAGCTGTCATAAGATTCCCTTGAAGCTAGAGTGTTGGGACCCTTGGAATGGGTTGCATGCATTATTGCTTTAAATGGTCTGCATTTGCTCACAACCTCACCAATGCTCTCAGCCCCAAGTGTCCAACGTTATGTCTCATCCACCTGTGGGTGTAGATGGGGTCAATCCAGGTTGCTTCAGAGCTCCTGAATGAATTTCGTAAGAATTTTGTTGTTTTTGTGTATTGTTTTTGAAATTAATTTTTATAATGGGGTTGAGTTGATTTTCCCTGCCGTGTTTATGCCACTCTATACACGTTTGATTCTCTTACAGACATATTTGAATACATAGGAATTAAACTTCATACTAGTCAGATATATTCCTCTGCAGGGAATAGGGGATGTTGAGTCCAGTTCACTGAGCAAGGAGTAGGTCTTGTCTATTACACGTTTGGTTTATGGAACCGTACGTGTGCTAATATCAAACTCGGGTGTTTTGCATCACCCCACCTCACCTTTCGCTTTAAGCAGATATGAGTTTTATTTTTTTTTCTAAATGTGAGACTCTGTTCTGTTTTCTAATTCAGCTCGTGTGTAGCCATGTTTACCTTCCCTTCATAAGTGATATCTTATGATAAGTTTCTTTTTCTGTGTTACTTATTTCACTTAAAAACATCGTACCTAAATCCAGTCATTATGCTGCTACTGGCTTTATGACATTGATTCCATGGCTGAGGGATATCCCATAGTATATAAGTACCACAACTTTTTTCTTCCCTGGGATATTTAAGGTGAACTGAAATCGTTTTTCTTATAAACGGAGCAGCCCTAAACTTTGGTGTTGCTGTTTCTTGTTGATTTTCTGTTTGCCCAATGTATTAGCCTAGGAGTGGAAGTACCCTAGGCTCTGTAGCTCTGTTTTTAGATGTTTCAGGAAACACCATGGACTTCTCCAGAGTGGCTCTTGTCAATTTACATCCCTCTCATCATTGTCAAAAGACTCCCTGTTCCACACATCTGTGCTGCCTTTCTAGTTTCTACAATTCTTTTGGATGTTCTGCTTAACCGGTTGGAAATGAGACTGCTTTGTAGTGAGGATTTGCATTGCCCACTTGCTTGGTTGGCCAAAAAGTGCATATGCGTGTTTCCTTGAATATATTGCGGGAAACCACATATGCCATTTTTGGCCAAGTGCATCATTGTCAAAATTGGGCCGCGTTTCCTGTGCTTAAAATGCGATTCCAATCTACTTCTTGAAATATGTTTCCTGTAATCCTGCCTCGAATTAAAGTCTTCCTCGTTTCCTTCCATCTACAGATTTTTGGATGATAGTTGTCCATTATATCTCTGCAGGATTGTGAATTCCAGAGAACCTGAGCTCAGTTTTTTAACTCGCTTTGTTTGTGAGCTGGCCACAAACACGCAGGATTGCGTCAGGCCATATCCGTGTTCTGCTGCAGCAGGCTGAGCATTTGGTTAAATATTTTTCGTGATGGGAAATTAGAGGGGCGTGTGCCCGTCCAAATGCTTAGAGCATGTCTCTCATTGGTTCCCCCTATTCCCTTTTAATCTCCACACAAATTGAAAACTGTGTGACACAGGAGGTTAAACGCACTGACTCTCTCAGCAGGGAGATTTATAGTAAAGGGGCTGGAATGGTGAACCCGAGCACAAGGAGAGGATAAAGGAGGTGTATTTTAGAAAGATGTCTGGGTCACACGTTGTCCCATCCTCTGGGTTTCCCATGCATGTTTTAGCTGTAATAAGATTCCCTGGACCCCAGAGAGTTGGGACCCAAGGAATAGGTTGCACAGATTTTTGCTTTAAATGGTCTGCATTTGCTCACATAACCTCACCAATTTTCTCAGCCCCAAGTGTCCAGCCTTATGTCTCATCCAGCTGTGGGTGTAGCTGTGGTCAGTCCCAATTGCATCAGAGCCCCTTAACAAATTCTGTAAGGATTTCGCTGTTTTTGTGATTTAGTTTGAAATTTATATTTATATTGGGGTTGAGCTGATTTTCACTGCCGTGTTTATGCCATTCTGTACACTCTTGATTCCCTTAAGGAGACATATCAACACATAGGTATTAAGATTCTTACTAGTCAGATATATTTATCGGCAGGGAATAGGGGATGTTGAGTTCAGTTCACTGAGCAAGGTGTAGTTCTTGTCTACTACACATTTGTTTTATGGAACGCTACCTGTGCTAATATCAAACTCTGGTTTTATGCACCAACGCACCTCACCTTTCCTCTTAAGCAGGCATAAGTGTTTTTTTTTTTCTAAATGTGAGACTCTGTTCTGTTTTCTAATTCAGCTCATGTGTAGCCATGTTTACATTCCCTTCATAAGTGATATCTTATGATGAGTTTCTTTTTCTGTGTAACTTTTTTCCCTTAGAATCATCGTACCTTACTCCAGTCATTATGCTGCTACTGACTTGATGACATTGATTCCATGGCTGAGGGATATCCCATAGTACGTAAGTACCACAACTTCTTTATCTACTTTTCTCTTTCCTGGGATATTTGTGGTGTACTGAAGTGCATTTTTTTGTAAACAAAGCAGCCCTAAAGTTTGGGGTGGCTGTTTTTTGTTGATTTTCAGTTTTCCCAATGTATACGCCCATGAGTGGAAGTACCCTCAACTCTTTAGCTCAGTTTTCAGATATTTTAATAAACACCGTGGACTTCTCCAGAGTGGCTCTTGGCAATTTACATCCCTCCTTTCAGCGTAACAAAGCTCACTGTTCCACACGACTGTGCTGCATTTCTAGATTTTACATTTTTTTGGGATGTTCTGTTTCACCATTGGCAAATGAGACTTATTTGTAGTCTGGCTTTGCATTGCCCACTTGATTCGTTGGCCAAAAAGTGCGTATGTGTGTTTTCGTGAATATATTGAGGAAAAAACGCATCTGCCCTTTTTGCCAAGGGCTTCATTGTCGAAGTTGTGCCACATTTCCTGTGCTTAAAATGTGATTCCTATCTACCTCTTCAAATATGTTTCCTGCAGTCCTACCTCAATTTCCGGTCCTCCTCGTTTCCTTCCCTCAACAGATTGTTGGAAGATAGTGGTCCATTATAACTCTGAAAGTTTGTGAATTCCTGAGACGCTGAGCTCCATTTTTTAACTCGCATTTTTTCTGAGCTTGCCACAGAACCGTAGCCTGGCTTCAGGCACTATCTTGGTTCTGGGGCTGCAGAATGAGGTTTGGGTTAACTCTTCTTCGTGATGGGAAATTAGACTGCCATGTGCCCGTCCAAATGCTTACAGCAAATCTCTTGTTACTTCCACCTCTTCCCATTCATCCTCCACAAAATTTCTGAACAGTTTGAAACATGAGGTTAAATATGCTGATTCTCCAAGAAGGGAGATTAATACTAAAGTGACTGGAATGGGAAACCCGCCAGAAGGAGAGGAAAAAAGAGGAGGGTTTTATAAAGCTGTCTGGATCACACGTTGTCCCATCCTCTGGGTTTCCCATGCATGTTTTAGCTGTCATAAGATTCCCTTGAATCTAGAGTGTTGGGACCCTTGGAATGGGTTGCATGCATTATTGCTTTAAATGGTCTGCATTTGCTCACAACCTCACCAATGCTCTCAGCCCCAAGTGTCCAACGTTATGTCTCATCCTCCTGTGGGTGTAGATTGGGTCAATCCAGGTTGCTTCAGAGATCCTGAATGAATTTTGTAAGAATTTTGTTGTTTTTGTGTATTGTTTTTGAAATTAATTTTTATAATGGGGTTGAGCTGATTTTCCCTGCCGTGTTTATGCCACTCTATACACGTTTGATTCGCTTACAGACATATTTGAATACATAGGAATTAAACTTCATACTAGTCAGATATATTCCTCTGCAGGGAATAGGGGATGTTGAGTCCAGTTCACTGAGCAAGGAGTAGGTCTTGTCTATTACACGTTTGGTTTATGGAACTGTACGTGTGCTAATATCAAACTCGGGTGTTTTGCATCACCCCACCTCACCTTTCGCTTTAAGCAGATATAAGAGTTTTTTTTTCTAAATGTGAGACTGTGTTCTGTTTTCTAATTCAGCTCATGTGTAGCCATGTTTACACACCCTTCATAAGTGATATCTTATGATAAGTTTCTTTTTCTGTGTTACTTATTTCACTTAGAAACATCGTACCTAAATCCAGTCATTATGCTGCTACTGGCTGTATGACATTGATTCCATGGCTGCGGCATATCCAATAGTATGTAAGTACCACAACTTTTTTCTTTCCTGGGATATTTAAGGTGTACTGAAGTCGATTTTCTTGTAAATGGAGCAGCCCTAAACTTTGGTGTAGCTGTCTCTTGTTGATTTTCTGTTTACCCCATGTATTAGCCCATGAGTGGAAGTACCCTAGGCTCTGTAGCTCTGTTTTTAAATGTTTCAGGAAACACCATGGACTTCTCCAGAGTGGCTCTTGTCAATTTCCATCCCGCCTATCATTGTCAAAAGACTCCCTCTTCCACGCAGCAGTGCTGCCTTTCTAGTTTTTACAATTCTTTAGGATGTGCTGTTTAACCGGTTGGACATGAGACTAATTTGTAGTGAGGATTTGCCATTGCCCTCTTGCTTGGTTGGCCAAAAAGTGTATATGCGTGTTTCCTTGAATATATTGCAGGAAACCACATACGCCATTTTTGGCCAAGTGCATCATTGTCAAAAGTGGGCCGCTTTTCCTGTGCTTAAAATGCGATTCCAATCTACATCTTGAAATATGTTTCCTGTAATCCTGCCTCGAATTAAAGTACTCCTCGTTTCCTTCCATCAACAGATTTTTGGACGATAGTTGTCCATTATATCTCTGCAGGTTTGTGAATTCCAGAGAACCTGAGCTCAGTTTTTCAACTCGCTTTGTTTGTGAGCTGGCCACAAACCCACAGGACTGTGTCAGGCCATATCCGTGTTCTGCTGCAGGAGGCTGAGCATTTTGTTAAATATTCTTCATGATGGGAAATTAGAGGGGCGTGTGCCCGTCCAAATGTTACAGAATGTCTCTCATTGGTTCCGCCTATTCCCTTTTAATCTCCACACAAATTGCAAACTGTGTGAAACAGGAGGTTAAAGGCACTGACTCTCTAAGGGGGGAAATTTATAGTAAAGTGGCTGGAATGGTGAACCCGAGCACAAGGAGAGGATAAAGGAGGTGTATTTTAGAAAGATGTCCGGGTCACACGTTGTCCCATCCTCTGGGTTTCCCAAGCATGTTTTAGCTGTAATAAGATACATTGGGCCCCAGAGAGGTGGCACCCAAGGAATGGGTGGCACTCAGTATTGCTTTAAATGGTCTGCATTTGCTCACTCAACCTCACCAATCTTCTCAGCCCCAAGTGTCCAGCCTTATGTCTCATCCAGCTGTGGGTGTAGATGTGGTCAGTCCCAGTTGCATCAGAGCCCCTTAACAAATTCTGTAAGGATTTCACTGTTTTTGTGTTTTAGTTTGATATTTATTTTTATAATGGGGTTGAGCTGATTTTCACTGCCGTGTTTATGTCACTCTATACACTCTTGATTCCCTTATGGAGACATATTAATACATAGGTATTAAGATTCTTACTAGTCAGATATATTAATCTGAAGGAATAGGGGATGTTGAGTTCAGTTCACTGAGCAAGGAGTAAGTCTTGTCTACTACACATTTGTTTTATGCAACGCTACCTGTGCTAATATCAAACTCTGGTTTTATGCATCAACCCACCTCACCTTTCCCCTTAAGCAGGCATAAGTGTGTTTTATTTTTTTTTCTAAATGTGAGACTCTGTTCTGTTTTCTAATTCAGCTCATGTGTAGCCATGTTTACATTCCCTTCATAAGTGATATCTTATGATAAGTTTCTTTTTCTGTGTTACTTATTTCACTTAGAAACCTCGTACCTAAATCCAGTCATTATGCTGCTATTGCCTTTATGACATTGATTCCATGGCTGAGGGATATCCCATAGTACGTAAGTACCACAACTTCTTTATCCACTTTTATTTTTCCTGGGATATTTTAGGTGTACTTAAGTGGATTTCTTTGTAAACAAAGCAGCCCTAAACTTTGGGGTGGCTGTTTCTTGTTGATTTTCAGTTTTCCCAATGTATATGCCCATGAGTGGAAGTACCCTAAACTCCTCAGCTCAGTTTTCAGATGTTTGAGGAAACACAGTGGACTTCTCCAGAGTGGCTCTTGGCAAGTTACATCCCTCCCATCAGTGTAACAAGGCTTACTGTTCCACACGTCTGTGCTGCATTTCTAGATTTTACCATTTTTTTTGGATATTCTGTTGGACCATTGGCAAATGAGAGTTATTTGTAGTCCGTTTTTGCATTGCCCACTTGATTCGTTTGCCAAAAAGCGCATATGCGTGTTTTCTTGAATATATTGAGGAAAAAACGCATCCGCCCTTTTGGCCAATTGCATCATTGTTGAAGTTGTGCCACATTTCCTGTGCCTAAAAGGTGATTCCTATCTACCTCTTCAAATATGTTTCCTGCAGTCCTGCCTCAATTTCCATTCCTCCTCATTTCCTTCCCTCAACAGATTTTTGCACAATAGTTGTCCATTATAAGTCTGAAAGTTTGTAATTTCCTGAGACCCTGAGCTCCATTTTTTAACTTGCTTTTTTTCTGAGCTTGCCACAGACCCGTAGCCTGGCTTCAGGCACTATCTGGGTTCTGGGGTGGCAGCATGAGTTTTGGGTTAACTCTTCTTCGTGATGGGAAATTAGAGTGCCATGTGCCCGTCCAAATGCTTACAGCAAATCTCTTATTACTTCCACCTCTTCCCATTCAGCCTCCACACAATTTGTGAACAGTGTGAAACATGAGGTTAAATGTGCTGATTCTCCAAGACGGGAGATTTATAGTAAAGTGAGTGGAATGGCAAACCCGAGCACAAGGAGACAAAAACGGAGAAGCGTTTTAGAAAGCTGTCCGGATCACACGCTGCCCCATCCTCTGGGTTTCCCATGCGTGTTTTAGCTGTCATAAGATTCCCTTGAAGCTAGAGTGTTGGGACCCTTGGAATGGGTTGCATGCATTATTGCTTTAAATGGTCTGCATTTGCTCACAACCTCACCAATGCTCTCAGCCCCAAGTGTCCAACGTTATGTCTCATCCACCTGTGGGTGTAGATGGGGTCAATCCAGGTTGCTTCAGAGCTCCTGAATGAATTTCATAAGAATTTTGTTGTTTTTGTGTATTGTTTTTGAAATTAATTTTTATAATGGGGTTGAGCTGATTTTCCCTGCCGTGTTTATGCCACTCTATACACGTTTGATTCCCTTACAGACATATTTGAATACATAGGAATTAAACTTCATACTAGTCAGATATATTCCTCTGCAGGGAATAGGGGATGTTGAGTCCAGTTCACTGAGCAAGGAGTAGGTCTTGTCTATTACACGTTTGGTTTATGGAACCGTACGTGTGCTAATATCAAACTCGGGTGTTTTGCATCACCCCACCTCACCTTTCGCTTTAAGCAGATATAAGAGTTTTATTTTTTTTTCTAAATGTGAGACTCTGTTCTGTTTTCTAATTCAGCTCGTGTGTAGCCATGTTTACCTTCCCTTCATAAGTGATATCTTATGATAAGTTTCTTTTTCTGTGTTACTTATTTCACTTAGAAACATCGTACCTAAATCCAGTCATTATGCTGCTACTGGCTTTATGACATTGATTCCATGGCTGAGGGATATCCCATAGTATATAAGTACCTCAACTTTTTTCTTTCCTGGGATATTTAAGGTGAACTGAAATCGTTTTTCTTATAAACGGAGCAGCCCTAAACATTGGTGTTGCTGTTTCTTGTTGATTTTCTGTTTGCCCAATGTATTAGCCTAGGAGTGGAAGTACCCTAGGCTCTGTAGCTCTGTTTTTAGATGTTTCAGGAAACACCATGGACTTCTCCAGAGTGGCTCTTGTCAATTTACATCCCTCTCATCATTGTCAAAAGACTCCCTGTTCCACACATCTGTGCTGCCTTTCTAGTTTCTACAATTCTTTTGGATGTTCTGCTTAACCGGTTGGAAATGAGACTACTTTGTAGTGAGGATTTGCATTGCCCACTTGCTTGGTTGGCCAAAAAGTGCATATGCGTGTTTCCTTGAATATATTGCGGGAAACCACATATGCCATTTTTGGCCAAGTGCATCATTGTCAAAATTGGGCCGCGTTTCCTGTGCTTAAAATGCGATTCCAATCTACTTCTTGAAATATGTTTCCTGTAATCCTGCCTCGAATTAAAGTCTTCCTCGTTTCCTTCCATCTACAGATTTTTGGACGATAGTTGTCCATTATATCTCTGCAGGATTGTGAATTCCAGAGAACCTGAGCTCAGTTTTTTAACTCGCTTTGTTTGTGAGCTGGCCACAAACACGCAGGATTGCGTCAGGCCATATCCGTGTTCTGCTGCAGCAGGCTGAGCATTTGGTTAAATATTTTTCGTGATGGGAAATTAGAGGGGCGTGTGCCCGTCCAAATGCTTACAGCATGTCTCTCATTGGTTCCCCCTATTCCCTTTTAATCTCCACACAAATTGAAAACTGTGTGACACAGGAGGTTAAACGCACTGACTCTCTCAGCGGGGAGATTTATAGTAAAGTGGCTGGAATGGTGAACCCGAGCACAAGGAGAGGATAAAGGAGGTGTATTTTAGAAAGATGTCTGGGTCACACGTTGTCCAATCCTCTGGGTTTCCCATGCATGTTTTAGCTGTAATAAGATTCCCTGGACCCCAGAGAGTTGGGACCCAAGGAATAGGTTGCACAGATTTTTGCTTTAAATGGTCTGCATTTGCTCACATAACCTCACCAATTTTCTCAGCCCCAAGTGTCCAGCCTTATGTCTCATCCAGCTGTGGGTGTAGCTGTGGTCAGTCCCAATTGCATCAGAGCCCCTTAACAAATTCTGTAAGGATTTCGCTGTTTTTGTGATTTAGTTTGAAATTTATATTTATATTGGGGTTGAGCTGATTTTCACTGCCGTGTTTATGCCATTCTGTACACTCTTGATTCCCTTAAGGAGACATATCAACACATAGGTATTAAGATTCTTACTAGTCAGATATATTTATCGGCAGGGAATAGGGGATGTTGAGTTCAGTTCACTGAGCAAGGTGTAGTTCTTGTCTACTACACATTTGTTTTATGGAACGCTACCTGTGCTAATATCAAACTCTGGTTTTATGCACCAACGCACCTCACCTTTCCTCTTAAGCAGGCATAAGTGTGTTTTTTTTTTCTAAATGTGAGACTCTGTTCTGTTTTCTAATTCAGCTCATGTGTAGCCATGTTTACATTCGCTTCATAAGTGATATCTTATGATGAGTTTCTTTTTCTGTGTAACTTTTTTCCCTTAGAATCATCGTACCTTACTCCAGTCATTATGCTGCTACTGACTTTATGACATTGATTCCATGGCTGAGGGATATCCCATAGTACGTAAGTACCACAACTTCTTTATCTACTTTTCTCTTTCCTGGGATATTTGTGGTGTACTGAAGTGCATTTTTTTGTAAACAAAGCAGCCCTAAAGTTTGGGGTGGCTGTTTTTTGTTGATTTTCAGTTTTCCCAATGTATACGCCCATGAGTGGAAGTACCCTAAACTCTTTAGCTCAGTTTTCAGATATTTTAATAAACACCGTGGACTTCTCCAGAGTGGCTCTTGGCAATTTACATCCCTCCTTTCAGCGTAACAAAGCTCACTGTTCCACACGACTGTGCTGCATTTCTAGATTTTACATTTTTTTGGGATGTTCTGTTTCACCATTGGCAAATGAGACTTATTTGTAGTCTGGCTTTGCATTGCCCACTTGATTTGTTGGCCAAAAAGTGCGTATGTGTGTTTTCGTGAATATATTGAGGAAAAAACGCATCTGCCCTTTTTGCCAAGGGCTTCATTGTCGAAGTTGTGCCACATTTCCTGTGCTTAAAATGTGATTCCTATCTACCTCTTCAAATATGTTTCCTGCAGTCCTACCTCAATTTCCGGTCCTCCTCGTTTCCTTCCCTCAACAGATTGTTGGAAGATAGTGGTCCATTATAACTCTGAAAGTTTGTGAATTCCTGAGACCCTGAGCTCCATTTTTTAACTCGCATTTTTTCTGAGCTTGCCACAGAACCGTAGCCTGGCTTCAGGCACTATCTTGGTTCTGGGGCTGCAGAATGAGGTTTGGGTTAACTCTTCTTCGTGATGGGAAATTAGACTACCATGTGCCCGTCCAAATGCTTACAGCAAATCTCATGTTACTTCCACCTCTTCCCATTCATCCTCCACAAAATTTCTGAACAGTTTGAAACATGAGGTTAAATATGCTGATTCTCCAAGAAGGGAGATTAATACTAAAGTGACTGGAATGGGAAACCCTCCAGAAGGAGAGGAAAAAAGAGGAGGGTTTTATAAAGCTGTCTGGATCACACGTTGTCCCATCCTCTGGGTTTCCCATGCATGTTTTAGCTGTCATAAGATTCCCTTGAATCTAGAGTGTTGGGACCCTTGGAATGGGTTGCATGCATTATTGCTTTAAATGGTCTGCATTTGCTCACAACCTCACCAATGCTCTCAGCCCCAAGTGTCCAACGTTATGTCTCATCCTCCTGTGGGTGTAGATTGGGTCAATCCAGGTTGCTTCAGAGATCCTGAATGAATTTTGTAAGAATTTTGTTGTTTTTGTGTATTGTTTTTGAAATTAATTTTTATAATGGGGTTGAGCTGATTTTCCCTGCCGTGTTTATGCCACTCTATACACGTTTGATTCGCTTACAGACATATTTGAATACATAGGAATTAAACTTCATACTAGTCAGATATATTCCTCTGCAGGGAATAGGGGATGTTGAGTCCAGTTCACTGAGCAAGGAGTAGGTCTTGTCTATTACACGTTTGGTTTATGGAACTGTACGTGTACTAATATCAAACTCGGGTGTTTTGCATCACCCCACCTCACCTTTCGCTTTAAGCAGATATAAGAGTTTTTTTCTAAATGTGAGACTGTGTTCTGTTTTCTAATTCAGCTCATGTGTAGCCATGTTTACACACCCTTCATAAGTGATATCTTATGATAAGTTTCTTTTTCTGTGTTACTTATTTCACTTAGAAACATCGTACCTAAATCCAGTCATTATGCTGCTACTGGCTGTATGTCATTGATTCCATGGCTGCGGCATATCCAATAGTATGTAAGTACCACAACTTTTTTCTTTCCTGGGATATTTAAGGTGTACTGAAGTCGATTTTCTTGTAAATGGAGCAGCCCTAAACTTTGGTGTAGCTGTCTCTTGTTGATTTTCTGTTTACCCCATGTATTAGCCCATGAGTGGAAGTACCCTAGGCTCTGTAGCTCTGTTTTTAAATGTTTCAGGAAACACCATGGACTTCTCCAGAGTGGCTCTTGTCAATTTCCATCCCGCCTATCATTGTCAAAAGACTCCCTCTTCCACGCAGCAGTGCTGCCTTTCTAGTTTTTACAATTCTTTAGGATGTGCTGTTTAACCGGTTGGACATGAGACTAATTTGTAGTGAGGATTTGCATTGCCCTCTTGCTTGGTTGGCCAAAAAGTGTATATGCGTGTTTCCTTGAATATATTGTAGGAAACCACATACGCCATTTTTGGCCAAGTGCATCATTGTCAAAATTGGGCCGCTTTTCCTGTGCTTAAAATGTGATTCCAATCTACATCTTGAAATATGTTTCCTGTAATCCTGCCTCGAATTAAAGTACTCCTCGTTTCCTTCCATCAACAGATTTTTGGACGATAGTTGTCCATTATATCTCTGCAGGTTTGTGAAATCCAGAGAACCTGAGCTCAGTTTTTCAACTCGCTTTGTTTGTGAGCTGGCCACAAACCCACAGGACTGTGTCAGGCCATATCCGTGTTCTGCTGCAGGAGGCTGAGCATTTTGTTAAATATTCTTCATGATGGGAAATTAGAGGGGCGTGTGCCCGTCCAAATGTTACAGAATGTCTCTCATTGGTTCCGCCTATTCCCTTTTAATCTCCACACAAATTGCAAACTGTGTGAAACAGGAGGTTAAAGGCACTGACTCTCTAAGGGGGGAAATTTATAGTAAAGTGGCTGGAATGGTGAACCCGAGCACAAGGAGAGGATAAAGGAGGTGTATTTTAGAAAGATGTCCGGGTCACACGTTGTCCCATCCTCTGGGTTTCCCAAGCATGTTTTAGCTGTAATAAGATACATTGGGCCCCAGAGAGGTGGCACCCAAGGAATGGGTGGCACTCAGTATTGCTTTAAATGGTCTGCATTTGCTCACTCAACCTCACCAATCTTCTCAGCCCCAAGTGTCCAGCCTTATGTCTCATCCAGCTGTGGGTGTAGATGTGGTCAGTCCCAGTTGCATCAGAGCCCCTTAACAAATTCTGTAAGGATTTCACTGTTTTTGTGTTTTAGTTTGATATTTATTTTTATAATGGGGTTGAGCTGATTTTCACTGCCGTGTTTATGTCACTCTATACACTCTTGATTCCCTTATGGAGACATATTAATACATAGGTATTAAGATTCTTACTAGTCAGATATATTAATCTGAAGGAATAGGGGATGTTGAGTTCAGTTCACTGAGCAAGGAGTAAGTCTTGTCTACTACACATTTGTTTTATGCAACGCTACCTGTGCTAATATCAAACTCTGGTTTTATGCATCAACCCACCTCACCTTTCCCCTTAAGCAGGCATAAGTGTGTTTTATTTTTTTTTCTAAATGTGAGACTCTGTTCTGTTTTCTAATTCAGCTCATGTGTAGCCATGTTTACATTCCCTTCATAAGTGATATCTTATGATAAGTTTCTTTTTCTGTGTTACTTATTTCACTTAGAAACCTCGTACCTAAATCCAGTCATTATGCTGCTATTGCCTTTATGACATTGATTCCATGGCTGAGGGATATCCCATAGTACGTAAGTACCACAACTTCTTTATCCACTTTTATTTTTCCTGGGATATTTGAGGTGTACTTAAGTGGATTTCTTTGTAAACAAAGCAGCCCTAAACTTTGGGGTGGCTGTTTCTTGTTGATTTTCAGTTTTCCCAATGTATATGCCCATGAGTGGAAGTACCCTAAACTCCTCAGCTCAGTTTTCAGATGTTTGAGGAAACACAGTGGACTTCTCCAGAGTGGCTCTTGGCAAGTTACATCCCTCCCATCAGTGTAACAAGGCTTACTGTTCCACACGTCTGTGCTGCATTTCTAGATTTTACCTTTTTTTTTTTTTGGATATTCTGTTGGACCATTGGCAAATGAGAGTTATTTGTAGTCCGTTTTTGCATTGCCCACTTGATTCGTTTGCCAAAAAGCGCATATGCGTGTTTTCTTGAATATATTGAGGAAAAAACGCATCCGCCCTTTTGGCCAATTGCATCATTGTTGAAGTTGTGCCACATTTCCTGTGCCTAAAAGGTGATTCCTATCTACCTCTTCAAATATGTTTCCTGCAGTCCTGCCTCAATTTTCATTCCTCCTCATTTCCTTCCCTCAACAGATTTTTGCACAATAGTTGTCCATTATAAGTCTGAAAGTTTGTAATTTCCTGAGACCCTGAGCTCCATTTTTTAACTTGCTTTTTTTCTGAGCTTGCCACAGACCCGTAGCCTGGCTTCAGGCCCTATCTGGGTTCTGGGATGGCAGCATGAGTTTTGGGTTAACTCTTCTTCGTGATGGGAAATTAGAGTGCCATGTGCCCGTCCAAATGCTTACAGCAAATCTCTTATTACTTCCACCTCTTCCCATTCAGCCTCCACACAATTTGTGAACAGTGTGAAACATGAGGTTAAATGTGCTGATTCTCCAAGACGGGAGATTTATAGTAAAGTGAGTGGAATGGCAAACCCGAGCACAAGGAGACAAAAACGGAGAAGCGTTTTAGAAAGCTGTCCGGATCACACGCTGCCCCATCCTCTGGGATTCCCATGCGTGTTTTAGCTGTCATAAGATTCCCTTGAAGCTAGAGTGTTGGGACCCTTGGAATGGGTTGCATGCATTATTGCTTTAAATGGTCTGCATTTGCTCACAACCTCACCAATGCTCTCAGCCCCAAGTGTCCAACGTTATGTCTCATCCACCTGTGGGTGTAGATGGGGTCAATCCAGGTTGCTTCAGAGCTCCTGAATGAATTTCGTAAGAATTTTGTTGTTTTTGTGTATTGTTTTTGAAATTAATTTTTATAATGGGGTTGAGCTGATTTTCCCTGCCGTGTTTATGCCACTCTATACACGTTTGATTCCCTTACAGACATATTTGAATACATAGGAATTAAACTTCATACTAGTCAGATATATTCCTCTGCAGGGAATAGGGGATGTTGAGTCCAGTTCACTGAGCAAGGAGTAGGTCTTGTCTATTACACGTTTGGTTTATGGAACCGTACGTGTGCTAATATCAAACTCGGGTGTTTTGCATCACCCCACCTCACCTTTCGCTTTAAGCAGATATAAGAGTTTTATTTTTTTTTCTAAATGTGAGACTCTGTTCTGTTTTCTAATTCAGCTCCTGTGTAGCCATGTTTACCTTCCCTTCATAAGTGATATCTTATGATAAGTTTCTTTTTCTGTGTTACTTATTTCACTTAGAAACATCGTACCTAAATCCAGTCATTATGCTGCTACTGGCTTTATGACATTGATTCCATGGCTGAGGGATATCCCATAGTATATAAGTACCACAACTTTTTTCTTTCCTGGGATATTTAAGGTGAACTGAAATCGTTTTTCTTATAAACGGAGCAGCCCTAAACATTGGTGTTGCTGTTTCTTGTTGATTTTCTGTTTGCCCAATGTATTAGCCTAGGAGTGGAAGTACCCTAGGCTCTGTAGCTCTGTTTTTAGATGTTTCAGGAAACACCATGGACTTCTCCAGAGTGGCTCTTGTCAATTTACATCCCTCTCATCATTGTCAAAAGACTCCCTGTTCCACACATCTGTGCTGCCTTTCTAGTTTCTACAATTCTTTTGGATGTTCTGCTTAACCGGTTGGAAATGAGACTACTTTGTAGTGAGGATTTGCATTGCCCACTTGCTTGGTTGGCCAAAAAGTGCATATGCGTGTTTCCTTGAATATATTGCGGGAAACCACATATGCCATTTTTGGCCAAGTGCATCATTGTCAAAATTGGGCCGCGTTTCCTGTGCTTAAAATGCGATTCCAATCTACTTCTTGAAATATGTTTCCTGTAATCCTGCCTCGAATTAAAGTCTTCCTCGTTTCCTTCCATCTACAGATTTTTGGACGATAGTTGTCCATTATATCTCTGCAGGATTGTGAATTCCAGAGAACCTGAGCTCAGTTTTTTAACTCGCTTTGTTTGTGAGCTGGCCACAAACACGCAGGATTGCGTCAGGCCATATCCGTGTTCTGCTGCAGCAGGCTGAGCATTTGGTTAAATATTTTTCGTGATGGGAAATTAGAGGGGCGTGTGCCCGTCCAAATGCTTACAGCATGTCTCTCATTGGTTCCCCCTATTCCCTTTTAATCTCCACACAAATTGAAAACTGTGTGACACAGGAGGTTAAACGCACTGACTCTCTCAGCGGGGAGATTTATAGTAAAGTGGCTGGAATGGTGAACCCGAGCACAAGGAGAGGATAAAGGAGGTGTATTTTAGAAAGATGTCTGGGTCACACGTTGTCCCATCCTCTGGGTTTCCCATGCATGTTTTAGCTGTAATAAGATTCCCTGGACCCCAGAGAGTTGGGACCCAAGGAATAGGTTGCACAGATTTTTGCTTTAAATGGTCTGCATTTGCTCACATAAGCTCACCAATTTTCTCAGCCCCAAGTGTCCAGCCTTATGTCTCATCCAGCTGTGGGTGTAGCTGTGGTCAGTCCCAATTGCATCAGAGCCCCTTAACAAATTCTGTAAGGATTTCGCTGTTTTTGTGATTTAGTTTGAAATTTATATTTATATTGGGGTTGAGCTGATTTTCACTGCCGTGTTTATGCCATTCTGTACACTCTTGATTCCCTTAAGGAGACATATCAACACATAGGTATTAAGATTCTTACTAGTCAGATATATTTATCGGCAGGGAATAGGGGATGTTGAGTTCAGTTCACTGAGCAAGGTGTAGTTCTTGTCTACTACACATTTGTTTTATGGAACGCTACCTGTGCTAATATCAAACTCTGGTTTTATGCACCAACGCACCTCACCTTTCCTCTTAAGCAGGCATAAGTGTGTTTTTTTTTTCTAAATGTGAGACTCTGTTCTGTTTTCTAATTCAGCTCATGTGTAGCCATGTTTACATTCGCTTCATAAGTGATATCTTATGATGAGTTTCATTTTCTGTGTAACTTTTTTCCCTTAGAATCATCGTACCTTACTCCAGTCATTATGCTGCTACTGACTTTATGACATTGATTCCATGGCTGAGGGATATCCCATAGTACGTAAGTACCACAACTTCTTTATCTACTTTTCTCTTTCCTGGGATATTTGTGGTGTACTGAAGTGCATTTTTTTGTAAACAAAGCAGCCCTAAAGTTTGGGGTGGCTGTTTTTTGTTGATTTTCAGTTTTCCCAATGTATACGCCCATGAGTGGAAGTACCCTAAACTCTTTAGCTCAGTTTTCAGATATTTTAATAAACACCGTGGACTTCTCCAGAGTGGCTCTTGGCAATTTACATCCCTCCTTTCAGCGTAACAAAGCTCACTGTTCCACACGACTGTGCTGCATTTCTAGATTTTACATTTTTTTGGGATGTTCTGTTTCACCATTGGCAAATGAGACTTATTTGTAGTCTGGCTTTGCATTGCCCACTTGATTTGTTGGCCAAAAAGTGCGTATGTGTGTTTTCGTGAATATATTGAGGAAAAAACGCATCTGCCCTTTTTGCCAAGGGCTTCATTGTCGAAGTTGTGCCACATTTCCTGTGCTTAAAATGTGATTCCTATCTACCTCTTCAAATATGTTTCCTGCAGTCCTACCTCAATTTCCGGTCCTCCTCGTTTCCTTCCCTCAACAGATTGTTGGAAGATAGTGGTCCATTATAACTCTGAAAGTTTGTGAATTCCTGAGACCCTGAGCTCCATTTTTTAACTCGCATTTTTTCTGAGCTTGCCACAGAACCGTAGCCTGGCTTCAGGCACTATCTTGGTTCTGGGGCTGCAGAATGAGGTTTGGGTTAACTCTTCTTCGTGATGGGAAATTAGACTACCATGTGCCCGTCCAAATGCTTACAGCAAATCTCATGTTACTTCCACCTCTTCCCATTCATCCTCCACAAAATTTCTGAACAGTTTGAAACATGAGGTTAAATATGCTGATTCTCCAAGAAGGGAGATTAATACTAAAGTGACTGGAATGGGAAACCCTCCAGAAGGAGAGGAAAAAAGAGGAGGGTTTTATAAAGCTGTCTGGATCACACGTTGTCCCATCCTCTGGGTTTCCCATGCATGTTTTAGCTGTCATAAGATTCCCTTGAATCTAGAGTGTTGGGACCCTTGGAATGGGTTGCATGCATTATTGCTTTAAATGGTCTGCATTTGCTCACAACCTCACCAATGCTCTCAGCCCCAAGTGTCCAACGTTATGTCTCATCCTCCTGTGGGTGTAGATTGGGTCAATCCAGGTTGCTTCAGAGATCCTGAATGAATTTTGTAAGAATTTTGTTGTTTTTGTGTATTGTTTTTGAAATTAATTTTTATAATGGGGTTGAGCTGATTTTCCCTGCCGTGTTTATGCCACTCTATACACGTTTGATTCGCTTACAGACATATTTGAATACATAGGAATTAAACTTCATACTAGTCAGATATATTCCTCTGCAGGGAATAGGGGATGTTGAGTCCAGTTCACTGAGCAAGGAGTAGGTCTTGTCTATTACACGTTTGGTTTATGGAACTGTACGTGTACTAATATCAAACTCGGGTGTTTTGCATCACCCCACCTCACCTTTCGCTTTAAGCAGATATAAGAGTTTTTTTCTAAATGTGAGACTGTGTTCTGTTTTCTAATTCAGCTCATGTGTAGCCATGTTTACACACCCTTCATAAGTGATATCTTATGATAAGTTTCTTTTTCTGTGTTACTTATTTCACTTAGAAACATCGTACCTAAATCCAGTCATTATGCTGCTACTGGCTGTATGTCATTGATTCCATGGCTGCGGCATATCCAATAGTATGTAAGTACCACAACTTTTTTCTTTCCTGGGATATTTAAGGTGTACTGAAGTCGATTTTCTTGTAAATGGAGCAGCCCTAAACTTTGGTGTAGCTGTCTCTTGTTGATTTTCTGTTTACCCCATGTATTAGCCCATGAGTGGAAGTACCCTAGGCTCTGTAGCTCTGTTTTTAAATGTTTCAGGAAACACCATGGACTTCTCCAGAGTGGCTCTTGTCAATTTCCATCCCGCCTATCATTGTCAAAAGACTCCCTCTTCCACGCAGCAGTGCTGCCTTTCTAGTTTTTACAATTCTTTAGGATGTGCTGTTTAACCGGTTGGACATGAGACTAATTTGTAGTGAGGATTTGCATTGCCCTCTTGCTTGGTTGGCCAAAAAGTGTATATGCGTGTTTCCTTGAATATATTGTAGGAAACCACATACGCCATTTTTGGCCAAGTGCATCATTGTCAAAATTGGGCCGCTTTTCCTGTGCTTAAAATGTGATTCCAATCTACATCTTGAAATATGTTTCCTGTAATCCTGCCTCGAATTAAAGTACTCCTCGTTTCCTTCCATCAACAGATTTTTGGACGATAGTTGTCCATTATATCTCTGCAGGTTTGTGAAATCCAGAGAACCTGAGCTCAGTTTTTCAACTCGCTTTGTTTGTGAGCTGGCCACAAACCCACAGGACTGTGTCAGGCCATATCCGTGTTCTGCTGCAGGAGGCTGAGCATTTTGTTAAATATTCTTCATGATGGGAAATTAGAGGGGCGTGTGCCCGTCCAAATGTTACAGAATGTCTCTCATTGGTTCCGCTTATTCCCTTTTAATCTCCACACAAATTGCAAACTGTGTGAAACAGGAGGTTAAAGGCACTGACTCTCTAAGGGGGGAAATTTATAGTAAAGTGGCTGGAATGGTGAACCCGAGCACAAGGAGAGGATAAAGGAGGTGTATTTTAGAAAGATGTCCGGGTCACACGTTGTCCCATCCTCTGGGTTTCCCAAGCATGTTTTAGCTGTAATAAGATACATTGGGCCCCAGAGAGGTGGCACCCAAGGAATGGGTGGCACTCAGTATTGCTTTAAATGGTCTGCATTTGCTCACTCAACCTCACCAATCTTCTCAGCCCCAAGTGTCCAGCCTTATGTCTCATCCAGCTGTGGGTGTAGATGTGGTCAGTCCCAGTTGCATCAGAGCCCCTTAACAAATTCTGTAAGGATTTCACTGTTTTTGTGTTTTAGTTTGATATTTATTTTTATAATGGGGTTGAGCTGATTTTCACTGCCGTGTTTATGTCACTCTATACACTCTTGATTCCCTTATGGAGACATATTAATACATAGGTATTAAGATTCTTACTAGTCAGATATATTAATCTGAAGGAATAGGGGATGTTGAGTTCAGTTCACTGAGCAAGGAGTAAGTCTTGTCTACTACACATTTGTTTTATGCAACGCTACCTGTGCTAATATCAAACTCTGGTTTTATGCATCAACCCACCTCACCTTTCCCCTTAAGCAGGCATAAGTGTGTTTTATTTTTTTTTCTAAATGTGAGACTCTGTTCTGTTTTCTAATTCAGCTCATGTGTAGCCATGTTTACATTCCCTTCATAAGTGATATCTTATGATAAGTTTCTTTTTCTGTGTTACTTATTTCACTTAGAAACCTCGTACCTAAATCCAGTCATTATGCTGCTATTGCCTTTATGACATTGATTCCATGGCTGAGGGATATCCCATAGTACGTAAGTACCACAACTTCTTTATCCACTTTTATTTTTCCTGGGATATTTGAGGTGTACTTAAGTGGATTTCTTTGTAAACAAAGCAGCCCTAAACTTTGGGGTGGCTGTTTCTTGTTGATTTTCAGTTTTCCCAATGTATATGCCCATGAGTGGAAGTACCCTAAACTCCTCAGCTCAGTTTTCAGATGTTTGAGGAAACACAGTGGACTTCTCCAGAGTGGCTCTTGGCAAGTTACATCCCTCCCATCAGTGTAACAAGGCTTACTGTTCCACACGTCTGTGCTGCATTTCTAGATTTTACCTTTTTTTTTTTTGGATATTCTGTTGGACCATTGGCAAATGAGAGTTATTTGTAGTCCGTTTTTGCATTGCCCACTTGATTCGTTTGCCAAAAAGCGCATATGCGTGTTTTCTTGAATATATTGAGGAAAAAACGCATCCGCCCTTTTGGCCAATTGCATCATTGTTGAAGTTGTGCCACATTTCCTGTGCCTAAAAGGTGATTCCTATCTACCTCTTCAAATATGTTTCCTGCAGTCCTGCCTCAATTTTCATTCCTCCTCATTTCCTTCCCTCAACAGATTTTTGCACAATAGTTGTCCATTATAAGTCTGAAAGTTTGTAATTTCCTGAGACCCTGAGCTCCATTTTTTAACTTGCTTTTTTTCTGAGCTTGCCACAGACCCGTAGCCTGGCTTCAGGCCCTATCTGGGTTCTGGGATGGCAGCATGAGTTTTGGGTTAACTCTTCTTCGTGATGGGAAATTAGAGTGCCATGTGCCCGTCCAAATGCTTACAGCAAATCTCTTATTACTTCCACCTCTTCCCATTCAGCCTCCACACAATTTGTGAACAGTGTGAAACATGAGGTTAAATGTGCTGATTCTCCAAGACGGGAGATTTATAGTAAAGTGAGTGGAATGGCAAACCCGAGCACAAGGAGACAAAAACGGAGAAGCGTTTTAGAAAGCTGTCCGGATCACACGCTGCCCCATCCTCTGGGATTCCCATGCGTGTTTTAGCTGTCATAAGATTCCCTTGAAGCTAGAGTGTTGGGACCCTTGGAATGGGTTGCATGCATTATTGCTTTAAATGGTCTGCATTTGCTCACAACCTCACCAATGCTCTCAGCCCCAAGTGTCCAACGTTATGTCTCATCCACCTGTGGGTGTAGATGGGGTCAATCCAGGTTGCTTCAGAGCTCCTGAATGAATTTCGTAAGAATTTTGTTGTTTTTGTGTATTGTTTTTGAAATTAATTTTTATAATGGGGTTGAGCTGATTTTCCCTGCCGTGTTTATGCCACTCTATACACGTTTGATTCCCTTACAGACATATTTGAATACATAGGAATTAAACTTCATACTAGTCAGATATATTCCTCTGCAGGGAATAGGGGATGTTGAGTCCAGTTCACTGAGCAAGGAGTAGGTCTTGTCTATTACACGTTTGGTTTATGGAACCGTACGTGTGCTAATATCAAACTCGGGTGTTTTGCATCACCCCACCTCACCTTTCGCTTTAAGCAGATATAAGAGTTTTATTTTTTTTTCTAAATGTGAGACTCTGTTCTGTTTTCTAATTCAGCTCCTGTGTAGCCATGTTTACCTTCCCTTCATAAGTGATATCTTATGATAAGTTTCTTTTTCTGTGTTACTTATTTCACTTAGAAACATCGTACCTAAATCCAGTCATTATGCTGCTACTGGCTTTATGACATTGATTCCATGGCTGAGGGATATCCCATAGTATATAAGTACCACAACTTTTTTCTTTCCTGGGATATTTAAGGTGAACTGAAATCGTTTTTCTTATAAACGGAGCAGCCCTAAACATTGGTGTTGCTGTTTCTTGTTGATTTTCTGTTTGCCCAATGTATTAGCCTAGGAGTGGAAGTACCCTAGGCTCTGTAGCTCTGTTTTTAGATGTTTCAGGAAACACCATGGACTTCTCCAGAGTGGCTCTTGTCAATTTACATCCCTCTCATCATTGTCAAAAGACTCCCTGTTCCACACATCTGTGCTGCCTTTCTAGTTTCTACAATTCTTTTGGATGTTCTGCTTAACCGGTTGGAAATGAGACTACTTTGTAGTGAGGATTTGCATTGCCCACTTGCTTGGTTGGCCAAAAAGTGCATATGCGTGTTTCCTTGAATATATTGCGGGAAACCACATATGCCATTTTTGGCCAAGTGCATCATTGTCAAAATTGGGCCGCGTTTCCTGTGCTTAAAATGCGATTCCAATCTACTTCTTGAAATATGTTTCCTGTAATCCTGCCTCGAATTAAAGTCTTCCTCGTTTCCTTCCATCTACAGATTTTTGGACGATAGTTGTCCATTATATCTCTGCAGGATTGTGAATTCCAGAGAACCTGAGCTCAGTTTTTTAACTCGCTTTGTTTGTGAGCTGGCCACAAACACGCAGGATTGCGTCAGGCCATATCCGTGTTCTGCTGCAGCAGGCTGAGCATTTGGTTAAATATTTTTCGTGATGGGAAATTAGAGGGGCGTGTGCCCGTCCAAATGCTTACAGCATGTCTCTCATTGGTTCCCCCTATTCCCTTTTAATCTCCACACAAATTGAAAACTGTGTGACACAGGAGGTTAAACGCACTGACTCTCTCAGCGGGGAGATTTATAGTAAAGTGGCTGGAATGGTGAACCCGAGCACAAGGAGAGGATAAAGGAGGTGTATTTTAGAAAGATGTCTGGGTCACACGTTGTCCCATCCTCTGGGTTTCCCATGCATGTTTTAGCTGTAATAAGATTCCCTGGACCCCAGAGAGTTGGGACCCAAGGAATAGGTTGCACAGATTTTTGCTTTAAATGGTCTGCATTTGCTCACATAAGCTCACCAATTTTCTCAGCCCCAAGTGTCCAGCCTTATGTCTCATCCAGCTGTGGGTGTAGCTGTGGTCAGTCCCAATTGCATCAGAGCCCCTTAACAAATTCTGTAAGGATTTCGCTGTTTTTGTGATTTAGTTTGAAATTTATATTTATATTGGGGTTGAGCTGATTTTCACTGCCGTGTTTATGCCATTCTGTACACTCTTGATTCCCTTAAGGAGACATATCAACACATAGGTATTAAGATTCTTACTAGTCAGATATATTTATCGGCAGGGAATAGGGGATGTTGAGTTCAGTTCACTGAGCAAGGTGTAGTTCTTGTCTACTACACATTTGTTTTATGGAACGCTACCTGTGCTAATATCAAACTCTGGTTTTATGCACCAACGCACCTCACCTTTCCTCTTAAGCAGGCATAAGTGTGTTTTTTTTTTCTAAATGTGAGACTCTGTTCTGTTTTCTAATTCAGCTCATGTGTAGCCATGTTTACATTCGCTTCATAAGTGATATCTTATCATGAGTTTCATTTTCTGTGTAACTTTTTTCCCTTAGAATCATCGTACCTTACTCCAGTCATTATGCTGCTACTGACTTTATGACATTGATTCCATGGCTGAGGGATATCCCATAGTACGTAAGTACCACAACTTCTTTATCTACTTTTCTCTTTCCTGGGATATTTGTGGTGTACTGAAGTGCATTTTTTTGTAAACAAAGCAGCCCTAAAGTTTGGGGTGGCTGTTTTTTGTTGATTTTCAGTTTTCCCAATGTATACGCCCATGAGTGGAAGTACCCTAAACTCTTTAGCTCAGTTTTCAGATATTTTAATAAACACCGTGGACTTCTCCAGAGTGGCTCTTGGCAATTTACATCCCTCCTTTCAGCGTAACAAAGCTCACTGTTCCACACGACTGTGCTGCATTTCTAGATTTTACATTTTTTTGGGATGTTCTGTTTCACCATTGGCAAATGAGACTTATTTGTAGTCTGGCTTTGCATTGCCCACTTGATTTGTTGGCCAAAAAGTGCGTATGTGTGTTTTCGTGAATATATTGAGGAAAAAACGCATCTGCCCTTTTTGCCAAGGGCTTCATTGTTGAAGTTGTGCCACATTTCCTGTGCTTAAAATGTGATTCCTATCTACCTCTTCAAATATGTTTCCTGCAGTCCTACCTCAATTTCCGGTCCTCCTCGTTTCCTTCCCTCAACAGATTGTTGGAAGATAGTGGTCCATTATAACTCTGAAAGTTTGTGAATTCCTGAGACGCTGAGCTCCATTTTTTAACTCGCATTTTTTCTGAGCTTGCCACAGAACCGTAGCCTGGCTTCAGGCACTATCTTGGTTCTGGGGCTGCAGAATGAGGTTTGGGTTAACTCTTCTTCGTGATGGGAAATTAGACTACCATGTGCCCGTCCAAATGCTTACAGCAAATCTCTTGTTACTTCCACCTCTTCCCATTCATCCTCCACAAAATTTCTGAACAGTTTGAAACATGAGGTTAAATATGCTGATTCTCCAAGAAGGGAGATTAATACTAAAGTGACTGGAATGGGAAACCCGCCAGAAGGAGAGGAAAAAAGAGGAGGGTTTTATAAAGCTGTCTGGATCACACGTTGTCCCATCCTCTGGGTTTCCCATGCATGTTTTAGCTGTCATAAGATTCCCTTGAATCTAGAGTGTTGGGACCCTTGGAATGGGTTGCATGCATTATTGCTTTAAATGGTCTGCATTTGCTCACAACCTCACCAATGCTCTCAGCCCCAAGTGTCCAACGTTATGTCTCATCCTCCTGTGGGTGTAGATTGGGTCAATCCAGGTTGCTTCAGAGATCCTGAATGAATTTTGTAAGAATTTTGTTGTTTTTGTGTATTGTTTTTGAAATTAATTTTTATAATGGGGTTGAGCTGATTTTCCCTGCCGTGTTTATGCCACTCTATACACGTTTGATTCGCTTACAGACATATTTGAATACATAGGAATTAAACTTCATACTAGTCAGATATATTCCTCTGCAGGGAATAGGGGATGTTGAGTCCAGTTCACTGAGCAAGGAGTAGGTCTTGTCTATTACACGTTTGGTTTATGGAACTGTACGTGTGCTAATATCAAACTCGGGTGTTTTGCATCACCCCACCTCACCTTTCGCTTTAAGCAGATATAAGAGTTTTTTTCTAAATGTGAGACTGTGTTCTGTTTTCTAATTCAGCTCATGTGTAGCCATGTTTACACACCCTTCATAAGTGATATCTTATGATAAGTTTCTTTTTCTGTGTTACTTATTTCACTTAGAAACATCGTACCTAAATCCAGTCATTATGCTGCTACTGGCTGTATGTCATTGATTCCATGGCTGCGGCATATCCAATAGTATGTAAGTACCACAACTTTTTTCTTTCCTGGGATATTTAAGGTGTACTGAAGTCGATTTTCTTGTAAATGGAGCAGCCCTAAACTTTGGTGTAGCTGTCTCTTGTTGATTTTCTGTTTACCCCATGTATTAGCCCATGAGTGGAAGTACCCTAGGCTCTGTAGCTCTGTTTTTAAATGTTTCAGGAAACACCATGGACTTCTCCAGAGTGGCTCTTGTCAATTTCCATCCCGCCTATCATTGTCAAAAGACTCCCTCTTCCACGCAGCAGTGCTGCCTTTCTAGTTTTTACAATTCTTTAGGATGTGCTGTTTAACCGGTTGGACATGAGACTAATTTGTAGTGAGGATTTGCATTGCCCTCTTGCTTGGTTGGCCAAAAAGTGTATATGCGTGTTTCCTTGAATATATTGCAGGAAACCACATACGCCATTTTTGGCCAAGTGCATCATTGTCAAAATTGGGCCGCTTTTCCTGTGCTTAAAATGTGATTCCAATCTACATCTTGAAATATGTTTCCTGTAATCCTGCCTCGAATTAAAGTACTCCTCGTTTCCTTCCATCAACAGATTTTTGGACGATAGTTGTCCATTATATCTCTGCAGGTTTGTGAATTCCAGAGAACCTGAGCTCAGTTTTTCAACTCGCTTTGTTTGTGAGCTGGCCACAAACCCACAGGACTGTGTCAGGCCATATCCGTGTTCTGCTGCAGGAGGCTGAGCATTTTGTTAAATATTCTTCATGATGGGAAATTAGAGGGGCGTGTGCCCGTCCAAATGTTACAGAATGTCTCTCATTGGTTCCGCCTATTCCCTTTTAATCTCCACACAAATTGCAAACTGTGTGAAACAGGAGGTTAAAGGCACTGACTCTCTAAGGGGGGAAATTTATAGTAAAGTGGCTGGAATGGTGAACCCGAGCACAAGGAGAGGATAAAGGAGGTGTATTTTAGAAAGATGTCCGGGTCACACGTTGTCCCATCCTCTGGGTTTCCCAAGCATGTTTTAGCTGTAATAAGATACATTGGGCCCCAGAGAGGTGGCACCCAAGGAATGGGTGGCACTCAGTATTGCTTTAAATGGTCTGCATTTGCTCACTCAACCTCACCAATCTTCTCAGCCCCAAGTGTCCAGCCTTATGTCTCATCCAGCTGTGGGTGTAGATGTGGTCAGTCCCAGTTGCATCAGAGCCCCTTAACAAATTCTGTAAGGATTTCACTGTTTTTGTGTTTTAGTTTGATATTTATTTTTATAATGGGGTTGAGCTGATTTTCACTGCCGTGTTTATGTCACTCTATACACTCTTGATTCCCTTATGGAGACATATTAATACATAGGTATTAAGATTCTTACTAGTCAGATATATTAATCTGAAGGAATATGGGATGTTGAGTTCAGTTCACTGAGCAAGGAGTAAGTCTTGTCTACTACACATTTGTTTTATGCAATGCTACCTGTGCTAATATCAAACTCTGGTTTTATGCATCAACCCACCTCACCTTTCCCCTTAAGCAGGCATAAGTGTGTTTTATTTTTTTTCTAAATGTGAGACTCTGTTCTGTTTTCTAATTCAGCTCATGTGTAGCCATGTTTACATTCCCTTCATAAGTGATATCTTATGATAAGTTTCTTTTTCTGTGTTACTTATTTCACTTAGAAACCTCGTACCTAAATCCAGTCATTATGCTGCTATTGCCTTTATGACATTGATTCCATGGCTGAGGGATATCCCATAGTACGTAAGTACCACAACTTCTTTATCCACTTTTATTTTTCCTGGGATATTTGAGGTGTACTTAAGTGGATTTCTTTGTAAACAAAGCAGCCCTAAACTTTGGGGTGGCTGTTTCTTGTTGATTTTCAGTTTTCCCAATGTATATGCCCATGAGTGGAAGTACCCTAAACTCCTCAGCTCAGTTTTCAGATGTTTGAGGAAACACAGTGGACTTCTCCAGAGTGGCTCTTGGCAAGTTACATCCCTCCCATCAGTGTAACAAGGCTTACTGTTCCACACGTCTGTGCTGCATTTCTAGATTTTACCATTTTTTTTTGGATATTCTGTTGGACCATTGGCAAATGAGAGTTATTTGTAGTCCGTTTTTGCATTGCCCACTTGATTCGTTTGCCAAAAAGCGCATATGCGTGTTTTCTTGAATATATTGAGGAAAAAACGCATCCGCCCTTTTGGCCAATTGCATCATTGTTGAAGTTGTGCCACATTTCCTGTGCCTAAAAGGTGATTCCTATCTACCTCTTCAAATATGTTTCCTGCAGTCCTGCCTCAATTTCCATTCCTCCTCATTTCCTTCCCTCAACAGATTTTTGCACAATAGTTGTCCATTATAAGTCTGAAAGTTTGTAATTTCCTGAGACCCTGAGCTCCATTTTTTAACTTGCTTTTTCTCTGAGCTTGCCACAGACCCGTAGCCTGGCTTCAGGCCCTATCTGGGTTCTGGGGTGGCAGCATGAGTTTTGGGTTAACTCTTCTTCGTGATGGGAAATTAGAGTGCCATGTGCCCGTCCAAATGCTTACAGCAAATCTCTTATTACTTCCACCTCTTCCCATTCAGCCTCCACACAATTTGTGAACAGTGTGAAACATGAGGTTAAATGTGCTGATTCTCCAAGACGGGAGATTTATAGTAAAGTGAGTGGAATGGCAAACCCGAGCACAAGGAGACAAAAACGGAGAAGCGTTTTAGAAAGCTGTCCGGATCACACGCTGCCCCATCCTCTGGGTTTCCCATGCGTGTTTTAGCTGTCATAAGATTCCCTTGAAGCTAGAGTGTTGGGACCCTTGGAATGGGTTGCATGCATTATTGCTTTAAATGGTCTGCATTTGCTCACAACCTCACCAATGCTCTCAGCCCCAAGTGTCCAACGTTATGTCTCATCCACCTGTGGGTGTAGATGGGGTCAATCCAGGTTGCTTCAGAGCTCCTGAATGAATTTCGTAAGAATTTTGTTGTTTTTGTGTATTGTTTTTGAAATTAATTTTTATAATGGGGTTGAGCTGATTTTCCCTGCCGTGTTTATGCCACTCTATACACGTTTGATTTCCTTACAGACATATTTGAATACATAGGAATTAAACTTCATACTAGTCAGATATATTCCTCTGCAGGGAATAGGGGATGTTGAGTCCAGTTCACTGAGCAAGGAGTAGGTCTTGTCTATTACACGTTTGGTTTATGGAACCGTACGTGTGCTAATATCAAACTCGGGTGTTTTGCATCACCCCACCTCACCTTTCGCTTTAAGCAGATATGAGTTTTATTTTTTTTTCTAAATGTGAGACTCTGTTCTGTTTTCTAATTCAGCTCGTGTGTAGCCATGTTTACCTTCCCTTCATAAGTGATATCTTATGATAAGTTTCTTTTTCTGTGTTACTTATTTCACTTAGAAACATCGTACCTAAATCCAGTCATTATGCTGCTACTGGCTTTATGACATTGATTCCATGGCTGAGGGATATCCCATAGTATATAAGTACCACAACTTTTTTCTTCCCTGGGATATTTAAGGTGAACTGAAATCGTTTTTCTTATAAACGGAGCAGCCCTAAACATTGGTGTTGCTGTTTCTTGTTGATTTTCTGTTTGCCCAATGTATTAGCCTAGGAGTGGAAGTACCCTAGGCTCTGTAGCTCTGTTTTTAGATGTTTCAGGAAACACCATGGACTTCTCCAGAGTGGCTCTTGTCAATTTACATCCCTCTCATCATTGTCAAAAGACTCCCTGTTCCACACATCTGTGCTGCCTTTCTAGTTTCTACAATTCTTTTGGATGTTCTGCTTAACCGGTTGGAAATGAGACTACTTTGTAGTGAGGATTTGCATTGCCCACTTGCTTGGTTGGCCAAAAAGTGCATATGCGTGTTTCCTTGAATATATTGCGGGAAACCACATATGCCATTTTTGGCCAAGTGCATCATTGTCAAAATTGGGCCGCGTTTCCTGTGCTTAAAATGCGATTCCAATCTACTTCTTGAAATATGTTTCCTGTAATCCTGCCTCGAATTAAAGTCTTCCTCGTTTCCTTCCATCTACAGATTTTTGGACGATAGTTGTCCATTATATCTCTGCAGGATTGTGAATTCCAGAGAACCTGAGCTCAGTTTTTTAACTCGCTTTGTTTGTGAGCTGGCCACAAACACGCAGGATTGCGTCAGGCCATATCCGTGTTCTGCTGCAGCAGGCTGAGCATTTGGTTAAATATTTTTCGTGATGGGAAATTAGAGGGGCGTGTGCCCGTCCAAATGCTTACAGCATGTCTCTCATTGGTTCCCCCTATTCCCTTTTAATCTCCACACAAATTGAAAACTGTGTGACACAGGAGGTTAAACGCACTGACTCTCTCAGCGGGGAGATTTATAGTAAAGTGGCTGGAATGGTGAACCCGAGCACAAGGAGAGGATAAAGGAGGTGTATTTTAGAAAGATGTCTGGGTCACACGTTGTCCCATCCTCTGGGTTTCCCATGCATGTTTTAGCTGTAATAAGATTCCCTGGACCCCAGAGAGTTGGGACCCAAGGAATAGGTTGCACAGATTTTTGCTTTAAATGGTCTGCATTTGCTCACATAAGCTCACCAATTTTCTCAGCCCCAAGTGTCCAGCCTTATGTCTCATCCAGCTGTGGGTGTAGCTGTGGTCAGTCCCAATTGCATCAGAGCCCCTTAACAAATTCTGTAAGGATTTCGCTGTTTTTGTGATTTAGTTTGAAATTTATATTTATATTGGGGTTGAGCTGATTTTCACTGCCGTGTTTATGCCATTCTGTACACTCTTGATTCCCTTAAGGAGACATATCAACACATAGGTATTAAGATTCTTACTAGTCAGATATATTTATCGGCAGGGAATAGGGGATGTTGAGTTCAGTTCACTGAGCAAGGTGTAGTTCTTGTCTACTACACATTTGTTTTATGGAACGCTACCTGTGCTAATATCAAACTCTGGTTTTATGCACCAACGCACCTCACCTTTCCTCTTAAGCAGGCATAAGTGTGTTTTTTATTTCTAAATGTGAGACTCTGTTCTGTTTTCTAATTCAGCTCATGTGTAGCCATGTTTACATTCCCTTCATAAGTGATATCTTATGATGAGTTTCTTTTTCTGTGTAACTTTTTTCCCTTAGAATCATCGTACCTTACTCCAGTCATTATGCTGCTACTGACTTGATGACATTGATTCCATGGCTGAGGGATATCCCATAGTACGTAAGTACCACAACTTCTTTATCTACTTTTCTCTTTCCTGGGATATTTGTGGTGTACTGAAGTGCATTTTTTTGTAAACAAAGCAGCCCTAAAGTTTGGCGTGGCTGTTTCTTGTTGATTTTCAGTTTTCCCAATGTATACGCCCATGAGTGGAAGTACCCTAAACTCTTTAGCTCAGTTTTCAGATATTTTAATAAACACCGTGGACTTCTCCAGAGTGGCTCTTGGCAATTTACATCCCTCCTTTCAGCGTAACAAAGCTCACTGTTCCACACGACTGTGCTGCATTTCTAGATTTTACATTTTTTGGGGATGTTCTGTTTCACCATTGGCAAATGAGACTTATTTGTAGTCTGGCTTTGCATTGCCCACTTGATTCGTTGGCCAAAAAGTGCGTATGTGTGTTTTCGTGAATATATTGAGGAAAAAACGCATCTGCCCTTTTTGCCAAGGGCTTCATTGTCGAAGTTGTGCCACATTTCCTGTGCTTAAAATGTGATTCCTATCTACCTCTTCAAATATGTTTCCTGCAGTCCTACCTCAATTTCCGGTCCTCCTCGTTTCCTTCCCTCAACAGATTGTTGGAAGATAGTGGTCCATTATAACTCTGAAAGTTTGTGAATTCCTGAGACGCTGAGCTCCATTTTTTAACTCGCATTTTTTCTGAGCTTGCCACAGAACCGTAGCCTGGCTTCAGGCACTATCTTGGTTCTGGGGCTGCAGAATGAGGTTTGGGTTAACTCTTCTTCGTGATGGGAAATTAGACTGCCATGTGCCCGTCCAAATGCTTACAGCAAATCTCTTGTTACTTCCACCTCTTCCCATTCATCCTCCACAAAATTTCTGAACAGTTTGAAACATGAGGTTAAATATGCTGATTCTCCAAGAAGGGAGATTAATACTAAAGTGACTGGAATGGGAAACCCTTCAGAAGGAGAGGAAAAAAGAGGAGGGTTTTATAAAGCTGTCTGGATCACACGTTGTCCCATCCTCTGGGTTTCCCATGCATGTTTTAGCTGTCATAAGATTCCCTTGAATCTAGAGTGTTGGGACCCTTGGAATGGGTTGCATGCATTATTGCTTTAAATGGTCTGCATTTGCCCACAACCTCACCAATGCTCTCAGCCCCAAGTGTCCAACGTTATGTCTCATCCTCCTGTGGGTGTAGATTGGGTCAATCCAGGTTGCTTCAGAGATCCTGAATGAATTTTGTAAGAATTTTGTTGTTTTTGTGTATTGTTTTTGAAATTAATTTTTATAATGGGGTTGAGCTGATTTTCCCTGCCGTGTTTATGCCACTCTATACACGTTTGATTCGCTTACAGACATATTTGAATACATAGGAATTAAACTTCATACTAGTCAGATATATTCCTCTGCAGGGAATAGGGGATGTTGAGTCCAGTTCACTGAGCAAGGAGTAGGTCTTGTCTATTACACGTTTGGTTTATGGAACTGTACGTGTGCTAATATCAAACTCGGGTGTTTTGCATCACCCAACCTCACCTTTCGCTTTAAGCAGATATAAGAGTTTTTTTTTCTAAATGTGAGACTGTGTTCTGTTTTCTAATTCAGCTCATGTGTAGCCATGTTTACACACCCTTCATAAGTGATATCTTATGATAAGTTTCTTTTTCTGTGTTACTTATTTCACTTAGAAACATCGTACCTAAATCCAGTCATTATGCTGCTACTGGCTGTATGACATTGATTCCATGGCTGCGGCATATCCAATAGTATGTAAGTACCACAACTTTTTTCTTTCCTGGGATATTTAAGGTGTACTGAAGTCGATTTTCTTGTAAATGGAGCAGCCCTAAACTTTGGTGTAGCTGTCTCTTGTTGATTTTCTGTTTACCCCATGTATTAGCCCATGAGTGGAAGTACCCTAGGCTCTGTAGCTCTGTTTTTAAATGTTTCAGGAAACACCATGGACTTCTCCAGAGTGGCTCTTGTCAATTTCCATCCCGCCTATCATTGTCAAAAGACTCCCTCTTCCACGCAGCAGTGCTGCCTTTCTAGTTTTTACAATTCTTTAGGATGTGCTGTTTAACCGGTTGGACATGAGACTAATTTGTAGTGAGGATTTGCCATTGCCCTCTTGCTTGGTTGGCCAAAAAGTGTATATGCGTGTTTCCTTGAATATATTGCAGGAAACCACATACGCCATTTTTGGCCAAGTGCATCATTGTCAAAAGTGGGCCGCTTTTCCTGTGCTTAAAATGCGATTCCAATCTACATCTTGAAATATGTTTCCTGTAATCCTGCCTCGAATTAAAGTACTCCTCGTTTCCTTCCATCAACAGATTTTTGGACGATAGTTGTCCATTATATCTCTGCAGGTTTGTGAATTCCAGAGAACCTGAGCTCAGTTTTTCAACTCGCTTTGTTTGTGAGCTGGCCACAAACCCACAGGACTGTGTCAGGCCATATCCGTGTTCTGCTGCAGGAGGCTGAGCATTTTGTTAAATATTCTTCATGATGGGAAATTAGAGGGGCGTGTGCCCGTCCAAATGTTACAGAATGTCTCTCATTGGTTCCGCCTATTCCCTTTTAATCTCCACACAAATTGCAAACTGTGTGAAACAGGAGGTTAAAGGCACTGACTCTCTAAGGGGGGAAATTTATAGTAAAGTGGCTGGAATGGTGAACCCGAGCACAAGGAGAGGATAAAGGAGGTGTATTTTAGAAAGATGTCCGGGTCACACGTTGTCCCATCCTCTGGGTTTCCCAAGCATGTTTTAGCTGTAATAAGATACATTGGGCCCCAGAGAGGTGGCACCCAAGGAATGGGTGGCACTCAGTATTGCTTTAAATGGTCTGCATTTGCTCACTCAACCTCACCAATCTTCTCAGCCCCAAGTGTCCAGCCTTATGTCTCATCCAGCTGTGGGTGTAGATGTGGTCAGTCCCAGTTGCATCAGAGCCCCTTAACAAATTCTGTAAGGATTTCACTGTTTTTGTGTTTTAGTTTGATATTTATTTTTATAATGGGGTTGAGCTGATTTTCACTGCCGTGTTTATGTCACTCTATACACTCTTGATTCCCTTATGGAGACATATTAATACATAGGTATTAAGATTCTTACTAGTCAGATATATTAATCTGAAGGAATAGGGGATGTTGAGTTCAGTTCACTGAGCAAGGAGTAAGTCTTGTCTACTACACATTTGTTTTATGCAACGCTACCTGTGCTAATATCAAACTCTGGTTTTATGCATCAACCCACCTCACCTTTCCCCTTAAGCAGGCATAAGTGTGTTTTATTTTTTTTTCTAAATGTGAGACTCTGTTCTGTTTTCTAATTCAGCTCATGTGTAGCCATGTTTACATTCCCTTCATAAGTGATATCTTATGATAAGTTTCTTTTTCTGTGTTACTTATTTCACTTAGAAACCTCGTACCTAAATCCAGTCATTATGCTGCTATTGCCTTTATGACATTGATTCCATGGCTGAGGGATATCCCATAGTACGTAAGTACCACAACTTCTTTATCCACTTTTATTTTTCCTGGGATATTTGAGGTGTACTTAAGTGGATTTCTTTGTAAACAAAGCAGCCCTAAACTTTGGGGTGGCTGTTTCTTGTTGATTTTCAGTTTTCCCAATGTATATGCCCATGAGTGGAAGTACCCTAAACTCCTCAGCTCAGTTTTCAGATGTTTGAGGAAACACAGTGGACTTCTCCAGAGTGGCTCTTGGCAAGTTACATCCCTCCCATCAGTGTAACAAGGCTTACTGTTCCACACGTCTGTGCTGCATTTCTAGATTTTACCTTTTTTTTTTTTGGATATTCTGTTGGACCATTGGCAAATGAGAGTTATTTGTAGTCCGTTTTTGCATTGCCCACTTGATTCGTTTGCCAAAAAGCGCATATGCGTGTTTTCTTGAATATATTGAGGAAAAAACGCATCCGCCCTTTTGGCCAATTGCATCATTGTTGAAGTTGTGCCACATTTCCTGTGCCTAAAAGGTGATTCCTATCTACCTCTTCAAATATGTTTCCTGCAGTCCTGCCTCAATTTCCATTCCTCCTCATTTCCTTCCCTCAACAGATTTTTGCACAATAGTTGTCCATTATAAGTCTGAAAGTTTGTAATTTCCTGAGACCCTGAGCTCCATTTTTTAACTTGCTTTTTTTCTGAGCTTGCCACAGACCCGTAGCCTGGCTTCAGGCCCTATCTGGGTTCTGGGGTGGCAGCATGAGTTTTGGGTTAACTCTTCTTCGTGATGGGAAATTAGAGTGCCATGTGCCCGTCCAAATGCTTACAGCAAATCTCTTATTACTTCCACCTCTTCCCATTCAGCCTCCACACAATTTGTGAACAGTGTGAAACATGAGGTTAAATGTGCTGATTCTCCAAGACGGGAGATTTATAGTAAAGTGAGTGGAATGGCAAACCCGAGCACAAGGAGACAAAAACGGAGAAGCATTTTCGAAAGCTGTCCGGATCACACGCTGCCCCATCCTCTGGGTTTCCCATGCGTGTTTTAGCTGTCATAAGATTCCCTTGAAGCTAGAGTGTTGGGACCCTTGGAATGGGTTGCATGCATTATTGCTTTAAATGGTCTGCATTTGCTCACAACCTCACCAATGCTCTCAGCCCCAAGTGTCCAACGTTATGTCTCATCCACCTGTGGGTGTAGATGGGGTCAATCCAGGTTGCTTCAGAGCTCCTGAATGAATTTCGTAAGAATTTTGTTGTTTTTGTGTATTGTTTTTGAAATTAATTTTTATAATGGGGTTGAGCTGATTTTCCCTGCCGTGTTTATGCCACTCTATACACGTTTGATTTCCTTACAGACATATTTGAATACATAGGAATTAAACTTCATACTAGTCAGATATATTCCTCTGCAGGGAATAGGGGATGTTGAGTCCAGTTCACTGAGCAAGGAGTAGGTCTTGTCTATTACACGTTTGGTTTATGGAACCGTACGTGTGCTAATATCAAACTCGGGTGTTTTGCATCACCCCACCTCACCTTTCGCTTTAAGCAGATATGAGTTTTATTTTTTTTTCTAAATGTGAGACTCTGTTCTGTTTTCTAATTCAGCTCGTGTGTAGCCATGTTTACCTTCCCTTCATAAGTGATATCTTATGATAAGTTTCTTTTTCTGTGTTACTTATTTCACTTAGAAACATCGTACCTAAATCCAGTCATTATGCTGCTACTGGCTTTATGACATTGATTCCATGGCTGAGGGATATCCCATAGTATATAAGTACCACAACTTTTTTCTTCCCTGGGATATTTAAGGTGAACTGAAATCGTTTTTCTTATAAACGGAGCAGCCCTAAACATTGGTGTTGCTGTTTCTTGTTGATTTTCTGTTTGCCCAATGTATTAGCCTAGGAGTGGAAGTACCCTAGGCTCTGTAGCTCTGTTTTTAGATGTTTCAGGAAACACCATGGACTTCTCCAGAGTGGCTCTTGTCAATTTACATCCCTCTCATCATTGTCAAAAGACTCCCTGTTCCACACATCTGTGCTGCCTTTCTAGTTTCTACAATTCTTTTGGATGTTCTGCTTAACCGGTTGGAAATGAGACTACTTTGTAGTGAGGATTTGCATTGCCCACTTGCTTGGTTGGCCAAAAAGTGCATATGCGTGTTTCCTTGAATATATTGCGGGAAACCACATATGCCATTTTTGGCCAAGTGCATCATTGTCAAAATTGGGCCGCGTTTCCTGTGCTTAAAATGCGATTCCAATCTACTTCTTGAAATATGTTTCCTGTAATCCTGCCTCGAATTAAAGTCTTCCTCGTTTCCTTCCATCTACAGATTTTTGGACGATAGTTGTCCATTATATCTCTGCAGGATTGTGAATTCCAGAGAACCTGAGCTCAGTTTTTTAACTCGCTTTGTTTGTGAGCTGGCCACAAACACGCAGGATTGCGTCAGGCCATATCCGTGTTCTGCTGCAGCAGGCTGAGCATTTGGTTAAATATTTTTCGTGATGGGAAATTAGAGGGGCGTGTGCCCGTCCAAATGCTTACAGCATGTCTCTCATTGGTTCCCCCTATTCCCTTTTAATCTCCACACAAATTGAAAACTGTGTGACACAGGAGGTTAAACGCACTGACTCTCTCAGCGGGGAGATTTATAGTAAAGTGGCTGGAATGGTGAACCCGAGCACAAGGAGAGGATAAAGGAGGTGTATTTTAGAAAGATGTCTGGGTCACACGTTGTCCCATCCTCTGGGTTTCCCATGCATGTTTTAGCTGTAATAAGATTCCCTGGACCCCAGAGAGTTGGGACCCAAGGAATAGGTTGCACAGATTTTTGCTTTAAATGGTCTGCATTTGCTCACATAAGCTCACCAATTTTCTCAGCCCCAAGTGTCCAGCCTTATGTCTCATCCAGCTGTGGGTGTAGCTGTGGTCAGTCCCAATTGCATCAGAGCCCCTTAACAAATTCTGTAAGGATTTCGCTGTTTTTGTGATTTAGTTTGAAATTTATATTTATATTGGGGTTGAGCTGATTTTCACTGCCGTGTTTATGCCATTCTGTACACTCTTGATTCCCTTAAGGAGACATATCAACACATAGGTATTAAGATTCTTACTAGTCAGATATATTTATCGGCAGGGAATAGGGGATGTTGAGTTCAGTTCACTGAGCAAGGTGTAGTTCTTGTCTACTACACATTTGTTTTATGGAACGCTACCTGTGCTAATATCAAACTCTGGTTTTATGCACCAACGCACCTCACCTTTCCTCTTAAGCAGGCATAAGTGTGTTTTTTTTTTCTAAATGTGAGACTCTGTTCTGTTTTCTAATTCAGCTCATGTGTAGCCATGTTTACATTCCCTTCATAAGTGATATCTTATGATGAGTTTCTTTTTCTGTGTAACTTTTTTCCCTTAGAATCATCGTACCTTACTCCAGTCATTACGCTGCTACTGACTTGATGACATTGATTCCATGGCTGAGGGATATCCCATAGTACGTAAGTACCACAACTTCTTTATCTACTTTTCTCTTTCCTGGGATATTTGTGGTGTACTGAAGTGCATTTTTTTGTAAACAAAGCAGCCCTAAAGTTTGGGGTGGCTGTTTCTTGTTGATTTTCAGTTTTCCCAATGTATACGCCCATGAGTGGAAGTACCCTAAACTCTTTAGCTCAGTTTTCAGATATTTTAATAAACACCGTGGACTTCTCCAGAGTGGCTCTTGGCAATTTACATCCCTCCTTTCAGCGTAACAAAGCTCACTGTTCCACACGACTGTGCTGCATTTCTAGATTTTACATTTTTTGGGGATGTTCTGTTTCACCATTGGCAAATGAGACTTATTTGTAGTCTGGCTTTGCATTGCCCACTTGATTCGTTGGCCAAAAAGTGCGTATGTGTGTTTTCGTGAATATATTGAGGAAAAAACGCATCTGCCCTTTTTGCCAAGGGCTTCATTGTCGAAGTTGTGCCACATTTCCTGTGCTTAAAATGTGATTCCTATCTACCTCTTCAAATATGTTTCCTGCAGTCCTACCTCAATTTCCGGTCCTCCTCGTTTCCTTCCCTCAACAGATTGTTGGAAGATAGTGGTCCATTATAACTCTGAAAGTTTGTGAATTCCTGAGACGCTGAGCTCCATTTTTTAACTCGCATTTTTTCTGAGCTTGCCACAGAACCGTAGCCTGGCTTCAGGCACTATCTTGGTTCTGGGGCTGCAGAATGAGGTTTGGGTTAACTCTTCTTCGTGATGGGAAATTAGACTGCCATGTGCCCGTCCAAATGCTTACAGCAAATCTCTTGTTACTTCCACCTCTTCCCATTCATCCTCCACAAAATTTCTGAACAGTTTGAAACATGAGGTTAAATATGCTGATTCTCCAAGAAGGGAGATTAATACTAAAGTGACTGGAATGGGAAACCCTTCAGAAGGAGAGGAAAAAAGAGGAGGGTTTTATAAAGCTGTCTGGATCACACGTTGTCCCATCCTCTGGGTTTCCCATGCATGTTTTAGCTGTCATAAGATTCCCTTGAATCTAGAGTGTTGGGACCCTTGGAATGGGTTGCATGCATTATTGCTTTAAATGGTCTGCATTTGCCCACAACCTCACCAATGCTCTCAGCCCCAAGTGTCCAACGTTATGTCTCATCCTCCTGTGGGTGTAGATTGGGTCAATCCAGGTTGCTTCAGAGATCCTGAATGAATTTTGTAAGAATTTTGTTGTTTTTGTGTATTGTTTTTGAAATTAATTTTTATAATGGGGTTGAGCTGATTTTCCCTGCCGTGTTTATGCCACTCTATACACGTTTGATTCGCTTACAGACATATTTGAATACATAGGAATTAAACTTCATACTAGTCAGATATATTCCTCTGCAGGGAATAGGGGATGTTGAGTCCAGTTCACTGAGCAAGGAGTAGGTCTTGTCTATTACACGTTTGGTTTATGGAACTGTACGTGTGCTAATATCAAACTCGGGTGTTTTGCATCACCCCACCTCACCTTTCGCTTTAAGCAGATATAAGAGTTTTTTTTTCTAAATGTGAGACTGTGTTCTGTTTTCTAATTCAGCTCATGTGTAGCCATGTTTACACACCCTTCATAAGTGATATCTTATGATAAGTTTCTTTTTCTGTGTTACTTATTTCACTTAGAAACATCGTACCTAAATCCAGTCATTATGCTGCTACTGGCTGTATGACATTGATTCCATGGCTGCGGCATATCCAATAGTATGTAAGTACCACAACTTTTTTCTTTCCTGGGATATTTAAGGTGTACTGAAGTCGATTTTCTTGTAAATGGAGCAGCCCTAAACTTTGGTGTAGCTGTCTCTTGTTGATTTTCTGTTTACCCCATGTATTAGCCCATGAGTGGAAGTACCCTAGGCTCTGTAGCTCTGTTTTTAAATGTTTCAGGAAACACCATGGACTTCTCCAGAGTGGCTCTTGTCAATTTCCATCCCGCCTATCATTGTCAAAAGACTCCCTCTTCCACGCAGCAGTGCTGCCTTTCTAGTTTTTACAATTCTTTAGGATGTGCTGTTTAACCGGTTGGACATGAGACTAATTTGTAGTGAGGATTTGCCATTGCCCTCTTGCTTGGTTGGCCAAAAAGTGTATATGCGTGTTTCCTTGAATATATTGCAGGAAACCACATACGCCATTTTTGGCCAAGTGCATCATTGTCAAAAGTGGGCCGCTTTTCCTGTGCTTAAAATGCGATTCCAATCTACATCTTGAAATATGTTTCCTGTAATCCTGCCTCGAATTAAAGTACTCCTCGTTTCCTTCCATCAACAGATTTTTGGACGATAGTTGTCCATTATATCTCTGCAGGTTTGTGAATTCCAGAGAACCTGAGCTCAGTTTTTCAACTCGCTTTGTTTGTGAGCTGGCCACAAACCCACAGGACTGTGTCAGGCCATATCCGTGTTCTGCTGCAGGAGGCTGAGCATTTTGTTAAATATTCTTCATGATGGGAAATTAGAGGGGCGTGTGCCCGTCCAAATGTTACAGAATGTCTCTCATTGGTTCCGCCTATTCCCTTTTAATCTCCACACAAATTGCAAACTGTGTGAAACAGGAGGTTAAAGGCACTGACTCTCTAAGGGGGGAAATTTATAGTAAAGTGGCTGGAATGGTGAACCCGAGCACAAGGAGAGGATAAAGGAGGTGTATTTTAGAAAGATGTCCGGGTCACACGTTGTCCCATCCTCTGGGTTTCCCAAGCATGTTTTAGCTGTAATAAGATACATTGGGCCCCAGAGAGGTGGCACCCAAGGAATGGGTGGCACTCAGTATTGCTTTAAATGGTCTGCATTTGCTCACTCAACCTCACCAATCTTCTCAGCCCCAAGTGTCCAGCCTTATGTCTCATCCAGCTGTGGGTGTAGATGTGGTCAGTCCCAGTTGCATCAGAGCCCCTTAACAAATTCTGTAAGGATTTCACTGTTTTTGTGTTTTAGTTTGATATTTATTTTTATAATGGGGTTGAGCTGATTTTCACTGCCGTGTTTATGTCACTCTATACACTCTTGATTCCCTTATGGAGACATATTAATACATAGGTATTAAGATTCTTACTAGTCAGATATATTAATCTGAAGGAATAGGGGATGTTGAGTTCAGTTCACTGAGCAAGGAGTAAGTCTTGTCTACTACACATTTGTTTTATGCAACGCTACCTGTGCTAATATCAAACTCTGGTTTTATGCATCAACCCACCTCACCTTTCCCCTTAAGCAGGCATAAGTGTGTTTTATTTTTTTTTCTAAATGTGAGACTCTGTTCTGTTTTCTAATTCAGCTCATGTTTAGCCATGTTTACATTCCCTTCATAAGTGATATCTTATGATAAGTTTCTTTTTCTGTGTTACTTATTTCACTTAGAAACCTCGTACCTAAATCCAGTCATTATGCTGCTATTGCCTTTATGACATTGATTCCATGGCTGAGGGATATCCCATAGTACGTAAGTACCACAACTTCTTTATCCACTTTTATTTTTCCTGGGATATTTGAGGTGTACTTAAGTGGATTTCTTTGTAAACAAAGCAGCCCTAAACTTTGGGGTGGCTGTTTCTTGTTGATTTTCAGTTTTCCCAATGTATATGCCCATGAGTGGAAGTACCCTAAACTCCTCAGCTCAGTTTTCAGATGTTTGAGGAAACACAGTGGACTTCTCCAGAGTGGCTCTTGGCAAGTTACATCCCTCCCATCAGTGTAACAAGGCTTACTGTTCCACACGTCTGTGCTGCATTTCTAGATTTTACCATTTTTTTTTGGATATTCTGTTGGACCATTGGCAAATGAGAGTTATTTGTAGTCCGTTTTTGCATTGCCCACTTGATTCGTTTGCCAAAAAGCGCATATGCGTGTTTTCTTGAATATATTGAGGAAAAAACGCATCCGCCCTTTTGGCCAATTGCATCATTGTTGAAGTTGTGCCACATTTCCTGTGCCTAAAAGGTGATTCCTATCTACCTCTTCAAATATGTTTCCTGCAGTCCTGCCTCAATTTCCATTCCTCCTCATTTCCTTCCCTCAACAGAGTTTTGCACAATAGTTGTCCATTATAAGTCTGAAAGTTTGTAATTTCCTGAGACCCTGAGCTCCATTTTTTAACTTGCTTTTTCTCTGAGCTTGCCACAGACCCGTAGCCTGGCTTCAGGCCCTATCTGGGTTCTGGGGTGGCAGCATGAGTTTTGGGTTAACTCTTCTTCGTGATGGGAAATTAGAGTGCCATGTGCCCGTCCAAATGCTTACAGCAAATCTCTTATTACTTCCACCTCTTCCCATTCAGCCTCCACACAATTTGTGAACAGTGTGAAACATGAGGTTAAATGTGCTGATTCTCCAAGACGGGAGATTTATAGTAAAGTGAGTGGAATGGCAAACCCGAGCACAAGGAGACAAAAACGGAGAAGCATTTTCGAAAGCTGTCCGGATCACACGCTGCCCCATCCTCTGGGTTTCCCATGCGTGTTTTAGCTGTCATAAGATTCCCTTGAAGCTAGAGTGTTGAGACCCTTGGAATGGGTTGCATGCATTATTGCTTTAAATGGTCTGCATTTGCTCACAACCTCACCAATGCTCTCAGCCCCAAGTGTCCAACGTTATGTCTCATCCACCTGTGGGTGTAGATGGGGTCAATCCAGGTTGCTTCAGAGCTCCTGAATGAATTTCGTAAGAATTTTGTTGTTTTTGTGTATTGTTTTTGAAATTAATTTTTATAATGGGGTTGAGCTGATTTTCCCTGCCATGTTTATGCCACTCTATACACGTTTGATTTCCTTACAGACATATTTGAATACATAGGAATTAAACTTCATACTAGTCAGATATATTCCTCTGCAGGGAATAGGGGATGTTGAGTCCAGTTCACTGAGCAAGGAGTAGGTCTTGTCTATTACACGTTTGGTTTATGGAACCGTACGTGTGCTAATATCAAACTCGGGTGTTTTGCATCACCCCACCTCACCTTTCGCTTTAAGCAGATATGAGTTTTATTTTTTTTTCTAAATGTGAGACTCTGTTCTGTTTTCTAATTCAGCTCGTGTGTAGCCATGTTTACCTTCCCTTCATAAGTGATATCTTATGATAAGTTTCTTTTTCTGTGTTACTTATTTCACTTAGAAACATCGTACCTAAATCCAGTCATTATGCTGCTACTGGCTTTATGACATTGATTCCATGGCTGAGGGATATCCCATAGTATATAAGTACCACAACTTTTTTCTTCCCTGGGATATTTAAGGTGAACTGAAATCGTTTTTCTTATAAACGGAGCAGCCCTAAACATTGGTGTTGCTGTTTCTTGTTGATTTTCTGTTTGCCCAATGTATTAGCCTAGGAGTGGAAGTACCCTAGGCTCTGTAGCTCTGTTTTTAGATGTTTCAGGAAACACCATGGACTTCTCCAGAGTGGCTCTTGTCAATTTACATCCCTCTCATCATTGTCAAAAGACTCCCTGTTCCACACATCTGTGCTGCCTTTCTAGTTTCTACAATTCTTTTGGATGTTCTGCTTAACCGGTTGGAAATGAGACTACTTTGTAGTGAGGATTTGCATTGCCCACTTGCTTGGTTGGCCAAAAAGTGCATATGCGTGTTTCCTTGAATATATTGCGGGAAACCACATATGCCATTTTTGGCCAAGTGCATCATTGTCAAAATTGGGCCGCGTTTCCTGTGCTTAAAATGCGATTCCAATCTACTTCTTGAAATATGTTTCCTGTAATCCTGCCTCGAATTAAAGTCTTCCTCGTTTCCTTCCATCTACAGATTTTTGGACGATAGTTGTCCATTATATCTCTGCAGGATTGTGAATTCCAGAGAACCTGAGCTCAGTTTTTTAACTCGCTTTGTTTGTGAGCTGGCCACAAACACGCAGGATTGCGTCAGGCCATATCCGTGTTCTGCTGCAGCAGGCTGAGCATTTGGTTAAATATTTTTCGTGATGGGAAATTAGAGGGGCGTGTGCCCGTCCAAATGCTTACAGCATGTCTCTCATTGGTTCCCCCTATTCCCTTTTAATCTCCACACAAATTGAAAACTGTGTGACACAGGAGGTTAAACGCACTGACTCTCTCAGCGGGGAGATTTATAGTAAAGTGGCTGGAATGGTGAACCCGAGCACAAGGAGAGGATAAAGGAGGTGTATTTTAGAAAGATGTCTGGGTCACACGTTGTCCCATCCTCTGGGTTTCCCATGCATGTTTTAGCTGTAATAAGATTCCCTGGACCCCAGAGAGTTGGGACCCAAGGAATAGGTTGCACAGATTTTTGCTTTAAATGGTCTGCATTTGCTCACATAAGCTCACCAATTTTCTCAGCCCCAAGTGTCCAGCCTTATGTCTCATCCAGCTGTGGGTGTAGCTGTGGTCAGTCCCAATTGCATCAGAGCCCCTTAACAAATTCTGTAAGGATTTCGCTGTTTTTGTGATTTAGTTTGAAATTTATATTTATATTGGGGTTGAGCTGATTTTCACTGCCGTGTTTATGCCATTCTGTACACTCTTGATTCCCTTAAGGAGACATATCAACACATAGGTATTAAGATTCTTACTAGTCAGATATATTTATCGGCAGGGAATAGGGGATGTTGAGTTCAGTTCACTGAGCAAGGTGTAGTTCTTGTCTACTACACATTTGTTTTATGGAACGCTACCTGTGCTAATATCAAACTCTGGTTTTATGCACCAACGCACCTCACCTTTCCTCTTAAGCAGGCATAAGTGTGTTTTTTTTTCTAAATGTGAGACTCTGTTCTGTTTTCTAATTCAGCTCATGTGTAGCCATGTTTACATTCCCTTCATAAGTGATATCTTATGATGAGTTTCTTTTTCTGTGTAACTTTTTTCCCTTAGAATCATCGTACCTTACTCCAGTCATTACGCTGCTACTGACTTGATGACATTGATTCCATGGCTGAGGGATATCCCATAGTACGTAAGTACCACAACTTCTTTATCTACTTTTCTCTTTCCTGGGATATTTGTGGTGTACTGAAGTGCATTTTTTTGTAAACAAAGCAGCCCTAAAGTTTGGGGTGGCTGTTTCTTGTTGATTTTCAGTTTTCCCAATGTATACGCCCATGAGTGGAAGTACCCTAAACTCTTTAGCTCAGTTTTCAGATATTTTAATAAACACCGTGGACTTCTCCAGAGTGGCTCTTGGCAATTTACATCCCTCCTTTCAGCGTAACAAAGCTCACTGTTCCACACGACTGTGCTGCATTTCTAGATTTTACATTTTTTTGGGATGTTCTGTTTCACCATTGGCAAATGAGACTTATTTGTAGTCTGGCTTTGCATTGCCCACTTGATTCGTTGGCCAAAAAGTGCGTATGTGTGTTTTCGTGAATATATTGAGGAAAAAACGCATCTGCCCTTTTTGCCAAGGGCTTCATTGTCGAAGTTGTGCCACATTTCCTGTGCTTAAAATGTGATTCCTATCTACCTCTTCAAATATGTTTCCTGCAGTCCTACCTCAATTTCCGGTCCTCCTCGTTTCCTTCCCTCAACAGATTGTTGGAAGATAGTGGTCCATTATAACTCTGAAAGTTTGTGAATTCCTGAGACGCTGAGCTCCATTTTTTAACTCGCATTTTTTCTGAGCTTGCCACAGAACCGTAGCCTGGCTTCAGGCACTATCTTGGTTCTGGGGCTGCAGAATGAGGTTTGGGTTAACTCTTCTTCGTGATGGGAAATTAGACTGCCATGTGCCCGTCCAAATGCTTACAGCAAATCTCTTGTTACTTCCACCTCTTCCCATTCATCCTCCACAAAATTTCTGAACAGTTTGAAACATGAGGTTAAATATGCTGATTCTCCAAGAAGGGAGATTAATACTAAAGTGACTGGAATGGGAAACCCGCCAGAAGGAGAGGAAAAAAGAGGAGGGTTTTATAAAGCTGTCTGGATCACACGTTGTCCCATCCTCTGGGTTTCCCATGCATGTTTTAGCTGTCATAAGATTCCCTTGAATCTAGAGTGTTGGGACCCTTGGAATGGGTTGCATGCATTATTGCTTTAAATGGTCTGCATTTGCCCACAACCTCACCAATGCTCTCAGCCCCAAGTGTCCAACGTTATGTCTCATCCTCCTGTGGGTGTAGATTGGGTCAATCCAGGTTGCTTCAGAGATCCTGAATGAATTTTGTAAGAATTTTGTTGTTTTTGTGTATTGTTTTTGAAATTAATTTTTATAATGGGGTTGAGCTGATTTTCCCTGCCGTGTTTATACCACTCTATACACGTTTGATTCGCTTACAGACATATTTGAATACATAGGAATTAAACTTCATACTAGTCAGATATATTCCTCTGCAGGGAATAGGGGATGTTGAGTCCAGTTCACTGAGCAAGGAGTAGGTCTTGTCTATTACACGTTTGGTTTATGGAACTGTACGTGTGCTAATATCAAACTCGGGTGTTTTGCATCACCCCACCTCACCTTTCGCTTTAAGCAGATATAAGAGTTTTTTTTTCTAAATGTGAGACTGTGTTCTGTTTTCTAATTCAGCTCATGTGTAGCCATGTTTACACACCCTTCATAAGTGATATCTTATGATAAGTTTCTTTTTCTGTGTTACTTATTTCACTTAGAAACATCGTACCTAAATCCAGTCATTATGCTGCTACTGGCTGTATGACATTGATTCCATGGCTGCGGCATATCCAATAGTATGTAAGTACCACAACTTTTTTCTTTCCTGGGATATTTAAGGTGTACTGAAGTCGATTTTCTTGTAAATGGAGCAGCCCTAAACTTTGGTGTAGCTGTCTCTTGTTGATTTTCTGTTTACCCCATGTATTAGCCCATGAGTGGAAGTACCCTAGGCTCTGTAGCTCTGTTTTTAAATGTTTCAGGAAACACCATGGACTTCTCCAGAGTGGCTCTTGTCAATTTCCATCCCGCCTATCATTGTCAAAAGACTCCCTCTTCCACGCAGCAGTGCTGCCTTTCTAGTTTTTACAATTCTTTAGGATGTGCTGTTTAACCGGTTGGACATGAGACTAATTTGTAGTGAGGATTTGCCATTGCCCTCTTGCTTGGTTGGCCAAAAAGTGTATATGCGTGTTTCCTTGAATATATTGCAGGAAACCACATACGCCATTTTTGGCCAAGTGCATCATTGTCAAAAGTGGGCCGCTTTTCCTGTGCTTAAAATGCGATTCCAATCTACATCTTGAAATATGTTTCCTGTAATCCTGCCTCGAATTAAAGTACTCCTCGTTTCCTTCCATCAACAGATTTTTGGACGATAGTTGTCCATTATATCTCTGCAGGTTTGTGAATTCCAGAGAACCTGAGCTCAGTTTTTCAACTCGCTTTGTTTGTGAGCTGGCCACAAACCCACAGGACTGTGTCAGGCCATATCCGTGTTCTGCTGCAGGAGGCTGAGCATTTTGTTAAATATTCTTCATGATGGGAAATTAGAGGGGCGTGTGCCCGTCCAAATGTTACAGAATGTCTCTCATTGGTTCCGCCTATTCCCTTTTAATCTCCACACAAATTGCAAACTGTGTGAAACAGGAGGTTAAAGGCACTGACTCTCTAAGGGGGGAAATTTATAGTAAAGTGGCTGGAATGGTGAACCCGAGCACAAGGAGAGGATAAAGGAGGTGTATTTTAGAAAGATGTCCGGGTCACACGTTGTCCCATCCTCTGGGTTTCCCAAGCATGTTTTAGCTGTAATAAGATACATTGGGCCCCAGAGAGGTGGCACCCAAGGAATGGGTGGCACTCAGTATTGCTTTAAATGGTCTGCATTTGCTCACTCAACCTCACCAATCTTCTCAGCCCCAAGTGTCCAGCCTTATGTCTCATCCAGCTGTGGGTGTAGATGTGGTCAGTCCCAGTTGCATCAGAGCCCCTTAACAAATTCTGTAAGGATTTCACTGTTTTTGTGTTTTAGTTTGATATTTATTTTTATAATGGGGTTGAGCTGATTTTCACTGCCGTGTTTATGTCACTCTATACACTCTTGATTCCCTTATGGAGACATATTAATACATAGGTATTAAGATTCTTACTAGTCAGATATATTAATCTGAAGGAATAGGGGATGTTGAGTTCAGTTCACTGAGCAAGGAGTAAGTCTTGTCTACTACACATTTGTTTTATGCAACGCTACCTGTGCTAATATCAAACTCTGGTTTTATGCATCAACCCACCTCACCTTTCCCCTTAAGCAGGCATAAGTGTGTTTTATTTTTTTTTCTAAATGTGAGACTCTGTTCTGTTTTCTATTCAGCTCATGTGTAGCCATGTTTACATTCCCTTCATAAGTGATATCTTATGATAAGTTTCTTTTTCTGTGTTACTTATTTCACTTAGAAACCTCGTACCTAAATCCAGTCATTATGCTGCTACTGCCTTTATGACATTGATTCCATGGCTGAGGGATATCCCATAGTACGTAAGTACCACAACTTCTTTATCCACTTTTATTTTTCCTGGGATATTTGAGGTGTACTTAAGTGGATTTCTTTGTAAACAAAGCAGCCCTAAACTTTGGGGTGGCTGTTTCTTGTTGATTTTCAGTTTTCCCAATGTATATGCCCATGAGTGGAAGTACCCTAAACTCCTCAGCTCAGTTTTCAGATGTTTGAGGAAACACAGTGGACTTCTCCAGAGTGGCTCTTGGCAAGTTACATCCCTCCCATCAGTGTAACAAGGCTTACTGTTCCACACGTCTGTGCTGCATTTCTAGATTTTACCATTTTTTTTTGGATATTCTGTTGGACCATTGGCAAATGAGAGTTATTTGTAGTCCGTTTTTGCATTGCCCACTTGATTCGTTTGCCAAAAAGCGCATATGCGTGTTTTCTTGAATATATTGAGGAAAAAACGCATCCGCCCTTTTGGCCAATTGCATCATTGTTGAAGTTGTGCCACATTTCCTGTGCCTAAAAGGTGATTCCTATCTACCTCTTCAAATATGTTTCCTGCAGTCCTGCCTCAATTTCCATTCCTCCTCATTTCCTTCCCTCAACAGAGTTTTGCACAATAGTTGTCCATTATAAGTCTGAAAGTTTGTAATTTCCTGAGACCCTGAGCTCCATTTTTTAACTTGCTTTTTTTCTGAGCTTGCCACAGACCCGTAGCCTGGCTTCAGGCCCTATCTGGGTTCTGGGGTGGCAGCATGAGTTTTGGGTTAACTCTTCTTCGTGATGGGAAATTAGAGTGCCATGTGCCCGTCCAAATGCTTACAGCAAATCTCTTATTACTTCCACCTCTTCCCATTCAGCCTCCACACAATTTGTGAACAGTGTGAAACATGAGGTTAAATGTGCTGATTCTCCAAGACGGGAGATTTATAGTAAAGTGAGTGGAATGGCAAACCCGAGCACAAGGAGACAAAAACGGAGAAGCGTTTTAGAAAGCTGTCCGGATCACACGCTGCCCCATCCTCTGGGTTTCCCATGCGTGTTTTAGCTGTCATAAGATTCCCTTGAAGCTAGAGTGTTGGGACCCTTGGAATGGGTTGCATGCATTATTGCTTTAAATGGTCTGCATTTGCTCACAACCTCACCAATGCTCTCAGCCCCAAGTGTCCAACGTTATGTCTCATCCACCTGTGGGTGTAGATGGGGTCAATCCAGGTTGCTTCAGAGCTCCTGAATGAATTTCATAAGAATTTTGTTGTTTTTGTGTATTGTTTTTGAAATTAATTTTTATAATGGGGTTGAGCTGATTTTCCCTGCCGTGTTTATGCCACTCTATACACGTTTGATTCCCTTACAGACATATTTGAATACATAGGAATTAAACTTCATACTAGTCAGATATATTCCTCTGCAGGGAATAGGGGATGTTGAGTCCAGTTCACTGAGCAAGGAGTAGGTCTTGTCTATTACACGTTTGGTTTATGGAACCGTACGTGTGCTAATATCAAACTCGGGTGTTTTGCATCACCCCACCTCACCTTTCGCTTTAAGCAGATATAAGAGTTTTATTTTTTTTTCTAAATGTGAGACTCTGTTCTGTTTTCTAATTCAGCTCGTGTGTAGCCATGTTTACCTTCCCTTCATAAGTGATATCTTATGATAAGTTTCTTTTTCTGTGTTACTTATTTCACTTAGAAACATCGTACCTAAATCCAGTCATTATGCTGCTACTGGCTTTATGACATTGATTCCATGGCTGAGGGATATCCCATAGTATATAAGTACCACAACTTTTTTCTTCCCTGGGATATTTAAGGTGAACTGAAATCGTTTTTCTTATAAACGGAGCAGCCCTAAACATTGGTGTTGCTGTTTCTTGTTGATTTTCTGTTTGCCCAATGTATTAGCCTAGGAGTGGAAGTACCCTAGGCTCTGTAGCTCTGTTTTTAGATGTTTCAGGAAACACCATGGACTTCTCCAGAGTGGCTCTTGTCAATTTACATCCCTCTCATCATTGTCAAAAGACTCCCTGTTCCACACATCTGTGCTGCCTTTCTAGTTTCTACAATTCTTTTGGATGTTCTGCTTAACCGGTTGGAAATGAGACTACTTTGTAGTGAGGATTTGCATTGCCCACTTGCTTGGTTGGCCAAAAAGTGCATATGCGTGTTTCCTTGAATATATTGCGGGAAACCACATATGCCATTTTTGGCCAAGTGCATCATTGTCAAAATTGGGCCGCGTTTCCTGTGCTTAAAATGCGATTCCAATCTACTTCTTGAAATATGTTTCCTGTAATCCTGCCTCGAATTAAAGTCTTCCTCGTTTCCTTCCATCTACAGATTTTTGGACGATAGTTGTCCATTATATCTCTGCAGGATTGTGAATTCCAGAGAACCTGAGCTCAGTTTTTTAACTCGCTTTGTTTGTGAGCTGGCCACAAACACGCAGGATTGCGTCAGGCCATATCCGTGTTCTGCTGCAGCAGGCTGAGCATTTGGTTAAATATTTTTCGTGATGGGAAATTAGAGGGGCGTGTGCCCGTCCAAATGCTTACAGCATGTCTCTCATTGGTTCCCCCTATTCCCTTTTAATCTCCACACAAATTGAAAACTGTGTGACACAGGAGGTTAAACGCACTGACTCTCTCAGCGGGGAGATTTATAGTAAAGTGGCTGGAATGGTGAACCCGAGCACAAGGAGAGGATAAAGGAGGTGTATTTTAGAAAGATGTCTGGGTCACACGTTGTCCCATCCTCTGGGTTTCCCATGCATGTTTTAGCTGTAATAAGATTCCCTGGACCCCAGAGAGTTGGGACCCAAGGAATAGGTTGCACAGATTTTTGCTTTAAATGGTCTGCATTTGCTCACATAAGCTCACCAATTTTCTCAGCCCCAAGTGTCCAGCCTTATGTCTCATCCAGCTGTGGGTGTAGCTGTGGTCAGTCCCAATTGCATCAGAGCCCCTTAACAAATTCTGTAAGGATTTCGCTGTTTTTGTGATTTAGTTTGAAATTTATATTTATATTGCGGTTGAGCTGATTTTCACTGCCGTGTTTATGCCATTCTGTACACTCTTGATTCCCTTAAGGAGACATATCAACACATAGGTATTAAGATTCTTACTAGTCAGATATATTTATCGGCAGGGAATAGGGGATGTTGAGTTCAGTTCACTGAGCAAGGTGTAGTTCTTGTCTACTACACATTTGTTTTATGGAACGCTACCTGTGCTAATATCAAACTCTGGTTTTATGCACCAACGCACCTCACCTTTCCTCTTAAGCAGGCATAAGTGTGTTTTTTTTTCTAAATGTGAGACTCTGTTCTGTTTTCTAATTCAGCTCATGTGTAGCCATGTTTACATTCCCTTCATAAGTGATATCTTATGATGAGTTTCTTTTTCTGTGTAACTTTTTTCCCTTAGAATCATCGTACCTTACTCCAGTCATTATGCTGCTACTGACTTGATGACATTGATTCCATGGCTGAGGGATATCCCATAGTACGTAAGTACCACAACTTCTTTATCTACTTTTCTCTTTCCTGGGATATTTGTGGTGTACTGAAGTGCATTTTTTTGTAAACAAAGCAGCCCTAAAGTTTGGGGTGGCTGTTTCTTGTTGATTTTCAGTTTTCCCAATGTATACGCCCATGAGTGGAAGTACCCTAAACTCTTTAGCTCAGTTTTCAGATATTTTAATAAACACCGTGGACTTCTCCAGAGTGGCTCTTGGCAAGTTACATCCCTCCTTTCAGCGTAACAAAGCTCACTGTTCCACACGACTGTGCTGCATTTCAGATTTTACATTTTTTTGGGATGTTCTGTTTCACCATTGGCAAATGAGACTTATTTGTAGTCTGGCTTTGCATTGCCCACTTGATTCGTTGGCCAAAAAGTGCGTATGTGTGTTTTCGTGAATATATTGAGGAAAAAACGCATCTGCCCTTTTTGCCAAGGGCTTCATTGTCGAAGTTGTGCCACATTTCCTGTGCTTAAAATGTGATTCCTATCTACCTCTTCAAATATGTTTCCTGCAGTCCTACCTCAATTTCCGGTCCTCCTCGTTTCCTTCCCTCAACAGATTGTTGGAAGATAGTGGTCCATTATAACTCTGAAAGTTTGTGAATTCCTGAGACGCTGAGCTCCATTTTTTAACTCGCATTTTTTCTGAGCTTGCCACAGAACCGTAGCCTGGCTTCAGGCACTATCTTGGTTCTGGGGCTGCAGAATGAGGTTTGGGTTAACTCTTCTTCGTGATGGGAAATTAGACTGCCATGTGCCCGTCCAAATGCTTACAGCAAATCTCTTGTTACTTCCACCTCTTCCCATTCATCCTCCACAAAATTTCTGAACATTTTGAAACATGAGGTTAAATATGCTGATTCTCCAAGAAGGGAGATTAATACTAAAGTGACTGGAATGGGAAACCCGCCAGAAGGAGAGGAAAAAAGAGGAGGGTTTTATAAAGCTGTCTGGATCACACGTTGTCCCATCCTCTGGGTTTCCCATGCATGTTTTAGCTGTCATAAGATTCCCTTGAATCTAGAGTGTTGGGACCCTTGGAATGGGTTGCATGCATTATTGCTTTAAATGGTCTGCATTTGCTCACAACCTCACCAATGCTCTCAGCCCCAAGTGTCCAACGTTATGTCTCATCCTCCTGTGGGTGTAGATTGGGTCAATCCAGGTTGCTTCAGAGATCCTGAATGAATTTTGTAAGAATTTTGTTGTTTTTGTGTATTGTTTTTGAAATTAATTTTTATAATGGGGTTGAGCTGATTTTCCCTGCCGTGTTTATGCCACTCTATACACGTTTGATTCGCTTACAGACATATTTGAATACATAGGAATTAAACTTCATACTAGTCAGATATATTCCTCTGCAGGGAATAGGGGATGTTGAGTCCAGTTCACTGAGCAAGGAGTAGGTCTTGTCTATTACACGTTTGGTTTATGGAACTGTACGTGTGCTAATATCAAACTCGGGTGTTTTGCATCACCCCACCTCACCTTTCGCTTTAAGCAGATATAAGAGTTTTTTTTCTAAATGTGAGACTGTGTTCTGTTTTCTAATTCAGCTCATGTGTAGCCATGTTTACACACCCTTCATAAGTGATATCTTATGATAAGTTTCTTTTTCTGTGTTACTTATTTCACTTAGAAACATCGTACCTAAATCCAGTCATTATGCTGCTACTGGCTGTATGACATTGATTCCATGGCTGCGGCATATCCAATAGTATGTAAGTACCACAACTTTTTTCTTTCCTGGGATATTTAAGGTGTACTGAAGTCGATTTTCTTGTAAATGGAGCAGCCCTAAACTTTGGTGTAGCTGTCTCTTGTTGATTTTCTGTTTACCCCATGTATTAGCCCATGAGTGGAAGTACCCTAGGCTCTGTAGCTCTGTTTTTAAATGTTTCAGGAAACACCATGGACTTCTCCAGAGTGGCTCTTGTCAATTTCCATCCCGCCTATCATTGTCAAAAGACTCCCTCTTCCACGCAGCAGTGCTGCCTTTCTAGTTTTTACAATTCTTTAGGATGTGCTGTTTAACCGGTTGGACATGAGACAAATTTGTAGTGAGGATTTGCATTGCCCTCTTGCTTGGTTGGCCAAAAAGTGTATATGCGTGTTTCCTTCAATATATTGCAGGAACCACATATGCCATTTTTGGCCAAGTGCATCATTGTCAAAAGTGGGCCGCTTTTCCTGTGCTTAAAATGCGATTCCAATCTACATCTTGAAATATGTTTCCTGTAATCCTGCCTCGAATTAAAGTACTCCTCGTTTCCTTCCATCAACAGATTTTTGGACGATAGTTGTCCATTATATCTCTGCAGGTTTGTGAATTCCAGAGAACCTGAGCTCAGTTTTTCAACTCGCTTTGTTTGTGAGCTGGCCACAAACCCACAGGACTGTGTCAGGCCATATCCGTGTTCTGCTGCAGGAGGCTGAGCATTTTGTTAAATATTCTTCATGATGGGAAATTAGAGGGGCGTGTGCCCATCCAAATGTTACAGAATGTCTCTCATTGGTTCCGCCGATTCCCTTTTAATCTCCACACAAATTGCAAACTGTGTGAAACAGGAGGTTAAAGGCACTGACTCTCTAAGGGGGGAAATTTATAGTAAAGTGGCTGGAATGGTGAACCCGAGCACAAGGAGAGGATAAAGGAGGTGTATATTAGAAAGATGTCCGGGTCACACGTTGTCCCATCCTCTGGGTTTCCCAAGCATGTTTTAGCTGTAATAAGATACATTGGGCCCCAGAGAGGTGGCACCCAAGGAATGGGTGGCACTCAGTATTGCTTTAAATGGTCTGCATTTGCTCACTCAACCTCACCAATCTTCTCAGCCCCAAGTGTCCAGCCTTATGTCTCATCCAGCTGTGGGTGTAGATGTGGTCAGTCCCAGTTGCATCAGAGCCCCTTAACAAATTCTGTAAGGATTTCACTGTTTTTGTGTTTTAGTTTGATATTTATTTTTATAATGGGGTTGAGCTGATTTTCACTGCCGTGTTTATGTCACTCTATACACTCTTGATTCCCTTATGGAGACATATTAATACATAGGTATTAAGATTCTTACTAGTCAGATATATTAATCTGAAGGAATAGGGGATGTTGAGTTCAGTTCACTGAGCAAGGAGTAAGTCTTGTCTACTACACATTTGTTTTATGCAACGCTACCTGTGCTAATATCAAACTCTGGTTTTATGCATCAACCCACCTCACCTTTCCCCTTAAGCAGGCATAAGTGTGTTTTATTTTTTTTTCTAAATGTGAGACTCTGTTCTGTTTTCTATTCAGCTCATGTGTAGCCATGTTTACATTCCCTTCATAAGTGATATCTTATGATAAGTTTCTTTTTCTGTGTTACTTATTTCACTTAGAAACCTCGTACCTAAATCCAGTCATTATGCTGCTACTGCCTTTATGACATTGATTCCATGGCTGAGGGATATCCCATAGTACGTAAGTACCACAACTTCTTTATCCACTTTTATTTTTCCTGGGATATTTGAGGTGTACTTAAGTGGATTTCTTTGTAAACAAAGCAGCCCTAAACTTTGGGGTGGCTGTTTCTTGTTGATTTTCAGTTTTCCCAATGTATATGCCCATGAGTGGAAGTACCCTAAACTCCTCAGCTCAGTTTTCAGATGTTTGAGGAAACACAGTGGACTTCTCCAGAGTGGCTCTTGGCAAGTTACATCCCTCCCATCAGTGTAACAAGGCTTACTGTTCCACACGTCTGTGCTGCATTTCTAGATTTTACCATTTTTTTTTGGATATTCTGTTGGACCATTGGCAAATGAGAGTTATTTGTAGTCCGTTTTTGCATTGCCCACTTGATTCGTTTGCCAAAAAGTGCATATGCGTGTTTTCTTGAATATATTGAGGAAAAAACGCATCCGCCCTTTTGGCCAATTGCATCATTGTTGAAGTTGTGCCACATTTCCTGTGCCTAAAAGGTGATTCCTATCTACCTCTTCAAATATGTTTCCTGCAGTCCTGCCTCAATTTCCATTCCTCCTCATTTCCTTCCCTCAACAGAGTTTTGCACAATAGTTGTCCATTATAAGTCTGAAAGTTTGTAATTTCCTGAGACCCTGAGCTCCATTTTTTAACTTGCTTTTTTTCTGAGCTTGCCACAGACCCGTAGCCTGGCTTCAGGCCCTATCTGGGTTCTGGGGTGGCAGCATGAGTTTTGGGTTAACTCTTCTTCGTGATGGGAAATTAGAGTGCCATGTGCCCGTCCAAATGCTTACAGCAAATCTCTTATTACTTCCACCTCTTCCCATTCAGCCTCCACACAATTTGTGAACAGTGTGAAACATGAGGTTAAATGTGCTGATTCTCCAAGACGGGAGATTTATAGTAAAGTGAGTGGAATGGCAAACCCGAGCACAAGGAGACAAAAACGGAGAAGCGTTTTAGAAAGCTGTCCGGATCACACGCTGCCCCATCCTCTGGGTTTCCCATGCGTGTTTTAGCTGTCATAAGATTCCCTTGAAGCTAGAGTGTTGGGACCCTTGGAATGGGTTGCATGCATTATTGCTTTAAATGGTCTGCATTTGCTCACAACCTCACCAATGCTCTCAGCCCCAAGTGTCCAACGTTATGTCTCATCCACCTGTGGGTGTAGATGGGGTCAATCCAGGTTGCTTCAGAGCTCCTGAATGAATTTCATAAGAATTTTGTTGTTTTTGTGTATTGTTTTTGAAATTAATTTTTATAATGGGGTTGAGCTGATTTTCCCTGCCGTGTTTATGCCACTCTATACACGTTTGATTCCCTTACAGACATATTTGAATACATAGGAATTAAACTTCATACTAGTCAGATATATTCCTCTGCAGGGAATAGGGGATGTTGAGTCCAGTTCACTGAGCAAGGAGTAGGTCTTGTCTATTACACGTTTGGTTTATGGAACCGTACGTGTGCTAATATCAAACTCGGGTGTTTTGCATCACCCCACCTCACCTTTCGCTTTAAGCAGATATGAGTTTTATTTTTTTTTCTAAATGTGAGACTCTGTTCTGTTTTCTAATTCAGCTCGTGTGTAGCCATGTTTACCTTCCCTTCATAAGTGATATCTTATGATAAGTTTCTTTTTCTGTGTTACTTATTTCACTTAGAAACATCGTACCTAAATCCAGTCATTATGCTGCTACTGGCTTTATGACATTGATTCCATGGCTGAGGGATATCCCATAGTATATAAGTACCACAACTTTTTTCTTCCCTGGGATATTTAAGGTGAACTGAAATCGTTTTTCTTATAAACGGAGCAGCCCTAAACATTGGTGTTGCTGTTTCTTGTTGATTTTCTGTTTGCCCAATGTATTAGCCTAGGAGTGGAAGTACCCTAGGCTCTGTAGCTCTGTTTTTAGATGTTTCAGGAAACACCATGGACTTCTCCAGAGTGGCTCTTGTCAATTTACATCCCTCTCATCATTGTCAAAAGACTCCCTGTTCCACACATCTGTGCTGCCTTTCTAGTTTCTACAATTCTTTTGGATGTTCTGCTTAACCGGTTGGAAATGAGACTACTTTGTAGTGAGGATTTGCATTGCCCACTTGCTTGGTTGGCCAAAAAGTGCATATGCGTGTTTCCTTGAATATATTGCGGGAAACCACATATGCCATTTTTGGCCAAGTGCATCATTGTCAAAATTGGGCCGCGTTTCCTGTGCTTAAAATGCGATTCCAATCTACTTCTTGAAATATGTTTCCTGTAATCCTGCCTCGAATTAAAGTCTTCCTCGTTTCCTTCCATCTACAGATTTTTGGACGATAGTTGTCCATTATATCTCTGCAGGATTGTGAATTCCAGAGAACCTGAGCTCAGTTTTTTAACTCGCTTTGTTTGTGAGCTGGCCACAAACACGCAGGATTGCGTCAGGCCATATCCGTGTTCTGCTGCAGCAGGCTGAGCATTTGGTTAAATATTTTTCGTGATGGGAAATTAGAGGGGCGTGTGCCCGTCCAAATGCTTACAGCATGTCTCTCATTGGTTCCCCCTATTCCCTTTTAATCTCCACACAAATTGAAAACTGTGTGACACAGGAGGTTAAACGCACTGACTCTCTCAGCGGGGAGATTTATAGTAAAGTGGCTGGAATGGTGAACCCGAGCACAAGGAGAGGATAAAGGAGGTGTATTTTAGAAAGATGTCTGGGTCACACGTTGTCCCATCCTCTGGGTTTCCCATGCATGTTTTAGCTGTAATAAGATTCCCTGGACCCCAGAGAGTTGGGACCCAAGGAATAGGTTGCACAGATTTTTGCTTTAAATGGTCTGCATTTGCTCACATAACCTCACCAATTTTCTCAGCCCCAAGTGTCCAGCCTTATGTCTCATCCAGCTGTGGGTGTAGCTGTGGTCAGTCCCAATTGCATCAGAGCCCCTTAACAAATTCTGTAAGGATTTCGCTGTTTTTGTGATTTAGTTTGAAATTTATATTTATATTGGGGTTGAGCTGATTTTCACTGCCGTGTTTATGCCATTCTGTACACTCTTGATTCCCTTAAGGAGACATATCAACACATAGGTATTAAGATTCTTACTAGTCAGATATATTTATCGGCAGGGAATAGGGGATGTTGAGTTCAGTTCACTGAGCAAGGTGTAGTTCTTGTCTACTACACATTTGTTTTATGGAACGCTACCTGTGCTAATATCAAACTCTGGTTTTATGCACCAACGCACCTCACCTTTCCTCTTAAGCAGGCATAAGTGTGTTTTTTATTTCTAAATGTGAGACTCTGTTCTGTTTTCTAATTCAGCTCATGTGTAGCCATGTTTACATTCCCTTCATAAGTGATATCTTATGATGAGTTTCTTTTTCTGTGTAACTTTTTTCCCTTAGAATCATCGTACCTTACTCCAGTCATTATGCTGCTACTGACTTTATGACATTGATTCCATGGCTGAGGGATATCCCATAGTACGTAAGTACCACAACTTCTTTATCTACTTTTCTCTTTCCTGGGATATTTGTGGTGTACTGAAGTGCATTTTTTTGTAAACAAAGCAGCCCTAAAGTTTGGGGTGGCTGTTTCTTGTTGATTTTCAGTTTTCCCAATGTATACGCCCATGAGTGGAAGTACCCTAAACTCTTTAGCTCAGTTTTCAGATATTTTAATAAACACCGTGGACTTCTCCAGAGTTGCTCTTGGCAATTTACATCCCTCCTTTCAGCGTAACAAAGCTCACTGTTCCACACGACTGTGCTGCATTTCTAGATTTTACATTTTTTGGGGATGTTCTGTTTCACCATTGGCAAATGAGACTTATTTGTAGTCTGGCTTTGCATTGCCCACTTGATTCGTTGGCCAAAAAGTGCGTATGTGTGTTTTCGTGAATATATTGAGGAAAAAACGCATCTGCCCTTTTTGCCAAGGGCTTCATTGTCGAAGTTGTGCCACATTTCCTGTGCTTAAAATGTGATTCCTATCTACCTCTTCAAATATGTTTCCTGCAGTCCTACCTCAATTTCCGGTCCTCCTCGTTTCCTTCCCTCAACAGATTGTTGGAAGATAGTGGTCCATTATAACTCTGAAAGTTTGTGAATTCCTGAGACGCTGAGCTCCATTTTTTAACTCGCATTTTTTCTGAGCTTGCCACAGAACCGTAGCCTGGCTTCAGGCACTATCTTGGTTCTGGGGCTGCAGAATGAGGTTTGGGTTAACTCTTCTTCGTGATGGGAAATTAGACTGCCATGTGCCCGTCCAAATGCTTACAGCAAATCTCTTGTTACTTCCACCTCTTCCCATTCATCCTCCACAAAATTTCTGAACAGTTTGAAACATGAGGTTAAATATGCTGATTCTCCAAGAAGGGAGATTAATACTAAAGTGACTGGAATGGGAAACCCGCCAGAAGGAGAGGAAAAAAGAGGAGGGTTTTATAAAGCTGTCTGGATCACACGTTGTCCCATCCTCTGGGTTTCCCATGCATGTTTTAGCTGTCATAAGATTCCCTTGAATCTAGAGTGTTGGGACCCTTGGAATGGGTTGCATGCATTATTGCTTTAAATGGTCTGCATTTGCTCACAACCTCACCAATGCTCTCAGCCCCAAGTGTCCAACGTTATGTCTCATCCTCCTGTGGGTGTAGATTGGGTCAATCCAGGTTGCTTCAGAGATCCTGAATGAATTTTGTAAGAATTTTGTTGTTTTTGTGTATTGTTTTTGAAATTAATTTTTATAATGGGGTTGAGCTGATTTTCCCTGCCGTGTTTATGCCACTCTATACACGTTTGATTCGCTTACAGACATATTTGAATACATAGGAATTAAACTTCATACTAGTCAGATATATTCCTCTGCAGGGAATAGGGGATGTTGAGTCCAGTTCACTGAGCAAGGAGTAGGTCTTGTCTATTACACGTTTGGTTTATGGAACTGTACGTGTGCTAATATCAAACTCGGGTGTTTTGCATCACCCCACCTCACCTTTCGCTTTAAGCAGATATAAGAGTTTTTTTTCTAAATCTGAGACTGTGTTCTGTTTTCTAATTCAGCTCATGTGTAGCCATGTTTACACACCCTTCATAAGTGATATCTTATGATAAGTTTCTTTTTCTGTGTTACTTATTTCACTTAGAAACATCGTACCTAAATCCAGTCATTATGCTGCTACTGGCTGTATGACATTGATTCCATGGCTGCGGCATATCCAATAGTATGTAAGTACCACAACTTTTTTCTTTCCTGGGATATTTAAGGTGTACTGAAGTCGATTTTCTTGTAAATGGAGCAGCCCTAAACTTTGGTGTAGCTGTCTCTTGTTGATTTTCTGTTTACCCCATGTATTAGCCCATGAGTGGAAGTACCCTAGGCTCTGTAGCTCTGTTTTTAAATGTTTCAGGAAACACCATGGACTTCTCCAGAGTGGCTCTTGTCAATTTCCATCCCGCCTATCATTGTCAAAAGACTCCCTCTTCCACGCAGCAGTGCTGCCTTTCTAGTTTTTACAATTCTTTAGGATGTGCTGTTTAACCGGTTGGACATGAGACAAATTTGTAGTGAGGATTTGCATTGCCCTCTTGCTTGGTTGGCCAAAAAGTGTATATGCGTGTTTCCTTGAATATATTGCAGGAACCACATACGCCATTTTTGGCCAAGTGCATCATTGTCAAAAGTGGGCCGCTTTTCCTGTGCTTAAAATGCAATTCCAATCTACATCTTGAAATATGTTTCCTGTAATCCTGCCTCGAATTAAAGTACTCCTCGTTTCCTTCCATCAACAGATTTTTGGACGATAGTTGTCCATTATATCTCTGCAGGTTTGTGAATTCCAGAGAACCTGAGCTCAGTTTTTCAACTCGCTTTGTTTGTGAGCTGGCCACAAACCCACAGGACTGTGTCAGGCCATATCCGTGTTCTGCTGCAGGAGGCTGAGCATTTTGTTAAATATTCTTCATGATGGGAAATTAGAGGGGCGTGTGCCCATCCAAATGTTACAGAATGTCTCTCATTGGTTCCGCCGATTCCCTTTTAATCTCCACACAAATTGCAAACTGTGTGAAACAGGAGGTTAAAGGCACTGACTCTCTAAGGGGGGAAATTTATAGTAAAGTGGCTGGAATGGTGAACCCAAGCACAAGGAGAGGATAAAGGAGGTGTATATTAGAAAGATGTCCGGGTCACACGTTGTCCCATCCTCTGGGTTTCCCAAGCATGTTTTAGCTGTAATAAGATACATTGGGCCCCAGAGAGGTGGCACCCAAGGAATGGGTGGCACTCAGTATTGCTTTAAATGGTCTGCATTTGCTCACTCAACCTCACCAATCTTCTCAGCCCCAAGTGTCCAGCCTTATGTCTCATCCAGCTGTGGGTGTAGATGTGGTCAGTCCCAGTTGCATCAGAGCCCCTTAACAAATTCTGTAAGGATTTCACTGTTTTTGTGTTTTAGTTTGATATTTATTTTTATAATGGGGTTGAGCTGATTTTCACTGCCGTGTTTATGTCACTCTATACACTCTTGATTCCCTTATGGAGACATATTAATACATAGGTATTAAGATTCTTACTAGTCAGATATATTAATCTGAAGGAATAGGGGATGTTGAGTTCAGTTCACTGAGCAAGGAGTAAGTCTTGTCTACTACACATTTGTTTTATGCAACGCTACCTGTGCTAATATCAAACTCTGGTTTTATGCATCAACCCACCTCACCTTTCCCCTTAAGCAGGCATAAGTGTGTTTTATTTTTTTTTCTAAATGTGAGACTCTGTTCTGTTTTCTATTCAGCTCATGTGTAGCCATGTTTACATTCCCTTCATAAGTGATATCTTATGATAAGTTTCTTTTTCTGTGTTACTTATTTCACTTAGAAACCTCGTACCTAAATCCAGTCATTATGCTGCTATTGCCTTTATGACATTGATTCCATGGCTGAGGGATATCCCATAGTACGTAAGTACCACAACTTCTTTATCCACTTTTATTTTTCCTGGGATATTTGAGGTGTACTTAAGTGGATTTCTTTGTAAACAAAGCAGCCCTAAACTTTGGGGTGGCTGTTTCTTGTTGATTTTCAGTTTTCCCAATGTATATGCCCATGAGTGGAAGTACCCTAAACTCCTCAGCTCAGTTTTCAGATGTTTGAGGAAACACAGTGGACTTCTCCAGAGTGGCTCTTGGCAAGTTACATCCCTCCCATCAGTGTAACAAGGCTTACTGTTCCACACGTCTGTGCTGCATTTCTAGATTTTACCATTTTTTTTTGGATATTCTGTTGGACCATTGGCAAATGAGAGTTATTTGTAGTCCGTTTTTGCATTGCCCACTTGATTCGTTTGCCAAAAAGCGCATATGCGTGTTTTCTTGAATATATTGAGGAAAAAACGCATCCGCCCTTTTGGCCAATTGCATCATTGTTGAAGTTGTGCCACATTTCCTGTGCCTAAAAGGTGATTCCTATCTACCTCTTCAAATATGTTTCCTGCAGTCCTGCCTCAATTTCCATTCCTCCTCATTTCCTTCCCTCAACAGAGTTTTGCACAATAGTTGTCCATTATAAGTCTGAAAGTTTGTAATTTCCTGAGACCCTGAGCTCCATTTTTTAACTTGCTTTTTCTCTGAGCTTGCCACAGACCCGTAGCCTGGCTTCAGGCCCTATCTGGGTTCTGGGGTGGCAGCATGAGTTTTGGGTTAACTCTTCTTCGTGATGGGAAATTAGAGTGCCATGTGCCCGTCCAAATGCTTACAGCAAATCTCTTATTACTTCCACCTCTTCCCATTCAGCCTCCACACAATTTGTGAACAGTGTGAAACATGAGGTTAAATGTGCTGATTCTCCAAGACGGGAGATTTATAGTAAAGTGAGTGGAATGGCAAACCCGAGCACAAGGAGACAAAAACGGAGAAGCGTTTTAGAAAGCTGTCCGGATCACACGCTGCCCCATCCTCTGGGTTTCCCATGCGTGTTTTAGCTGTCATAAGATTCCCTTGAAGCTAGAGTGTTGGGACCCTTGGAATGGGTTGCATGCATTATTGCTTTAAATGGTCTGCATTTGCTCACAACCTCACCAATGCTCTCAGCCCCAAGTGTCCAACGTTATGTCTCATCCACCTGTGGGTGTAGATGGGGTCAATCCAGGTTGCTTCAGAGCTCCTGAATGAATTTCGTAAGAATTTTGTTGTTTTTGTGTATTGTTTTTGAAATTAATTTTTATAATGGGGTTGAGCTGATTTTCACTGCCGTGTTTATGTCACTCTATACACTCTTGATTCCCTTATGGAGACATATTAATACATAGGTATTAAGATTCTTACTAGTCAGATATATTAATCTGAAGGAATAGGGGATGTTGAGTTCAGTTCACTGAGCAAGGAGTAAGTCTTGTCTACTACACATTTGTTTTATGCAACGCTACCTGTGCTAATATCAAACTCTGGTTTTATGCATCAACCCACCTCACATTTCCCCTTAAGCAGGCATAAGTGTGTTTTATTTTTTTTTCTAAATGTGAGACTCTGTTCTGTTTTCTATTCAGCTCATGTGTAGCCATGTTTACATTCCCTTCATAAGTGATATCTTATGATAAGTTTCTTTTTCTGTGTTACTTATTTCACTTAGAAACCTCGTACCTAAATCCAGTCATTATGCTGCTACTGCCTTTATGACATTGATTCCATGGCTGAGGGATATCCCATAGTACGTAAGTACCACAACTTCTTTATCCACTTTTATTTTTCCTGGGATATTTGAGGTGTACTTAAGTGGATTTCTTTGTAAACAAAGCAGCCCTAAACTTTGGGGTGGCTGTTTCTTGTTGATTTTCAGTTTTCCCAATGTATATGCCCATGAGTGGAAGTACCCTAAACTCCTCAGCTCAGTTTTCAGATGTTTGAGGAAACACAGTGGACTTCTCCAGAGTGGCTCTTGGCAAGTTACATCCCTCCCATCAGTGTAACAAGGCTTACTGTTCCACACGTCTGTGCTGCATTTCTAGATTTTACCATTTTTTTTTGGATATTCTGTTGGACCATTGGCAAATGAGAGTTATTTGTAGTCCGTTTTTGCATTGCCCACTTGATTCGTTTGCCAAAAAGCGCATATGCGTGTTTTCTTGAATATATTGAGGAAAAAACGCATCCGCCCTTTTGGCCAATTGCATCATTGTTGAAGTTGTGCCACATTTCCTGTGCCTAAAAGGTGATTCCTATCTACCTCTTCAAATATGTTTCCTGCAGTCCTGCCTCAATTTCCATTCCTCCTCATTTCCTTCCCTCAACAGAGTTTTGCACAATAGTTGTCCATTATAAGTCTGAAAGTTTGTAATTTCCTGAGACCCTGAGCTCCATTTTTTAACTTGCTTTTTTTCTGAGCTTGCCACAGACCCGTAGCCTGGCTTCAGGCCCTATCTGGGTTCTGGGGTGGCAGCATGAGTTTTGGGTTAACTCTTCTTCGTGATGGGAAATTAGAGTGCCATGTGCCCGTCCAAATGCTTACAGCAAATCTCTTATTACTTCCACCTCTTCCCATTCAGCCTCCACACAATTTGTGAACAGTGTGAAACATGAGGTTAAATGTGCTGATTCTCCAAGACGGGAGATTTATAGTAAAGTGAGTGGAATGGCAAACCCGAGCACAAGGAGACAAAAACGGAGAAGCGTTTTAGAAAGCTGTCCGGATCACACGCTGCCCCATCCTCTGGGTTTCCCATGCGTGTTTTAGCTGTCATAAGATTCCCTTGAAGCTAGAGTGTTGGGACCCTTGGAATGGGTTGCATGCATTATTGCTTTAAATGGTCTGCATTTGCTCACAACCTCACCAATGCTCTCAGCCCCAAGTGTCCAACGTTATGTCTCATCCACCTGTGGGTGTAGATGGGGTCAATCCAGGTTGCTTCAGAGCTCCTGAATGAATTTCATAAGAATTTTGTTGTTTTTGTGTATTGTTTTTGAAGTTAATTTTTATAATGGGGTTGAGCTGATTTTCCCTGCCGTGTTTATGCCACTCTATACACGTTTGATTCCCTTACAGACATATTTGAATACATAGGAATTAAACTTCATACTAGTCAGATATATTCCTCTGCAGGGAATAGGGGATGTTGAGTCCAGTTCACTGAGCAAGGAGTAGGTCTTGTCTATTACACGTTTGGTTTATGGAACCGTACGTGTGCTAATATCAAACTCGGGTGTTTTGCATCACCCCACCTCACCTTTCGCTTTAAGCAGATATGAGTTTTATTTTTTTTTCTAAATGTGAGACTCTGTTCTGTTTTCTAATTCAGCTCGTGTGTAGCCATGTTTACCTTCCCTTCATAAGTGATATCTTATGATAAGTTTCTTTTTCTGTGTTACTTATTTCACTTAGAAACATCGTACCTAAATCCAGTCATTATGCTGCTACTGGCTTTATGACATTGATTCCATGGCTGAGGGATATCCCATAGTATATAAGTACCACAACTTTTTTCTTCCCTGGGATATTTAAGGTGAACTGAAATCGTTTTTCTTATAAACGGAGCAGCCCTAAACATTGGTGTTGCTGTTTCTTGTTGATTTTCTGTTTGCCCAATGTATTAGCCTAGGAGTGGAAGTACCCTAGGCTCTGTAGCTCTGTTTTTAGATGTTTCAGGAAACACCATGGACTTCTCCAGAGTGGCTCTTGTCAATTTACATCCCTCTCATCATTGTCAAAAGACTCCCTGTTCCACACATCTGTGCTGCCTTTCTAGTTTCTACAATTCTTTTGGATGTTCTGCTTAACTGGTTGGAAATGAGACTACTTTGTAGTGAGGATTTGCATTGCCCACTTGCTTGGTTGGCCAAAAAGTGCATATGCGTGTTTCCTTGAATATATTGCGGGAAACCACATATGCCATTTTTGGCCAAGTGCATCATTGTCAAAATTGGGCCGCGTTTCCTGTGCTTAAAATGCGATTCCAATCTACTTCTTGAAATATGTTTCCTGTAATCCTGCCTCGAATTAAAGTCTTCCTCGTTTCCTTCCATCTACAGATTTTTGGACGATAGTTGTCCATTATATCTCTGCAGGATTGTGAATTCCAGAGAACCTGAGCTCAGTTTTTTAACTCGCTTTGTTTGTGAGCTGGCCACAAACACGCAGGATTGCGTCAGGCCATATCCGTGTTCTGCTGCAGCAGGCTGAGCATTTGGTTAAATATTTTTCGTGATGGGAAATTAGAGGGGCGTGTGCCCGTCCAAATGCTTACAGCATGTCTCTCATTGGTTCCCCCTATTCCCTTTTAATCTCCACACAAATTGAAAACTGTGTGACACAGGAGGTTAAACGCACTGACTCTCTCAGCGGGGAGATTTATAGTAAAGTGGCTGGAATGGTGAACCCGAGCACAAGGAGAGGATAAAGGAGGTGTATTTTAGAAAGATGTCTGGGTCACACGTTGTCCCATCCTCTGGGTTTCCCATGCATGTTTTAGCTGTAATAAGATTCCCTGGACCCCAGAGAGTTGGGACCCAAGGAATAGGTTGCACAGATTTTTGCTTTAAATGGTCTGCATTTGCTCACATAAGCTCACCAATTTTCTCAGCCCCAAGTGTCCAGCCTTATGTCTCATCCAGCTGTGGGTGTAGCTGTGGTCAGTCCCAATTGCATCAGAGCCCCTTAACAAATTCTGTAAGGATTTCGCTGTTTTTGTGATTTAGTTTGAAATTTATATTTATATTGGGGTTGAGCTGATTTTCACTGCCGTGTTTATGCCATTCTGTACACTCTTGATTCCCTTAAGGAGACATATCAACACATAGGTATTAAGATTCTTACTAGTCAGATATATTTATCGGCAGGGAATAGGGGATGTTGAGTTCAGTTCACTGAGCAAGGTGTAGTTCTTGTCTACTACACATTTGTTTTATGGAACGCTACCTGTGCTAATATCAAACTCTGGTTTTATGCACCAACGCACCTCACCTTTCCTCTTAAGCAGGCATAAGTGTGTTTTTTTTTTCTAAATGTGAGACTCTGTTCTGTTTTCTAATTCAGCTCATGTGTAGCCATGTTTACATTCCCTTCATAAGTGATATCTTATGATGAGTTTCTTTTTCTGTGTAACTTTTTTCCCTTAGAATCATCGTACCTTACTCCAGTCATTATGCTGCTACTGACTTTATGACATTGATTCCATGGCTGAGGGATATCCCATAGTACGTAAGTACCACAACTTCTTTATCTACTTTTCTCTTTCCTGGGATATTTGTGGTGTACTGAAGTGCATTTTTTTGTAAACAAAGCAGCCCTAAAGTTTGGGGTGGCTGTTTCTTGTTGATTTTCAGTTTTCCCAATGTATACGCCCATGAGTGGAAGTACCCTAAACTCTTTAGCTCAGTTTTCAGATATTTTAATAAACACCGTGGACTTCTCCAGAGTGGCTCTTGGCAATTTACATCCCTCCTTTCAGCGTAACAAAGCTCACTGTTCCACACGACTGTGCTGCATTTCTAGATTTTACATTTTTTGGGGATGTTCTGTTTCACCATTGGCAAATGAGACTTATTTGTAGTCTGGCTTTGCATTGCCCACTTGATTCGTTGGCCAAAAAGTGCGTATGTGTGTTTTCGTGAATATATTGAGGAAAAAACGCATCTGCCCTTTTTGCCAAGGGCTTCATTGTCGAAGTTGTGCCACATTTCCTGTGCTTAAAATGTGATTCCTATCTACCTCTTCAAATATGTTTCCTGCAGTCCTACCTCAATTTCCGGTCCTCCTCGTTTCCTTCCCTCAACAGATTGTTGGAAGATAGTGGTCCATTATAACTCTGAAAGTTTGTGAATTCCTGAGACGCTGAGCTCCATTTTTTAACTCGCATTTTTTCTGAGCTTGCCACAGAACCGTAGCCTGGCTTCAGGCACTATCTTGGTTCTGGGGCTGCAGAATGAGGTTTGGGTTAACTCTTCTTCGTGATGGGAAATTAGACTGCCATGTGCCCGTCCAAATGCTTACAGCAAATCTCTTGTTACTTCCACCTCTTCCCATTCATCCTCCACAAAATTTCTGAACAGTTTGAAACATGAGGTTAAATATGCTGATTCTCCAAGAAGGGAGATTAATACTAAAGTGACTGGAATGGGAAATCCGCCAGAAGGAGAGGAAAAAAGAGGAGGGTTTTATAAAGCTGTCTGGATCACACGTTGTCCCATCCTCTGGGTTTCCCATGCATGTTTTAGCTGTCATAAGATTCCCTTGAATCTAGAGTGTTGGGACCCTTGGAATGGGTTGCATGCATTATTGCTTTAAATGGTCTGCATTTGCTCAAAACCTCACCAATGCTCTCAGCCCCAAGTGTCCAACGTTATGTCTCATCCTCCTGTGGGTGTAGATTGGGTCAATCCAGGTTGCTTCAGAGATCCTGAATGAATTTTGTAAGAATTTTGTTGTTTTTGTGTATTGTTTTTGAAATTAATTTTTATAATGGGGTTGAGCTGATTTTCCCTGCCGTGTTTATGCCACTCTATACACGTTTGATTCGCTTAGAGACATATTTGAATACATAGGAATTAAACTTCATACTAGTCAGATATATTCCTCTGCAGGGAATAGGGGATGTTGAGTCCAGTTCACTGAGCAAGGAGTAGGTCTTGTCTATTACACGTTTGGTTTATGGAACTGTACGTGTGCTAATATCAAACTCGGGTGTTTTGCATCACCCCACCTCACCTTTCGCTTTAAGCAGATATAAGAGTTTTTTTTCTAAATGTGAGACTGTGTTCTGTTTTCTAATTCAGCTCATGTGTAGCCATGTTTACACACCCTTCATAAGTGATATCTTATGATAAGTTTCTTTTTCTGTGTTACTTATTTCACTTAGAAACATCGTACCTAAATCCAGTCATTATGCTGCTACTGGCTGTATGACATTGATTCCATGGCTGCGGCATATCCAATAGTATGTAAGTACCACAACTTTTTTCTTTCCTGGGATATTTAAGGTGTACTGAAGTCGATTTTCTTGTAAATGGAGCAGCCCTAAACTTTGGTGTAGCTGTCTCTTGTTGATTTTCTGTTTACCCCATGTATTAGCCCATGAGTGGAAGTACCCTAGGCTCTGTAGCTCTGTTTTTAAATGTTTCAGGAAACACCATGGACTTCTCCAGAGTGGCTCTTGTCAATTTCCATCCCGCCTATCATTGTCAAAAGACTCCCTCTTCCACGCAGCAGTGCTGCCTTTCTAGTTTTTACAATTCTTTAGGATGTGCTGTTTAACCGGTTGGACATGAGACAAATTTGTAGTGAGGATTTGCATTGCCCTCTTGCTTGGTTGGCCAAAAAGTGTATATGCGTGTTTCCTTGAATATATTGCAGGAACCACATACGCCATTTTTGGCCAAGTGCATCATTGTCAAAAGTGGGCCGCTTTTCCTGTGCTTAAAATGCAATTCCAATCTACATCTTGAAATATGTTTCCTGTAATCCTGCCTCGAATTAAAGTACTCCTCGTTTCCTTCCATCAACAGATTTTTGGACGATAGTTGTCCATTATATCTCTGCAGGTTTGTGAATTCCAGAGAACCTGAGCTCAGTTTTTCAACTCGCTTTGTTTGTGAGCTGGCCACAAACCCACAGGACTGTGTCAGGCCATATCCGTGTTCTGCTGCAGGAGGCTGAGCATTTTGTTAAATATTCTTCATGATGGGAAATTAGAGGGGCGTGTGCCCATCCAAATGTTACAGAATGTCTCTCATTGGTTCCGCCGATTCCCTTTTAATCTCCACACAAATTGCAAACTGTGTGAAACAGGAGGTTAAAGGCACTGACTCTCTAAGGGGGGAAATTTATAGTAAAGTGGCTGGAATGGTGAACCCAAGCACAAGGAGAGGATAAAGGAGGTGTATATTAGAAAGATGTCCGGGTCACACGTTGTCCCATCCTCTGGGTTTCCCAAGCATGTTTTAGCTGTAATAAGATACATTGGGCCCCAGAGAGGTGGCACCCAAGGAATGGGTGGCACTCAGTATTGCTTTAAATGGTCTGCATTTGCTCACTCAACCTCACCAATCTTCTCAGCCCCAAGTGTCCAGCCTTATGTCTCATCCAGCTGTGGGTGTAGATGTGGTCAGTCCCAGTTGCATCAGAGCCCCTTAACAAATTCTGTAAGGATTTCACTGTTTTTGTGTTTTAGTTTGATATTTATTTTTATAATGGGGTTGAGCTGATTTTCACTGCCGTGTTTATGTCACTCTATACACTCTTGATTCCCTTATGGAGACATATTAATACATAGGTATTAAGATTCTTACTAGTCAGATATATTAATCTGAAGGAATAGGGGATGTTGAGTTCAGTTCACTGAGCAAGGAGTAAGTCTTGTCTACTACACATTTGTTTTATGCAACGCTACCTGTGCTAATATCAAACTCTGGTTTTATGCATCAACCCACCTCACCTTTCCCCTTAAGCAGGCATAAGTGTGTTTTATTTTTTTTTCTAAATGTGAGACTCTGTTCTGTTTTCTATTCAGCTCATGTGTAGCCATGTTTACATTCCCTTCATAAGTGATATCTTATGATAAGTTTCTTTTTCTGTGTTACTTATTTCACTTAGAAACCTCGTACCTAAATCCAGTCATTATGCTGCTATTGCCTTTATGACATTGATTCCATGGCTGAGGGATATCCCATAGTACGTAAGTACCACAACTTCTTTATCCACTTTTATTTTTCCTGGGATATTTGAGGTGTACTTAAGTGGATTTCTTTGTAAACAAAGCAGCCCTAAACTTTGGGGTGGCTGTTTCTTGTTGATTTTCAGTTTTCCCAATGTATATGCCCATGAGTGGAAGTACCCTAAACTCCTCAGCTCAGTTTTCAGATGTTTGAGGAAACACAGTGGACTTCTCCAGAGTGGCTCTTGGCAAGTTACATCCCTCCCATCAGTGTAACAAGGCTTACTGTTCCACACGTCTGTGCTGCATTTCTAGATTTTACCATTTTTTTTTTGGATATTCTGTTGGACCATTGGCAAATGAGAGTTATTTGTAGTCCGTTTTTGCATTGCCCACTTGATTCGTTTGCCAAAAAGCGCATATGCGTGTTTTCTTGAATATATTGAGGAAAAAACGCATCCGCCCTTTTGGCCAATTGCATCATTGTTGAAGTTGTGCCACATTTCCTGTGCCTAAAAGGTGATTCCTATCTACCTCTTCAAATATGTTTCCTGCAGTCCTGCCTCAATTTCCATTCCTCCTCATTTCCTTCCCTCAACAGATTTTTGCACAATAGTTGTCCATTATAAGTCTGAAAGTTTGTAATTTCCTGAGACCCTGAGCTCCATTTTTTAACTTGCTTTTTCTCTGAGCTTGCCACAGACCCGTAGCCTGGCTTCAGGCCCTATCTGGGTTCTGGGGTGGCAGCATGAGTTTTGGGTTAACTCTTCTTCGTGATGGGAAATTAGAGTGCCATGTGCCCGTCCAAATGCTTACAGCAAATCTCTTATTACTTCCACCTCTTCCCATTCAGCCTCCACACAATTTGTGAACAGTGTGAAACATGAGGTTAAATGTGCTGATTCTCCAAGACGCGAGATTTATAGTAAAGTGAGTGGAATGGCAAACCCGAGCACAAGGAGACAAAAACGGAGAAGCATTTTAGAAAGCTGTCCGGATCACACGCTGCCCCATCCTCTGGGTTTCCCATGCGTGTTTTAGCTGTCATAAGATTCCCTTGAAGCTAGAGTGTTGGGACCCTTGGAATGGGTTGCATGCATTATTGCTTTAAATGGTCTGCATTTGCTCACAACCTCACCAATGCTCTCTGCCCCAAGTGTCCAACGTTATGTCTCATCCACCTGTGGGTGTAGATGGGGTCAATCCAGGTTGCTTCAGAGCTCCTGAATGAATTTCGTAAGAATTTTGTTGTTTTTGTGTATTGTTTTTGAAATTAATTTTTATAATGGGGTTGAGCTGATTTTCCCTGCCGTGTTTATGCCACTCTATACACGTTTGATTTCCTTACAGACATATTTGAATACATAGGAATTAAACTTCATACTAGTCAGATATATTCCTCTGCAGGGAATAGGGGATGTTGAGTCCAGTTCACTGAGCAAGGAGTAGGTCTTGTCTATTACACGTTTGGTTTATGGAACCGTACGTGTGCTAATATCAAACTCGGGTGTTTTGCATCACCCCACCTCACCTTTCGCTTTAAGCAGATATGAGTTTTATTTTTTTTTCTAAATGTGAGACTCTGTTCTGTTTTCTAATTCAGCTCGTGTGTAGCCATGTTTACCTTCCCTTCATAAGTGATATCTTATGATAAGTTTCTTTTTCTGTGTTACTTATTTCACTTAGAAACATCGTACCTAAATCCAGTCATTATGCTGCTACTGGCTTTATGACATTGATTCCATGGCTGAGGGATATCCCATAGTATATAAGTACCACAACTTTTTTCTTCCCTGGGATATTTAAGGTGAACTGAAATCGTTTTTCTTATAAACGGAGCAGCCCTAAACATTGGTGTTGCTGTTTCTTGTTGATTTTCTGTTTGCCCAATGTATTAGCCTAGGAGTGGAAGTACCCTAGGCTCTGTAGCTCTGTTTTTAGATGTTTCAGGAAACACCATGGACTTCTCCAGAGTGGCTCTTGTCAATTTACATCCCTCTCATCATTGTCAAAAGACTCCCTGTTCCACACATCTGTGCTGCCTTTCTAGTTTCTACAATTCTTTTGGATGTTCTGCTTAACCGGTTGGAAATGAGACTACTTTGCAGTGAGGATTTGCATTGCCCACTTGCTTGGTTGGCCAAAAAGTGCATATGCGTGTTTCCTTGAATATATTGCGGGAAACCACATATGCCATTTTTGGCCAAGTGCATCATTGTCAAAATTGGGCCGCGTTTCCTGTGCTTAAAATGCGATTCCAATCTACTTCTTGAAATATGTTTCCTGTAATCCTGCCTCGAATTAAAGTCTTCCTCGTTTCCTTCCATCTACAGATTTTTGGACGATAGTTGTCCATTATATCTCTGCAGGATTGTGAATTCCAGAGAACCTGAGCTCAGTTTTTTAACTCGCTTTGTTTGTGAGCTGGCCACAAACACGCAGGATTGCGTCAGGCCATATCCGTGTTCTGCTGCAGCAGGCTGAGCATTTGGTTAAATATTTTTCGTGATGGGAAATTAGAGGGGCGTGTGCCCGTCCAAATGCTTACAGCATGTCTCTCATTGGTTCCCCCTATTCCCTTTTAATCTCCACACAAATTGAAAACTGTGTGACACAGGAGGTTAAACGCACTGACTCTCTCAGCGGGGAGATTTATAGTAAAGTGGCTGGAATGGTGAACCCGAGCACAAGGAGAGGATAAAGGAGGTGTATTTTAGAAAGATGTCTGGGTCACACGTTGTCCCATCCTCTGGGTTTCCCATGCATGTTTTAGCTGTAAAAAGATTCCCTGGACCCCAGAGAGTTGGGACCCAAGGAATAGGTTGCACAGATTTTTGCTTTAAATGGTCTGCATTTGCTCACATAAGCTCACCAATTTTCTCAGCCCCAAGTGTCCAGCCTTATGTCTCATCCAGCTGTGGGTGTAGCTGTGGTCAGTCCCAATTGCATCAGAGCCCCTTAACAAATTCTGTAAGGATTTCGCTGTTTTTGTGATTTAGTTTGAAATTTATATTTATATTGGGGTTGAGCTGATTTTCACTGCCGTGTTTATGCCATTCTGTACACTCTTGATTCCCTTAAGGAGACATATCAACACATAGGTATTAAGATTCTTACTAGTCAGATATATTTATCGGCAGGGAATAGGGGATGTTGAGTTCAGTTCACTGAGCAAGGTGTAGTTCTTGTCTACTACACATTTGTTTTATGGAACGCTACCTGTGCTAATATCAAACTCTGGTTTTATGCACCAACGCACCTCACCTTTCCTCTTAAGCAGGCATAAGTGTGGTTTTTTTTTTTCTAAATGTGAGACTCTGTTCTGTTTTCTAATTCAGCTCATGTGTAGCCATGTTTACATTCCCTTCATAAGTGATATCTTATGATGAGTTTCTTTTTCTGTGTAACTTTTTTCCCTTAGAATCATCGTACCTTACTCCAGTCATTATGCTGCTACTGACTTGATGACATTGATTCCATGGCTGAGGGATATCCCATAGTACGTAAGTACCACAACTTCTTTATCTACTTTTCTCTTTCCTGGGATATTTGTGGTGTACTGAAGTGCATTTTTTTGTAAACAAAGCAGCCCTAAAGTTTGGGGTGGCTGTTTCTTGTTGATTTTCAGTTTTCCCAATGTATACGCCCATGAGTGGAAGTACCCTAAACTCTTTAGCTCAGTTTTCAGATATTTTAATAAACACCGTGGACTTCTCCAGAGTGGCTCTTGGCAATTTACATCCCTCCTTTCAGCGTAACAAAGCTCACTGTTCCACACGACTGTGCTGCATTTCTAGATTTTACATTTTTTGGGGATGTTCTGTTTCACCATTGGCAAATGAGACTTATTTGTAGTCTGGCTTTGCATTGCCCACTTGATTCGTTGGCCAAAAAGTGCGTATGTGTGTTTTCGTGAATATATTGAGGAAAAAACGCATCTGCCCTTTTTGCCAAGGGCTTCATTGTCGAAGTTGTGCCACATTTCCTGTGCTTAAAATGTGATTCCTATCTACCTCTTCAAATATGTTTCCTGCAGTCCTACCTCAATTTCCGGTCCTCCTCGTTTCCTTCCCTCAACAGATTGTTGGAAGATAGTGGTCCATTATAACTCTGAAAGTTTGTGAATTCCTGAGACGCTGAGCTCCATTTTTTAACTCGCATTTTTTCTGAGCTTGCCACAGAACCGTAGCCTGGCTTCAGGCACTATCTTGGTTCTGGGGCTGCAGAATGAGGTTTGGGTTAACTCTTCTTCGTGATGGGAAATTAGACTGCCATGTGCCCGTCCAAATGCTTACAGCAAATCTCTTGTTACTTCCACCTCTTCCCATTCATCCTCCACAAAATTTCTGAACAGTTTGAAACATGAGGTTAAATATGCTGATTCTCCAAGAAGGGAGATTAATACTAAAGTGACTGGAATGGGAAACCCGCCAGAAGGAGAGGAAAAAAGAGGAGGGTTTTATGAAGCTGTCTGGATCACACGTTGTCCCATCCTCTGGGTTTCCCATGCATGTTTTAGCAGTCATAAGATTCCCTTGAAGCTAGAGTGTTGGGACCCTTGGAATGGGTTGCATGCATTATTGCTTTAAATGGTCTGCATTTGCTCACAACCTCACCAATGCTCTCAGCCCCAAGTGTCCAACGTTATGTCTCATCCTCCTGTGGGTGTAGATTGGGTCAATCCAGGTTGCTTCAGAGATCCTGAATGAATTTTGTAAGAATTTTGTTGTTTTTGTGTATTGTTTTTGAAATTAATTTTTATAATGGGGTTGAGCTGATTTTCCCTGCCGTGTTTATGCCACTCTATACACGTTTGATTCGCTTACAGACATATTTGAATACATAGGAATTAAACTTCATACTAGTCAGATATATTCCTCTGCAGGGAATAGGGGATGTTGAGTCCAGTTCACTGAGCAAGGAGTAGGTCTTGTCTATTACACGTTTGGTTTATGGAACTGTACGTGTGCTAATATCAAACTCGGGTGTTTTGCATCACCCCACCTCACCTTTCGCTTTAAGCAGATATAAGAGTTTTTTTTTTCTAAATGTGAGACTGTGTTCTGTTTTCTAATTCAGCTCATGTGTAGCCATGTTTACACACCCTTCATAAGTGATATCTTATGATAAGTTTCTTTTTCTGTGTTACTTATTTCACTTAGAAACATCGTACCTAAATCCAGTCATTATGCTGCTACTGGCTGTATGACATTGATTCCATGGCTGCGGCATATCCAATAGTATGTAAGTACCACAACTTTTTTCTTTCCTGGGATATTTAAGGTGTACTGAAGTCGATTTTCTTGTAAATGGAGCAGCCCTAAACTTTGGTGTAGCTGTCTCTTGTTGATTTTCTGTTTACCCCATGTATTAGCCCATGAGTGGAAGTACCCTAGGCTCTGTAGCTCTGTTTTTAAATGTTTCAGGAAACACCATGGACTTCTCCAGAGTGGCTCTTGTCAATTTCCATCCCGCCTATCATTGTCAAAAGACTCCCTCTTCCACGCAGCAGTGCTGCCTTTCTAGTTTTTACAATTCTTTAGGATGTGCTGTTTAACCGGTTGGACATGAGACTAATTTGTAGTGAGAATTTGCATTGCCCTCTTGCTTGGTTGGCCAAAAAGTGTATATGCGTGTTTCCTTGAATATATTGCAGGAACCACATACGCCATTTTTGGCCAAGTGCATCATTGTCAAAAGTGGGCCGCTTTTCCTGTGCTTAAAATGCAATTCCAATCTACATCTTGAAATATGTTTCCTGTAATCCTGCCTCGAATTAAAGTACTCCTCGTTTCCTTCCATCAACAGATTTTTGGACGATAGTTGTCCATTATATCTCTGCAGGTTTGTGAATTCCAGAGAACCTGAGCTCAGTTTTTCAACTCGCTTTGTTTGTGAGCTGGCCACAAACCCACAGGACTGTGTCAGGCCATATCCGTGTTCTGCTGCAGGAGGCTGAGCATTTTGTTAAATATTCTTCATGATGGGAAATTAGAGGGGCGTGTGCCCGTCCAAATGTTACAGAATGTCTCTCATTGGTTCCGCCTATTCCCTTTTAATCTCCACACAAATTGCAAACTGTGTGAAACAGGAGGTTAAAGGCACTGACTCTCTAAGTGGGGAAATTTATAGTAAAGTGGCTGGAATGGTGAACCCGAGCACAAGGAGAGGATAAAGGAGGTGTATTTTAGAAAGATGTCCGGGTCACACGTTGTCCCATCCTCTGGGTTTCCCAAGCATGTTTTAGCTGTAATAAGATACATTGGGCCCCAGAGAGGTGGCACCCAAGGAATGGGTGGCACTCAGTATTGCTTTAAATGGTCTGCATTTGCTCACTCAACCTCACCAATCTTCTCAGCCCCAAGTGTCCAGCCTTATGTCTCATCCAGCTGTGGGTGTAGATGTGGTCAGTCCCAGTTGCATCAGAGCCCCTTAACAAATTCTGTAAGGATTTCACTGTTTTTGTGTTTTAGTTTGATATTTATTTTTATAATGGGGTTGAGCTGATTTTCACTGCCGTGTTTATGTCACTCTATACACTCTTGATTCCCTTATGGAGACATATTAATACATAGGTATTAAGATTCTTACTAGTCAGATATATTAATCTGAAGGAATAGGGGATGTTGAGTTCAGTTCACTGAGCAAGGAGTAAGTCTTGTCTACTACACATTTGTTTTATGCAACGCTACCTGTGCTAATATCAAACTCTGGTTTTATGCATCAACCCACCTCACCTTTCCCCTTAAGCAGGCATAAGTGTGTTTTATTTTTTTTTCTAAATGTGAGACTCTGTTCTGTTTTCTATTCAGCTCATGTGTAGCCATGTTTACATTCCCTTCATAAGTGATATCTTATGATAAGTTTCTTTTTCTGTGTTACTTATTTCACTTAGAAACCTCGTACCTAAATCCAGTCATTATGCTGCTATTGCCTTTATGACATTGATTCCATGGCTGAGGGATATCCCATAGTACGTAAGTACCACAACTTCTTTATCCACTTTTATTTTTCCTGGGATATTTGAGGTGTACTTAAGTGGATTTCTTTGTAAACAAAGCAGCCCTAAACTTTGGGGTGGCTGTTTCTTGTTGATTTTCAGTTTTCCCAATGTATATGCCCATGAGTGGAAGTACCCTAAACTCCTCAGCTCAGTTTTCAGATGTTTGAGGAAACACAGTGGACTTCTCCAGAGTGGCTCTTGGCAAGTTACATCCCTCCCATCAGTGTAACAAGGCTTACTGTTCCACACGTCTGTGCTGCATTTCTAGATTTTACCATTTTTTTTTGGATATTCTGTTGGACCATTGGCAAATGAGAGTTATTTGTAGTCCGTTTTTGCATTGCCCACTTGATTCGTTTGCCAAAAAGCGCATATGCGTGTTTTCTTGAATATATTGAGGAAAAAACGCATCCGCCCTTTTGGCCAATTGCATCATTGTTGAAGTTGTGCCACATTTCCTGTGCCTAAAAGGTGATTCCTATCTACCTCTTCAAATATGTTTCCTGCAGTCCTGCCTCAATTTCCATTCCTCCTCATTTCCTTCCCTCAACAGAGTTTTGCACAATAGTTGTCCATTATAAGTCTGAAAGTTTGTAATTTCCTGAGACCCTGAGCTCCATTTTTTAACTTGCTTTTTTTCTGAGCTTGCCACAGACCCGTAGCCTGGCTTCAGGCCCTATCTGGGTTCTGGGGTGGCAGCATGAGTTTTGGGTTAACTCTTCTTCGTGATGGGAAATTAGAGTGCCATGTGCCCGTCCAAATGCTTACAGCAAATCTCTTATTACTTCCACCTCTTCCCATTCAGCCTCCACACAATTTGTGAACAGTGTGAAACATGAGGTTAAATGTGCTGATTCTCCAAGACGGGAGATTTATAGTAAAGTGAGTGGAATGCAAACCCGAGCACAAGGAGACAAAAACGGAGAAGCGTTTTAGAAAGCTGTCCGGATCACACGCTGCCCCATCCTCTGGGTTTCCCATGCGTGTTTTAGCTGTCATAAGATTCCCTTGAAGCTAGAGTGTTGGGACCCTTGGAATGGGTTGCATGCATTATTGCTTTAAATGGTCTGCATTTGCTCACAACCTCACCAATGCTCTCAGCCCCAAGTGTCCAACGTTATGTCTCATCCACCTGTGGGTGTAGATGGGGTCAATCCAGGTTGCTTCAGAGCTCCTGAATGAATTTCGTAAGAATTTTGTTGTTTTTGTGTATTGTTTTTGAAATTAATTTTTATAATGGGGTTGAGCTGATTTTCCCTGCCGTGTTTATGCCACTCTATACACGTTTGATTACCTTACAGACATATTTGAATACATAGGAATTAAACTTCATACTAGTCAGATATATTCCTCTGCAGGGAATAGGGGATGTTGAGTCCAGTTCACTGAGCAAGGAGTAGGTCTTGTCTATTACACGTTTGGTTTATGGAACCGTACGTGTGCTAATATCAAACTCGGGTTTTTTGCATCACCCCACCTCACCTTTCGCTTTAAGCAGATATGAGTTTTATTTTTTTTTCTAAATGTGAGACTCTGTTCTGTTTTCTAATTCAGCTCGTGTGTAGCCATGTTTACCTTCCCTTCATAAGTGATATCTTATGATAAGTTTCTTTTTCTGTGTTACTTATTTCACTTAGAAACATCGTACCTAAATCCAGTCATTATGCTGCTACTGGCTTTATGACATTGATTCCATGGCTGAGGGATATCCCATAGTATATAAGTACCACAACTTTTTTCTTCCCTGGGATATTTAAGGTGAACTGAAATCGTTTTTCTTATAAACGGAGCAGCCCTAAACATTGGTGTTGCTGTTTCTTGTTGATTTTCTGTTTGCCCAATGTATTAGCCTAGGAGTGGAAGTACCCTAGGCTGTGTAGCTCTGTTTTTAGATGTTTCAGGAAACACCATGGACTTCTCCAGAGTGGCTCTTGTCAATTTACATCCCTCTCATCATTGTCAAAAGACTCCCTGTTCCACACATCTGTGCTGCCTTTCTAGTTTCTACAATTCTTTTGGATGTTCTGCTTAACCGGTTGGAAATGAGACTACTTTGTAGTGAGGATTTGCATTGCCCACTTGCTTGGTTGGCCAAAAAGTGCATATGCGTGTTTCCTTGAATATATTGCGGGAAACCACATATGCCATTTTTGGCCAAGTGCATCATTGTCAAAATTGGGCCGCGTTTCCTGTGCTTAAAATGCGATTCCAATCTACTTCTTGAAATATGTTTCCTGTAATCCTGCCTCGAATTAAAGTCTTCCTCGTTTCCTTCCATCTACAGATTTTTGGACGATAGTTGTCCATTATATCTCTGCAGGATTGTGAATTCCAGAGAACCTGAGCTCAGTTTTTTAACTCGCTTTGTTTGTGAGCTGGCCACAAACACGCAGGATTGCGTCAGGCCATATCCGTGTTCTGCTGCAGCAGGCTGAGCATTTGGTTAAATATTTTTCGTGATGGGAAATTAGAGGGGCGTGTGCCCGTCCAAATGCTTACAGCATGTCTCTCATTGGTTCCCCCTATTCCCTTTTAATCTCCACACAAATTGAAAACTGTGTGACACAGGAGGTTAAACGCACTGACTCTCTCAGCGGGGAGATTTATAGTAAAGTGGCTGGAATGGTGAACCCGAGCACAAGGAGAGGATAAAGGAGGTGTATTTTAGAAAGATGTCTGGGTCACACGTTGTCCCATCCTCTGGGTTTCCCATGCATGTTTTAGCTGTAATAAGATTCCCTGGACCCCAGAGAGTTGGGATCCAAGGAATAGGTTGCACAGATTTTTGCTTTAAATGGTCTGCATTTGCTCACATAAGCTCACCAATTTTCTCAGCCCCAAGTGTCCAGCCTTATGTCTCATCCAGCTGTGGGTGTAGCTGTGGTCAGTCCCAATTGCATCAGAGCCCCTTAACAAATTCTGTAAGGATTTCGCTGTTTTTGTGATTTAGTTTGAAATTTATATTTATATTGGGGTTGAGCTGATTTTCACTGCCGTGTTTATGCCATTCTGTACACTCTTGATTCCCTTAAGGAGACATATCAACACATAGGTATTAAGATTCTTACTAGTCAGATATATTTATCGGCAGGGAATAGGGGATGTTGAGTTCAGTTCACTGAGCAAGGTGTAGTTCTTGTCTACTACACATTTGTTTTATGGAACGCTACCTGTGCTAATATCAAACTCTGGTTTTATGCACCAACGCACCTCACCTTTCCTCTTAAGCAGGCATAAGTGTGTTTTTTTTTTCTAAATGTGAGACTCTGTTCTGTTTTCTAATTCAGCTCATGTGTAGCCATGTTTACATTCCCTTCATAAGTGATATCTTATGATGAGTTTCTTTTTCTGTGTAACTTTTTTCCCTTAGAATCATCGTACCTTACTCCAGTCATTATGCTGCTACTGACTTGATGACATTGATTCCATGGCTGAGGGATATCCCATAGTACGTAAGTACCACAACTTCTTTATCTACTTTTCTCTTTCCTGGGATATTTGTGGTGTACTGAAGTGCATTTTTTTGTAAACAAAGCAGCCCTAAAGTTTGGGGTGGCTGTTTTTTGTTGATTTTCAGTTTTCCCAATGTATACGACCATGAGTGGAAGTACCCTAAACTCTTTAGCTCAGTTTTCAGATATTTTAATAAACACCGTGGACTTCTCCAGAGTGGCTCTTGGCAATTTACATCCCTCCTTTCAGCGTAACAAAGCTCACTGTTCCACACGACTGTGCTGCATTTCTAGATTTTACATTTTTTTGGGATGTTCTGTTTCACCATTGGCAAATGAGACTTATTTGTAGTCTGGCTTTGCATTGCCCACTTGATTCGTTGGCCAAAAAGTGCGTATGTGTGTTTTCGTGAATATATTGAGGAAAAAACGCATCTGCCCTTTTTGCCAAGGGCTTCATTGTCGAAGTTGTGCCACATTTCCTGTGCTTAAAATGTGATTCCTATCTACCTCTTCAAATATGTTTCCTGCAGTCCTACCTCAATTTCCGGTCCTCCTCGTTTCCTTCCCTCAACAGATTGTTGGAAGATAGTGGTCCATTATAACTCTGAAAGTTTGTGAATTCCTGAGACGCTGAGCTCCATTTTTTAACTCGCATTTTTTCTGAGCTTGCCACAGAACCGTAGCCTGGCTTCAGGCACTATCTTGGTTCTGGGGCTGCAGAATGAGGTTTGGGTTAACTCTTCTTCGTGATGGGAAATTAGACTGCCATGTGCCCGTCCAAATGCTTACAGCAAATCTCTTGTTACTTCCACCTCTTCCCATTCATCCTCCACAAAATTTCTGAACAGTTTGAAACATGAGGTTAAATATGCTGATTCTCCAAGAAGGGAGATTAATACTAAAGTGACTGGAATGGGAAACCCGCCAGAAGGAGAGGAAAAAAGAGGAGGGTTTTATGAAGCTGTCTGGATCACACGTTGTCCCATCCTCTGGGTTTCCCATGCATGTTTTAGCAGTCATAAGATTCCCTTGAAGCTACAGTGTTGGGACCCTTGGAATGGGTTGCATGCATTATTGCTTTAAATGGTCTGCATTTGCTCACAACCTCACCAATGCTCTCAGCCCCAAGTGTCCAACGTTATGTCTCATCCTCCTGTGGGTGTAGATTGGGTCAATCCAGGTTGCTTCAGAGATCCTGAATGAATTTTGTAAGAATTTTGTTGTTTTTGTGTATTGTTTTTGAAATTAATTTTTATAATGGGGTTGAGCTGATTTTCCCTGCCGTGTTTATGCCACTCTATACACGTTTGATTCGCTTACAGACATATTTGAATACATAGGAATTAAACTTCATACTAGTCAGATATATTCCTCTGCAGGGAATAGGGGATGTTGAGTCCAGTTCACTGAGCAAGGAGTAGGTCTTGTCTATTACACGTTTGGTTTATGGAACTGTACGTGTGCTAATATCAAACTCGGGTGTTTTGCATCACCCCACCTCACCTTTCGCTTTAAGCAGATATAAGAGTTTTTTTTTCTAAATGTGAGACTGTGTTCTGTTTTCTAATTCAGCTCATGTGTAGCCATGTTTACACACCCTTCATAAGTGATATCTTATGATAAGTTTCTTTTTCTGTGTTACTTATTTCACTTAGAAACATCGTACCTAAATCCAGTCATTATGCTGCTACTGGCTGTATGACATTGATTCCATGGCTGCGGCATATCCAATAGTATGTAAGTACCACAACTTTTTTCTTTCCTGGGATATTTAAGGTGTACTGAAGTCGATTTTCTTGTAAATGGAGCAGCCCTAAACTTTGGTGTAGCTGTCTCTTGTTGATTTTCTGTTTACCCCATGTATTAGCCCATGAGTGGAAGTACCCTAGGCTCTGTAGCTCTGTTTTTAAATGTTTCAGGAAACACCATGGACTTCTCCAGAGTGGCTCTTGTCAATTTCCATCCCGCCTATCATTGTCAAAAGACTCCCTCTTCCACGCAGCAGTGCTGCCTTTCTAGTTTTTACAATTCTTTAGGATGTGCTGTTTAACCGGTTGGACATGAGACTAATTTGTAGTGAGAATTTGCATTGCCCTCTTGCTTGGTTGGCCAAAAAGTGTATATGCGTGTTTCCTTGAATATATTGCAGGAACCACATACGCCATTTTTGGCCAAGTGCATCATTGTCAAAAGTGGGCCGCTTTTCCTGTGCTTAAAATGCAATTCCAATCTACATCTTGAAATATGTTTCCTGTAATCCTGCCTCGAATTAAAGTACTCCTCGTTTCCTTCCATCAACAGATTTTTGGACGATAGTTGTCCATTATATCTCTGCAGGTTTGTGAATTCCAGAGAACCTGAGCTCAGTTTTTCAACTCGCTTTGTTTGTGAGCTGGCCACAAACCCACAGGACTGTGTCAGGCCATATCCGTGTTCTGCTGCAGGAGGCTGAGCATTTTGTTAAATATTCTTCATGATGGGAAATTAGAGGGGCGTGTGCCCGTCCAAATGTTACAGAATGTCTCTCATTGGTTCCGCCTATTCCCTTTTAATCTCCACACAAATTGCAAACTGTGTGAAACAGGAGGTTAAAGGCACTGACTCTCTAAGTGGGGAAATTTATAGTAAAGTGGCTGGAATGGTGAACCCGAGCACAAGAAGAGGATAAAGGAGGTGTATTTTAGAAAGATGTCCGGGTCACACGTTGTCCCATCCTCTGGGTTTCCCAAGCATGTTTTAGCTGTAATAAGATACATTGGGCCCCAGAGAGGTGGCACCCAAGGAATGGGTGGCACTCAGTATTGCTTTAAATGGTCTGCATTTGCTCACTCAACCTCACCAATCTTCTCAGCCCCAAGTGTCCAGCCTTATGTCTCATCCAGCTGTGGGTGTAGATGTGGTCAGTCCCAGTTGCATCAGAGCCCCTTAACAAATTCTGTAAGGATTTCACTGTTTTTGTGTTTTTGTTTGATATTTATTTTTATAATGGGGTTGAGCTGATTTTCACTGCCGTGTTTATGTCACTCTATACACTCTTGATTCCCTTATGGAGACATATTAATACATAGGTATTAAGATTCTTACTAGTCAGATATATTAATCTGAAGGAATAGGGGATGTTGAGTTCAGTTCACTGAGCAAGGAGTAAGTCTTGTCTACTACACATTTGTTTTATGCAACGCTACCTGTGCTAATATCAAACTCTGGTTTTATGCATCAACCCACCTCACCTTTCCCCTTAAGCAGGCATAAGTGTGTTTTATTTTTTTTTCTAAATGTGAGACTCTGTTCTGTTTTCTATTCAGCTCATGTGTAGCCATGTTTACATTCCCTTCATAAGTGATATCTTATGATAAGTTTCTTTTTCTGTGTTACTTATTTCACTTAGAAACCTCGTACCTAAATCCAGTCATTATGCTGCTATTGCCTTTATGACATTGATTCCATGGCTGAGGGATATCCCATAGTACGTAAGTACCACAACTTCTTTATCCACTTTTATTTTTCCTGGGATATTTGAGGTGTACTTAAGTGGATTTCTTTGTAAACAAAGCAGCCCTAAACTTTGGGGTGGCTGTTTCTTGTTGATTTTCAGTTTTCCCAATGTATATGCCCATGAGTGGAAGTACCCTAAACTCCTCAGCTCAGTTTTCAGATGTTTGAGGAAACACAGTGGACTTCTCCAGAGTGGCTCTTGGCAAGTTACATCCCTCCCATCAGTGTAACAAGGCTTACTGTTCCACACGTCTGTGCTGCATTTCTAGATTTTACCATTTTTTTTTGGATATTCTGTTGGACCATTGGCAAATGAGAGTTATTTGTAGTCCGTTTTTGCATTGCCCACTTGATTCGTTTGCCAAAAAGCGCATATGCGTGTTTTCTTGAATATATTGAGGAAAAAACGCATCCGCCCTTTTGGCCAATTGCATCATTGTTGAAGTTGTGCCACATTTCCTGTGCCTAAAAGGTGATTCCTATCTACCTCTTCAAATATGTTTCCTGCAGTCCTGCCTCAATTTCCATTCCTCCTCATTTCCTTCCCTCAACAGAGTTTTGCACAATAGTTGTCCATTATAAGTCTGAAAGTTTGTAATTTCCTGAGACCCTGAGCTCCATTTTTTAACTTGCTTTTTTTCTGAGCTTGCCACAGACCCGTAGCCTGGCTTCAGGCCCTATCTGGGTTCTGGGGTGGCAGCATGAGTTTTGGGTTAACTCTTCTTCGTGATGGGAAATTAGAGTGCCATGTGCCCGTCCAAATGCTTACAGCAAATCTCTTATTACTTCCACCTCTTCCCATTCAGCCTCCACACAATTTGTGAACAGTGTGAAACATGAGGTTAAATGTGCTGATTCTCCAAGACGGGAGATTTATAGTAAAGTGAGTGGAATGCAAACCCGAGCACAAGGAGACAAAAACGGAGAAGCGTTTTAGAAAGCTGTCCGGATCACACGCTGCCCCATCCTCTGGGTTTCCCATGCGTGTTTTAGCTGTCATAAGATTCCCTTGAAGCTAGAGTGTTGGGACCCTTGGAATGGGTTGCATGCATTATTGCTTTAAATGGTCTGCATTTGCTCACAACCTCACCAATGCTCTCAGCCCCAAGTGTCCAACGTTATGTCTCATCCACCTGTGGGTGTAGATGGGGTCAATCCAGGTTGCTTCAGAGCTCCTGAATGAATTTCGTAAGAATTTTGTTGTTTTTGTGTATTGTTTTTGAAATTAATTTTTATAATGGGGTTGAGCTGATTTTCCCTGCCGTGTTTATGCCACTCTATACACGTTTGATTCCCTTACAGACATATTTGAATACATAGGAATTAAACTTCATACTAGTCAGATATATTCCTCTGCAGGGAATAGGGGATGTTGAGTCCAGTTCACTGAGCAAGGAGTAGGTCTTGTCTATTACACGTTTGGTTTATGGAACCGTACGTGTGCTAATATCAAACTCGGGTTTTTTGCATCACCCCACCTCACCTTTCGCTTTAAGCAGATATGAGTTTTATTTTTTTTTCTAAATGTGAGACTCTGTTCTGTTTTCTAATTCAGCTCGTGTGTAGCCATGTTTACCTTCCCTTCATAAGTGATATCTTATGATAAGTTTCTTTTTCTGTGTTACTTATTTCACTTAGAAACATCGTACCTAAATCCAGTCATTATGCTGCTACTGGCTTTATGACATTGATTCCATGGCTGAGGGATATCCCATAGTATATAAGTACCACAACTTTTTTCTTCCCTGGGATATTTAAGGTGAACTGAAATCGTTTTTCTTATAAACGGAGCAGCCCTAAACATTGGTGTTGCTGTTTCTTGTTGATTTTCTGTTTGCCCAATGTATTAGCCTAGGAGTGGAAGTACCCTAGGCTCTGTAGCTCTGTTTTTAGATGTTTCAGGAAACACCATGGACTTCTCCAGAGTGGCTCTTGTCAATTTACATCCCTCTCATCATTGTCAAAAGACTCCCTGTTCCACACATCTGTGCTGCCTTTCTAGTTTCTACAATTCTTTTGGATGTTCTGCTTAACCGGTTGGAAATGAGACTACTTTGTAGTGAGGATTTGCATTGCCCACTTGCTTGGTTGGCCAAAAAGTGCATATGCGTGTTTCCTTGAATATATTGCGGGAAACCACATATGCCATTTTTGGCCAAGTGCATCATTGTCAAAATTGGGCCGCGTTTCCTGTGCTTAAAATGCGATTCCAATCTACTTCTTGAAATATGTTTCCTGTAATCCTGCCTCGAATTAAAGTCTTCCTCGTTTCCTTCCATCTACAGATTTTTGGACGATAGTTGTCCATTATATCTCTGCAGGATTGTGAATTCCAGAGAACCTGAGCTCAGTTTTTTAACTCGCTTTGTTTGTGAGCTGGCCACAAACACGCAGGATTGCGTCAGGCCATATCCGTGTTCTGCTGCAGCAGGCTGAGCATTTGGTTAAATATTTTTCGTGATGGGAAATTAGAGGGGCGTGTGCCCGTCCAAATGCTTACAGCATGTCTCTCATTGGTTCCCCCTATTCCCTTTTAATCTCCACACAAATTGAAAACTGTGTGACACAGGAGGTTAAACGCACTGACTCTCTCAGCGGGGAGATTTATAGTAAAGTGGCTGGAATGGTGAACCCGAGCACAAGGAGAGGATAAAGGAGGTGTATTTTAGAAAGATGTCTGGGTCACACGTTGTCCCATCCTCTGGGTTTCCCATGCATGTTTTAGCTGTAATAAGATTCCCTGGACCCCAGAGAGTTGGGACCCAAGGAATAGGTTGCACAGATTTTTGCTTTAAATGGTCTGCATTTGCTCACATAAGCTCACCAATTTTCTCAGCCCCAAGTGTCCAGCCTTATGTCTCATCCAGCTGTGGGTGTAGCTGTGGTCAGTCCCAATTGCATCAGAGCCCCTTAACAAATTCTGTAAGGATTTCGCTGTTTTTGTGATTTAGTTTGAAATTTATATTTATATTGGGGTTGAGCTGATTTTCACTGCCGTGTTTATGCCATTCTGTACACTCTTGATTCCCTTAAGGAGACATATCAACACATAGGTATTAAGATTCTTACTAGTCAGATATATTTATCGGCAGGGAATAGGGGATGTTGAGTTCAGTTCACTGAGCAAGGTGTAGTTCTTGTCTACTACACATTTGTTTTATGGAACGCTACCTGTGCTAATATCAAACTCTGGTTTTATGCACCAACGCACCTCACCTTTCCTCTTAAGCAGGCATAAGTGTGTTTTTTTTTTCTAAATGTGAGACTCTGTTCTGTTTTCTAATTCAGCTCATGTGTAGCCATGTTTACATTCCCTTCATAAGTGATATCTTATGATGAGTTTCTTTTTCTGTGTAACTTTTTTCCCTTAGAATCATCGTACCTTACTCCAGTCATTATGCTGCTACTGACTTGATGACATTGATTCCATGGCTGAGGGATATCCCATAGTACGTAAGTACCACAACTTCTTTATCTACTTTTCTCTTTCCTGGGATATTTGTGGTGTACTGAAGTGCATTTTTTTGTAAACAAAGCAGCCCTAAAGTTTGGGGTGGCTGTTTTTTGTTGATTTTCAGTTTTCCCAATGTATACGACCATGAGTGGAAGTACCCTAAACTCTTTAGCTCAGTTTTCAGATATTTTAATAAACACCGTGGACTTCTCCAGAGTGGCTCTTGGCAATTTACATCCCTCCTTTCAGCGTAACAAAGCTCACTGTTCCACACGACTGTGCTGCATTTCTAGATTTTACATTTTTTTGGGATGTTCTGTTTCACCATTGGCAAATGAGACTTATTTGTAGTCTGGCTTTGCATTGCCCACTTGATTCGTTGGCCAAAAAGTGCGTATGTGTGTTTTCGTGAATATATTGAGGAAAAAACGCATCTGCCCTTTTTGCCAAGGGCTTCATTGTCGAAGTTGTGCCACATTTCCTGTGCTTAAAATGTGATTCCTATCTACCTCTTCAAATATGTTTCCTGCAGTCCTACCTCAATTTCCGGTCCTCCTCGTTTCCTTCCCTCAACAGATTGTTGGAAGATAGTGGTCCATTATAACTCTGAAAGTTTGTGAATTCCTGAGACGCTGAGCTCCATTTTTTAACTCGCATTTTTTCTGAGCTTGCCACAGAACCGTAGCCTGGCTTCAGGCACTATCTTGGTTCTGGGGCTGCAGAATGAGGTTTGGGTTAACTCTTCTTCGTGATGGGAAATTAGACTGCCATGTGCCCGTCCAAATGCTTACAGCAAATCTCTTGTTACTTCCACCTCTTCCCATTCATCCTCCACAAAATTTCTGAACAGTTTGAAACATGAGGTTAAATATGCTGATTCTCCAAGAAGGGAGATTAATACTAAAGTGACTGGAATGGGAAACCCGCCAGAAGGAGAGGAAAAAAGAGGAGGGTTTTATGAAGCTGTCTGGATCACACGTTGTCCCATCCTCTGGGTTTCCCATGCATGTTTTAGCAGTCATAAGATTCCCTTGAAGCTACAGTGTTGGGACCCTTGGAATGGGTTGCATGCATTATTGCTTTAAATGGTCTGCATTTGCTCACAACCTCACCAATGCTCTCAGCCCCAAGTGTCCAACGTTATGTCTCATCCTCCTGTGGGTGTAGATTGGGTCAATCCAGGTTGCTTCAGAGATCCTGAATGAATTTTGTAAGAATTTTGTTGTTTTTGTGTATTGTTTTTGAAATTAATTTTTATAATGGGGTTGAGCTGATTTTCCCTGCCGTGTTTATGCCACTCTATACACGTTTGATTCGCTTACAGACATATTTGAATACATAGGAATTAAACTTCATACTAGTCAGATATATTCCTCTGCAGGGAATAGGGGATGTTGAGTCCAGTTCACTGAGCAAGGAGTAGGTCTTGTCTATTACACGTTTGGTTTATGGAACTGTACGTGTGCTAATATCAAACTCGGGTGTTTTGCATCACCCCACCTCACCTTTCGCTTTAAGCAGATATAAGAGTTTTTTTTCTAAATGTGAGACTGTGTTCTGTTTTCTAATTCAGCTCATGTGTAGCCATGTTTACACACCCTTCATAAGTGATATCTTATGATAAGTTTCTTTTTCTGTGTTACTTATTTCACTTAGAAACATCGTACCTAAATCCAGTCATTATGCTGCTACTGGCTGTATGTCATTGATTCCATGGCTGCGGCATATCCAATAGTATGTAAGTACCACAACTTTTTTCTTTCCTGGGATATTTAAGGTGTACTGAAGTCGATTTTCTTGTAAATGGAGCAGCCCTAAACTTTGGTGTAGCTGTCTCTTGTTGATTTTCTGTTTACCCCATGTATTAGCCCATGAGTGGAAGTACCCTAGGCTCTGTAGCTCTGTTTTTAAATGTTTCAGGAAACACCATGGACTTCTCCAGAGTGGCTCTTGTCAATTTCCATCCCGCCTATCATTGTCAAAAGACTCCCTCTTCCACGCAGCAGTGCTGCCTTTCTAGTTTTTACAATTCTTTAGGATGTGCTGTTTAACCGGTTGGACATGAGACTAATTTGTAGTGAGAATTTGCATTGCCCTCTTGCTTGGTTGGCCAAAAAGTGTATATGCGTGTTTCCTTGAATATATTGCAGGAACCACATACGCCATTTTTGGCCAAGTGCATCATTGTCAAAAGTGGGCCGCTTTTCCTGTGCTTAAAATGCGATTCCAATCTACATCTTGAAATATGTTTCCTGTAATCCTGCCTCGAATTAAAGTACTCCTCGTTTCCTTCCATCAACAGATTTTTGGACGATAGTTGTCCATTATATCTCTGCAGGTTTGTGAATTCCAGAGAACCTGAGCTCAGTTTTTCAACTCGCTTTGTTTGTGAGCTGGCCACAAACCCACAGGACTGTGTCAGGCCATATCCGTGTTCTGCTGCAGGAGGCTGAGCATTTTGTTAAATATTCTTCATGATGGGAAATTAGAGGGGCGTGTGCCCGTCCAAATGTTACAGAATGTCTCTCATTGGTTCCGCCTATTCCCTTTTAATCTCCACACAAATTGCAAACTGTGTGAAACAGGAGGTTAAAGGCACTGACTCTCTAAGTGGGGAAATTTATAGTAAAGTGGCTGGAATGGTGAACCCGAGCACAAGAAGAGGATAAAGGAGGTGTATTTTAGAAAGATGTCCGGGTCACACGTTGTCCCATCCTCTGGGTTTCCCAAGCATGTTTTAGCTGTAATAAGATACATTGGGCCCCAGAGAGGTGGCACCCAAGGAATGGGTGGCACTCAGTATTGCTTTAAATGGTCTGCATTTGCTCACTCAACCTCACCAATCTTCTCAGCCCCAAGTGTCCAGCCTTATGTCTCATCCAGCTGTGGGTGTAGATGTGGTCAGTCCCAGTTGCATCAGAGCCCCTTAACAAATTCTGTAAGGATTTCACTGTTTTTGTGTTTTTGTTTGATATTTATTTTTATAATGGGGTTGAGCTGATTTTCACTGCCGTGTTTATGTCACTCTATACACTCTTGATTCCCTTATGGAGACATATTAATACATAGGTATTAAGATTCTTACTAGTCAGATATATTAATCTGAAGGAATAGGGGATGTTGAGTTCAGTTCACTGAGCAAGGAGTAAGTCTTGTCTACTACACATTTGTTTTATGCAACGCTACCTGTGCTAATATCAAACTCTGGTTTTATGCATCAACCCACCTCACCTTTCCCCTTAAGCAGGCATAAGTGTGTTTTATTTTTTTTTCTAAATGTGAGACTCTGTTCTGTTTTCTATTCAGCTCATGTGTAGCCATGTTTACATTCCCTTCATAAGTGATATCTTATGATAAGTTTCTTTTTCTGTGTTACTTATTTCACTTAGAAACCTCGTACCTAAATCCAGTCATTATGCTGCTATTGCCTTTATGACATTGATTCCATGGCTGAGGGATATCCCATAGTACGTAAGTACCACAACTTCTTTATCCACTTTTATTTTTCCTGGGATATTTGAGGTGTACTTAAGTGGATTTCTTTGTAAACAAAGCAGCCCTAAACTTTGGGGTGGCTGTTTCTTGTTGATTTTCAGTTTTCCCAATGTATATGCCCATGAGTGGAAGTACCCTAAACTCCTCAGCTCAGTTTTCAGATGTTTGAGGAAACACAGTGGACTTCTCCAGAGTGGCTCTTGGCAAGTTACATCCCTCCCATCAGTGTAACAAGGCTTACTGTTCCACACGTCTGTGCTGCATTTCTAGATTTTACCATTTTTTTTTGGATATTCTGTTGGACCATTGGCAAATGAGAGTTATTTGTAGTCCGTTTTTGCATTGCCCACTTGATTCGTTTGCCAAAAAGCGCATATGCGTGTTTTCTTGAATATATTGAGGAAAAAACGCATCCGCCCTTTTGGCCAATTGCATCATTGTTGAAGTTGTGCCACATTTCCTGTGCCTAAAAGGTGATTCCTATCTACCTCTTCAAATATGTTTCCTGCAGTCCTGCCTCAATTTCCATTCCTCCTCATTTCCTTCCCTCAACAGAGTTTTGCACAATAGTTGTCCATTATAAGTCTGAAAGTTTGTAATTTCCTGAGACCCTGAGCTCCATTTTTTAACTTGCTTTTTTTCTGAGCTTGCCACAGACCCGTAGCCTGGCTTCAGGCCCTATCTGGGTTCTGGGGTGGCAGCATGAGTTTTGGGTTAACTCTTCTTCGTGATGGGAAATTAGAGTGCCATGTGCCCGTCCAAATGCTTACAGCAAATCTCTTATTACTTCCACCTCTTCCCATTCAGCCTCCACACAATTTGTGAACAGTGTGAAACATGAGGTTAAATGTGCTGATTCTCCAAGACGGGAGATTTATAGTAAAGTGAGTGGAATGCAAACCCGAGCACAAGGAGACAAAAACGGAGAAGCGTTTTAGAAAGCTGTCCGGATCACACGCTGCCCCATCCTCTGGGTTTCCCATGCGTGTTTTAGCTGTCATAAGATTCCCTTGAAGCTAGAGTGTTGGGACCCTTGGAATGGGTTGCATGCATTATTGCTTTAAATGGTCTGCATTTGCTCACAACCTCACCAATGCTCTCAGCCCCAAGTGTCCAACGTTATGTCTCATCCACCTGTGGGTGTAGATGGGGTCAATCCAGGTTGCTTCAGAGCTCCTGAATGAATTTCGTAAGAATTTTGTTGTTTTTGTGTATTGTTTTTGAAATTAATTTTTATAATGGGGTTGAGCTGATTTTCCCTGCCGTGTTTATGCCACTCTATACACGTTTGATTACCTTACAGACATATTTGAATACATAGGAATTAAACTTCATACTAGTCAGATATATTCCTCTGCAGGGAATAGGGGATGTTGAGTCCAGTTCACTGAGCAAGGAGTAGGTCTTGTCTATTGCACGTTTGGTTTATGGAACCGTACGTGTGCTAATATCAAACTCGGGTTTTTTGCATCACCCCACCTCACCTTTCGCTTTAAGCAGATATGAGTTTTATTTTTTTTTCTAAATGTGAGACTCTGTTCTGTTTTCTAATTCAGCTCGTGTGTAGCCATGTTTACCTTCCCTTCATAAGTGATATCTTATGATAAGTTTCTTTTTCTGTGTTACTTATTTCACTTAGAAACATCGTACCTAAATCCAGTCATTATGCTGCTACTGGCTTTATGACATTGATTCCATGGCTGAGGGATATCCCATAGTATATAAGTACCACAACTTTTTTCTTCCCTGGGATATTTAAGGTGAACTGAAATTGTTTTTCTTATAAACGGAGCAGCCCTAAACATTGGTGTTGCTGTTTCTTGTTGATTTTCTGTTTGCCCAATGTATTAGCCTAGGAGTGGAAGTACCCTAGGCTGTGTAGCTCTGTTTTTAGATGTTTCAGGAAACACCATGGACTTCTCCAGAGTGGCTCTTGTCAATTTACATCCCTCTCATCATTGTCAAAAGACTCCCTGTTCCACACATCTGTGCTGCCTTTCTAGTTTCTACAATTCTTTTGGATGTTCTGCTTAACCGGTTGGAAATGAGACTACTTTGTAGTGAGGATTTGCATTGCCCACTTGCTTGGTTGGCCAAAAAGTGCATATGCGTGTTTCCTTGAATATATTGCGGGAAACCACATATGCCATTTTTGGCCAAGTGCATCATTGTCAAAATTGGGCCGCGTTTCCTGTGCTTAAAATGCGATTCCAATCTACTTCTTGAAATATGTTTCCTGTAATCCTGCCTCGAATTAAAGTCTTCCTCGTTTCCTTCCATCTACAGATTTTTGGACGATAGTTGTCCATTATATCTCTGCAGGATTGTGAATTCCAGAGAACCTGAGCTCAGTTTTTTAACTCGCTTTGTTTGTGAGCTGGCCACAAACACGCAGGATTGCGTCAGGCCATATCCGTGTTCTGCTGCAGCAGGCTGAGCATTTGGTTAAATATTTTTCGTGATGGGAAATTAGAGGGGCGTGTGCCCGTCCAAATGCTTACAGCATGTCTCTCATTGGTTCCCCCTATTCCCTTTTAATCTCCACACAAATTGAAAACTGTGTGACACAGGAGGTTAAACGCACTGACTCTCTCAGCGGGGAGATTTATAGTAAAGTGGCTGGAATGGTGAACCCGAGCACAAGGAGAGGATAAAGGAGGTGTATTTTAGAAAGATGTCTGGGTCACACGTTGTCCCATCCTCTGGGTTTCCCATGCATGTTTTAGCTGTAATAAGATTCCCTGGACCCCAGAGAGTTGGGACCCAAGGAATAGGTTGCACAGATTTTTGCTTTAAATGGTCTGCATTTGCTCACATAACCTCACCAATTTTCTCAGCCCCAAGTGTCCAGCCTTATGTCTCATCCAGCTGTGGGTGTAGCTGTGGTCAGTCCCAATTGCATCAGAGCCCCTTAACAAATTCTGTAAGGATTTCGCTGTTTTTGTGATTTAGTTTGAAATTTATATTTATATTGGGGTTGAGCTGATTTTCACTGCCGTGTTTATGCCATTCTGTACACTCTTGATTCCCTTAAGGAGACATATCAACACATAGGTATTAAGATTCTTACTAGTCAGATATATTTATCGGCAGGGAATAGGGGATGTTGAGTTCAGTTCACTGAGCAAGGTGTAGTTCTTGTCTACTACACATTTGTTTTATGGAACGCTACCTGTGCTAATATCAAACTCTGGTTTTATGCACCAACGCACCTCACCTTTCCTCTTAAGCAGGCATAAGTGTGTTTTTTTTTTCTAAATGTGAGACTCTGTTCTGTTTTCTAATTCAGCTCATGTGTAGCCATGTTTACATTCCCTTCATAAGTGATATCTTATGATGAGTTTCTTTTTCTGTGTAACTTTTTTCCCTTAGAATCATCGTACCTTACTCCAGTCATTATGCTGCTACTGACTTTATGACATTGATTCCATGGCTGAGGGATATCCCATAGTACGTAAGTACCACAACTTCTTTATCTACTTTTCTCTTTCCTGGGATATTTGTGGTGTACTGAAGTGCATTTTTTTGTAAACAAAGCAGCCCTAAAGTTTGGGGTGGCTGTTTTTTGTTGATTTTCAGTTTTCCCAATGTATACGACCATGAGTGGAAGTACCCTAAACTCTTTAGCTCAGTTTTCAGATATTTTAATAAACACCGTGGACTTCTCCAGAGTGGCTCTTGGCAATTTACATCCCTCCTTTCAGCGTAACAAAGCTCACTGTTCCACACGACTGTGCTGCATTTCTAGATTTTACATTTTTTTGGGATGTTCTGTTTCACCATTGGCAAATGAGACTTATTTGTAGTCTGGCTTTGCATTGCCCACTTGATTCGTTGGCCAAAAAGTGCGTATGTGTGTTTTCGTGAATATATTGAGGAAAAAACGCATCTGCCCTTTTTGCCAAGGGCTTCATTGTCGAAGTTGTGCCACATTTCCTGTGCTTAAAATGTGATTCCTATCTACCTCTTCAAATATGTTTCCTGCAGTCCTACCTCAATTTCCGGTCCTCCTCGTTTCCTTCCCTCAACAGATTGTTGGAAGATAGTGGTCCATTATAACTCTGAAAGTTTGTGAATTCCTGAGACGCTGAGCTCCATTTTTTAACTCGCATTTTTTCTGAGCTTGCCACAGAACCGTAGCCTGGCTTCAGGCACTATCTTGGTTCTGGGGCTGCAGAATGAGGTTTGGGTTAACTCTTCTTCGTGATGGGAAATTAGACTGCCATGTGCCCGTCCAAATGCTTACAGCAAACCTCTTGTTACTTCCACCTCTTCCCATTCATCCTCCACAAAATTTCTGAACAGTTTGAAACATGAGGTTAAATATGCTGATTCTCCAAGAAGGGAGATTAATACTAAAGTGACTGGAATGGGAAACCCGCCAGAAGGAGAGGAAAAAAGAGGAGGGTTTTATAAAGCTGTCTGGATCACACGTTGTCCCATCCTCTGGGTTTCCCATGCATGTTTTAGCTGTCATAAGATTCCCTTGAATCTAGAGTGTTGGGACCCTTGGAATGGGTTGCATGCATTATTGCTTTAAATGGTCTGCATTTGCTCACAACCTCACCAATGCTCTCAGCCCCAAGTGTCCAACGTTATGTCTCATCCTCCTGTGGGTGTAGATTGGGTCAATCCAGGTTGCTTCAGAGATCCTGAATGAATTTTGTAAGAATTTTGTTGTTTTTGTGTATTGTTTTTGAAATTAATTTTTATAATGGGGTTGAGCTGATTTTCCCTGCCGTGTTTATGCCACTCTATACACGTTTGATTCGCTTACAGACATATTTGAATACATAGGAATTAAACTTCATACTAGTCAGATATATTCCTCTGCAGGGAATAGGGGATGTTGAGTCCAGTTCACTGAGCAAGGAGTAGGTCTTGTCTATTACACGTTTGGTTTATGGAACTGTACGTGTGCTAATATCAAACTCGGGTGTTTTGCATCACCCCACCTCACCTTTCGCTTTAAGCAGATATAAGAGTTTTTTTTTCTAAATGTGAGACTGTGTTCTGTTTTCTAATTCAGCTCATGTGTAGCCATGTTTACACACCCTTCATAAGTGATATCTTATGATAAGTTTCTTTTTCTGTGTTACTTATTTCACTTAGAAACATCGTACCTAAATCCAGTCATTATGCTGCTACTGGCTGTATGACATTGATTCCATGGCTGCGGCATATCCAATAGTATGTAAGTACCACAACTTTTTTCTTTCCTGGGATATTTAAGGTGTACTGAAGTCGATTTTCTTGTAAATGGAGCAGCCCTAAACTTTGGTGTAGCTGTCTCTTGTTGATTTTCTGTTTACCCCATGTATTAGCCCATGAGTGGAAGTACCCTAGGCTCTGTAGCTCTGTTTTTAAATGTTTCAGGAAACACCATGGACTTCTCCAGAGTGGCTCTTGTCAATTTCCATCCCGCCTATCATTGTCAAAAGACTCCCTCTTCCACGCAGCAGTGCTGCCTTTCTAGTTTTTACAATTCTTTAGGATGTGCTGTTTAACCGGTTGGACATGAGACTAATTTGTAGTGAGGATTTGCCATTGCCCTCTTGCTTGGTTGGCCAAAAAGTGTATATGCGTGTTTCCTTGAATATATTGCAGGAAACCACATACGCCATTTTTGGCCAAGTGCATCATTGTCAAAAGTGGGCCGCTTTCCCTGTGCTTAAAATGCGATTCCAATCTACATCTTGAAATATGTTTCCTGTAATCCTGCCTCGAATTAAAGTACTCCTCGTTTCCTTCCATCAACAGATTTTTGGACGATAGTTGTCCATTATATCTCTGCAGGTTTGTGAATTCCAGAGAACCTGAGCTCAGTTTTTCAACTCGCTTTGTTTGTGAGCTGGCCACAAACCCACAGGACTGTGTCAGGCCATATCCGTGTTCTGCTGCAGGAGGCTGAGCATTTTGTTAAATATTCTTCATGATGGGAAATTAGAGGGGCGTGTGCCCGTCCAAATGTTACAGAATGTCTCTCATTGGTTCCGCCTATTCCCTTTTAATCTCCACACAAATTGCAAACTGTGTGAAACAGGAGGTTAAAGGCACTGACTCTCTAAGGGGGGAAATTTATAGTAAAGTGGCTGGAATGGTGAACCCGAGCACAAGGAGAGGATAAAGGAGGTGTATTTTAGAAAGATGTCCGGGTCACACGTTGTCCCATCCTCTGGGTTTCCCAAGCATGTTTTAGCTGTAATAAGATACATTGGGCCCCAGAGAGGTGGCACCCAAGGAATGGGTGGCACTCAGTATTGCTTTAAATGGTCTGCATTTGCTCACTCAACCTCACCAATCTTCTCAGCCCCAAGTGTCCAGCCTTATGTCTCATCCAGCTGTGGGTGTAGATGTGGTCAGTCCCAGTTGCATCAGAGCCCCTTAACAAATTCTGTAAGGATTTCACTGTTTTTGTGTTTTAGTTTGATATTTATTTTTATAATGGGGTTGAGCTGATTTTCACTGCCGTGTTTATGTCACTCTATACACTCTTGATTCCCTTATGGAGACATATTAATACATAGGTATTAAGATTCTTACTAGTCAGATATATTAATCTGAAGGAATAGGGGATGTTGAGTTCAGTTCACTGAGCAAGGAGTAAGTCTTGTCTACTACACATTTGTTTTATGCAACGCTACCTGTGCTAATATCAAACTCTGGTTTTATGCATCAACCCACCTCACCTTTCCCCTTAAGCAGGCATAAGTGTGTTTTATTTTTTTTTCTAAATGTGAGACTCTGTTCTGTTTTCTAATTCAGCTCATGTGTAGCCATGTTTACATTCCCTTCATAAGTGATATCTTATGATAAGTTTCTTTTTCTGTGTTACTTATTTCACTTAGAAACCTCGTACCTAAATCCAGTCATTATGCTGCTATTGCCTTTATGACATTGATTCCATGGCTGAGGGATATCCCATAGTACGTAAGTACCACAACTTCTTTATCCACTTTTATTTTTCCTGGGATATTTGAGGTGTACTTAAGTGGATTTCTTTGTAAACAAAGCAGCCCTAAACTTTGGGGTGGCTGTTTCTTGTTGATTTTCAGTTTTCCCAATGTATATGCCCATGAGTGGAAGTACCCTAAACTCCTCAGCTCAGTTTTCAGATGTTTGAGGAAACACAGTGGACTTCTCCAGAGTGGCTCTTGGCAAGTTACATCCCTCCCATCAGTGTAACAAGGCTTACTGTTCCACACGTCTGTGCTGCATTTCTAGATTTTACCATTTTTTTTGGATATTCTGTTTGACCATTGGCAAATGAGAGTTATTTGTAGTCCGTTTTTGCATTGCCCACTTGATTCGTTTGCCAAAAAGCGCATATGCGTGTTTTCTTGAATATATTGAGGAAAAAACGCATCCGCCCTTTTGGCCAATTGCATCATTGTTGAAGTTGTGCCACATTTCCTGTGCCTAAAAGGTGATTCCTATCTACCTCTTCAAATATGTTTCCTGCAGTCCTGCCTCAATTTCCATTCCTCCTCATTTCCTACCCTCAACAGATTTTTGCACAATAGTTGTCCATTATAAGTCTGAAAGTTTGTAATTTCCTGAGACCCTGAGCTCCATTTTTTAACTTGCTTTTTTTCTGAGCTTGCCACAGACCCGTAGCCTGGCTTCAGGCCCTATCTGGGTTCTGGGATGGCAGCATGAGTTTTGGGTTAACTCTTCTTCGTGATGGGAAATTAGAGTGCCATGTGCCCGTCCAAATGCTTACAGCAAATCTCTTATTACTTCCACCTCTTCCCATTCAGCCTCCACACAATTTGTGAACAGTGTGAAACATGAGGTTAAATGTGCTGATTCTCCAAGACGGGAGATTTATAGTAAAGTGAGTGGAATGGCAAACCCGAGCACAAGGAGACAAAAACGGAGAAGCGTTTTAGAAAGCTGTCCGGATCACACGCTGCCCCATCCTCTGGGTTTCCCATGCGTGTTTTAGCTGTCATAAGATTCCCTTGAAGCTAGAGTGTTGGGACCCTTGGAATGGGTTGCATACATTATTGCTTTAAATGGTCTGCATTTGCTCACAACCTCACCAATGCTCTCAGCCCCAAGTGTCCAACGTTATGTCTCATCCACCTGTGGGTGTAGATGGGGTCAATCCAGGTTGCTTCAGAGCTCCTGAATGAATTTCGTAAGAATTTTGTTGTTTTTGTGTATTGTTTTTGAAATTAATTTTTATAATGGGGTTGAGCTGATTTTCCCTGCCGTGTTTATGCCACTCTATACACGTTTGATTCCCTTACAGACATATTTGAATACATAGGAATTAAACTTCATACTAGTCAGATATATTCCTCTGCAGGGAATAGGGGATGTTGAGTCCAGTTCACTGAGCAAGGAGTAGGTCTTGTCTATTACACGTTTGGTTTATGGAACCGTACGTGTGCTAATATCAAACTCGGGTGTTTTGCATCACCCCACCTCACCTTTCGCTTTAAGCAGATATAAGAGTTTTATTTTTTTTTCTAAATGTGAGACTCTGTTCTGTTTTCTAATTCAGCTCGTGTGTAGCCATGTTTAACTTCCCTTCATAAGTGATATCTTATGATAAGTTTCTTTTTCTGTGTTACTTATTTCACTTAGAAACATCGTACCTAAATCCAGTCATTATGCTGCTACTGGCTTTATGACATTGATTCCATGGCTGAGGGATATCCCATAGTATATAAGTACCACAACTTTTTTCTTTCCTGGGATATTTAAGGTGAACTGAAATCGTTTTTCTTATAAACGGAGCAGCCCTAAACATTGGTGTTGCTGTTTCTTGTTGATTTTCTGTTTGCCCAATGTATTAGCCTAGGAGTGGAAGTACCCTAGGCTCTGTAGCTCTGTTTTTAGATGTTTCAGGAAACACCATGGACTTCTCCAGAGTGGCTCTTGTCAATTTACATCCCTCTCATCATTGTCAAAAGACTCCCTGTTCCACACATCTGTGCTGCCTTTCTAGTTTCTACAATTCTTTTGGATGTTCTGCTTAACCAGTTGGAAATGAGACTACTTTGTAGTGAGGATTTGCATTGCCCACTTGCTTGGTTGGCCAAAAAGTGCATATGCGTGTTTCCTTGAATATATTGCGGGAAACCACATATGCCATTTTTGGCCAAGTGCATCATTGTCAAAATTGGGCCGCGTTTCCTGTGCTTAAAATGCGATTCCAATCTACTTCTTGAAATATGTTTCCTGTAATCCTGCCTCGAATTAAAGTCTTCCTCGTTTCCTTCCATCTACAGATTTTTGGACGATAGTTGTCCATTATATCTCTGCAGGATTGTGAATTCCAGAGAACCTGAGCTCAGTTTTTTAACTCGCTTTGTTTGTGAGCTGGCCACAAACACGCAGGATTGCGTCAGGCCATATCCGTGTTCTGCTGCAGCAGGCTGAGCATTTGGTTAAATATTTTTCGTGATGGGAAATTAGAGGGGCGTGTGCCCGTCCAAATGCTTACAGCATGTCTCTCATTGGTTCCCCCTATTCCCTTTTAATCTCCACACAAATTGAAAACTGTGTGACACAGGAGGTTAAACGCACTGACTCTCTCAGCGGGGAGATTTATAGTAAAGTGGCTGGAATGGTGAACCCGAGCACAAGGAGAGGATAAAGGAGGTGTATTTTAGAAAGATGTCTGGGTCACACGTTGTCCCATCCTCTGGGTTTCCCATGCATGTTTTAGCTGTAATAAGATTCCCTGGACCCCAGAGAGTTGGGACCCAAGGAATAGGTTGCACAGATTTTTGCTTTAAATGGTCTGCATTTGCTCACATAACCTCACCAATTTTCTCAGCCCCAAGTGTCCAGCCTTATGTCTCATCCAGCTGTGGGTGTAGCTGTGGTCAGTCCCAATTGCATCAGAGCCCCTTAACAAATTCTGTAAGGATTTCGCTGTTTTTGTGATTTAGTTTGAAATTTATATTTATATTGGGGTTGAGCTGATTTTCACTGCCGTGTTTATGCCATTCTGTACACTCTTGATTCCCTTAAGGAGACATATCAACACATAGGTATTAAGATTCTTACTAGTCAGATATATTTATCGGCAGGGAATAGGGGATGTTGAGTTCAGTTCACTGAGCAAGGTGTAGTTCTTGTCTACTACACATTTGTTTTATGGAACGCTACCTGTGCTAATATCAAACTCTGGTTTTATGCACCAACGCACCTCACCTTTCCTCTTAAGCAGGCATAAGTGTGTTTTTTTTTTCTAAATGTGAGACTCTGTTCTGTTTTCTAATTCAGCTCATGTGTAGCCATGTTTACATTCGCTTCATAAGTGATATCTTATGATGAGTTTCTTTTTCTGTGTAACTTTTTTCCCTTAGAATCATCGTACCTTACTCCAGTCATTATGCTGCTACTGACTTTATGACATTGATTCCATGGCTGAGGGATATCCCATAGTACGTAAGTACCACAACTTCTTTATCTACTTTTCTCTTTCCTGGGATATTTGTGGTGTACTGAAGTGCATTTTTTTGTAAACAAAGCAGCCCTAAAGTTTGGGGTGGCTGTTTCTTGTTGATTTTCAGTTTTCCCAATGTATACGCCCATGAGTGGAAGTACCCTAAACTCTTTAGCTCAGTTTTCAGATATTTTAATAAACACCGTGGACTTCTCCAGAGTGGCTCTTGGCAATTTACATCCCTCCTTTCAGCGTAACAAAGCTCACTGTTCCACACGACTGTGCTGCATTTCTAGATTTTACATTTTTTTGGGATGTTCTGTTTCACCATTGGCAAATGAGACTTATTTGTAGTCTGGCTTTGCATTGCCCACTTGATTTGTTGGCCAAAAAGTGCGTATGTGTGTTTTCGTGAATATATTGAGGAAAAAACGCATCTGCCCTTTTTGCCAAGGGCTTCATTGTCGAAGTTGTGCCACATTTCCTGTGCTTAAAATGTGATTCCTATCTACCTCTTCAAATATGTTTCCTGCAGTCCTACCTCAATTTCCGGTCCTCCTCGTTTCCTTCCCTCAACAGATTGTTGGAAATAGTGGTCCATTATAACTCTGAAAGTTTGTGAATTCCTGAGACCCTGAGCTCCATTTTTTAACTCGCATTTTTTCTGAGCTTGCCACAGAACCGTAGCCTGGCTTCAGGCACTATCTTGGTTCTGGGGCTGCAGAATGAGGTTTGGGTTAACTCTTCTTCGTGATGGGAAATTAGACTGCCATGTGCCCGTCCAAATGCTTACAGCAAATCTCTTGTTACTTCCACCTCTTCCCATTCATCCTCCACAAAATTTCTGAACAGTTTGAAACATGAGGTTAAATATGCTGATTCTCCAAGAAGGGAGATTAATACTAAAGTGACTGGAATGGGAAACCCACCAGAAGGAGAGGAAAAAAGAGGAGGGTTTTATAAAGCTGTCTGGATCACACGTTGTCCCATCCTCTGGGTTTCCCATGCATGTTTTAGCTGTCATAAGATTCCCTTGAATCTAGAGTGTTGGGACCCTTGGAATGGGTTGCATGCATTATTGCTTTAAATGGTCTGCATTTGCCCACAACCTCACCAATGCTCTCAGCCCCAAGTGTCCAACGTTATGTCTCATCCTCCTGTGGGTGTAGATTGGGTCAATCCAGGTTGCTTCAGAGATCCTGAATGAATTTTGTAAGAATTTTGTTGTTTTTGTGTATTGTTTTTGAAATTAATTTTTATAATGGGGTTGAGCTGATTTTCCCTGCCGTGTTTATGCCACTCTATACACGTTTGATTCGCTTACAGACATATTTGAATACATAGGAATTAAACTTCATACTAGTCAGATATATTCCTCTGCAGGGAATAGGGGATGTTGAGTCCAGTTCACTGAGCAAGGAGTAGGTCTTGTCTATTACACGTTTGGTTTATGGAACTGTACGTGTGCTAATATCAAACTCGGGTGTTTTGCATCACCCCACCTCACCTTTCGCTTTAAGCAGATATAAGAGATTTTTTTCTAAATGTGAGACTGTGTTCTGTTTTCTAATTCAGCTCATGTGTAGCCATGTTTACACACCCTTCATAAGTGATATCTTATGATAAGTTTCTTTTTCTGTGTTACTTATTTCACTTAAAAACATCGTACCTAAATCCAGTCATTATGCTGCTACTGGCTGTATGACATTGATTCCATGGCTGCGGCATATCCAATAGTATGTAAGTACCACAACTTTTTTCTTTCCTGGGATATTTAAGGTGTACTGAAGTCGATTTTCTTGTAAATGGAGCAGCCCTAAACTTTGGTGTAGCTGTCTCTTGTTGATTTTCTGTTTACCCCATGTATTAGCCCATGAGTGGAAGTACCCTAGGCTCTGTAGCTCTGTTTTTAAATGTTTCAGGAAACACCATGGACTTCTCCAGAGTGGCTCTTGTCAATTTCCATCCCGCCTATCATTGTCAAAAGACTCCCTCTTCCACGCAGCAGTGCTGCCTTTCTAGTTTTTACAATTCTTTAGGATGTGCTGTTTAACCGGTTGGACATGAGACTAATTTGTAGTGAGGATTTGCCATTGCCCTCTTGCTTGGTTGGCCAAAAAGTGTATATGCGTGTTTCCTTGAATATATTGCAGGAAACCACATACGCCATTTTTGGCCAAGTGCATCATTGTCAAAAGTGGGCCGCTTTTCCTGTGTTTAAAATGCGATTCCAATCTACATCTTGAAATATGTTTCCTGTAATCCTGCCTCGAATTAAAGTACTCCTCGTTTCCTTCCATCAACAGATTTTTGGACGATAGTTGTCCATTATATCTCTGCAGGTTTGTGAATTCCAGAGAACCTGAGCTCAGTTTTTCAACTCGCTTTGTTTGTGAGCTGGCCACAAACCCACAGGACTGTGTCAGGCCATATCCGTGTTCTGCTGCAGGAGGCTGAGCATTTTGTTAAATATTCTTCATGATGGGAAATTAGAGGGGCGTGTGCCCGTCCAAGTGTTACAGAATGTCTCTCATTGGTTCCGCCTATTCCCTTTTAATCTCCACACAAATTGCAAACTGTGTGAAACAGGAGGTTAAAGGCACTGACTCTCTAAGGGGGGAAATTTATAGTAAAGTGGCTGGAATGGTGAACCCGAGCACAAGGAGAGGATAAAGGAGGTGTATTTTAGAAAGATGTCCGGGTCACACGTTGTCCCATCCTCTGGGTTTCCCAAGCATGTTTTAGCTGTAATAAGATACATTGGGCCCCAGAGAGGTGGCACCCAAGGAATGGGTGGCACTCAGTATTGCTTTAAATGGTCTGCATTTGCTCACTCAACCTCACCAATCTTCTCAGCCCCAAGTGTCCAGCCTTATGTCTCATCCAGCTGTGGGTGTAGATGTGGTCAGTCCCAGTTGCATCAGAGCCCCTTAACAAATTCTGTAAGGATTTCACTGTTTTTGTGTTTTAGTTTGATATTTATTTTTATAATGGGGTTGAGCTGATTTTCACTGCCGTGTTTATGTCACTCTATACACTCTTCATTCCCTTATGGAGACATATTAATACATAGGTATTAAGATTCTTACTAGTCAGATATATTAATCTGAAGGAATAGGGGATGTTGAGTTCAGTTCACTGAGCAAGGAGTAAGTCTTGTCTACTACACATTTGTTTTATGCAACGCTACCTGTGCTAATATCAAACTCTGGTTTTATGCATCAACCCACCTCACCTTTCCCCTTAAGCAGGCATAAGTGTGTTTTATTTTTTTTTCTAAATGTGAGACTCTGTTCTGTTTTCTAATTCAGCTCATGTGTAGCCATGTTTACATTCCCTTCATAAGTGATATCTTATGATAAGTTTCTTTTTCTGTGTTACTTATTTCACTTAGAAACCTCGTACCTAAATCCAGTCATTATGCTGCTATTGCCTTTATGACATTGATTCCATGGCTGAGGGATATCCCATAGTACGTAAGTACCACAACTTCTTTATCCACTTTTATTTTTCCTGGGATATTTGAGGTGTACTTAAGTGGATTTCTTTGTAAACAAAGCAGCCCTAAACTTTGGGGTGGCTGTTTCTTGTTGATTTTCAGTTTTCCCAATGTATATGCCCATGAGTGGAAGTACCCTAAACTCCTCAGCTCAGTTTTCAGATGTTTGAGGAAACACAGTGGACTTCTCCAGAGTGGCTCTTGGCAAGTTACATCCCTCCCATCAGTGTAACAAGGCTTACTGTTCCACACGTCTGTGCTGCATTTCTAGATTTTACCATTTTTTTTGGATATTCTGTTGGACCATTGGCAAATGAGAGTTATTTGTAGTCCGTTTTTGCATTGCCCACTTGATTCGTTTGCCAAAAAGCGCATATGCGTGTTTTCTTGAATATATTGAGGAAAAAAACGCATCCGCCCTTTTGGCCAATTGCATCATTGTTGAAGTTGTGCCACATTTCCTGTGCCTAAAAGGTGATTCCTATCTACCTCTTCAAATATGTTTCCTGCAGTCCTGCCTCAATTTCCATTCCTCCTCATTTCCTTCCCTCAACAGATTTTTGCACAATAGTTGTCCATTATAAGTCTGAAAGTTTGTAATTTCCTGAGACCCTGAGCTCCATTTTTTAACTTGCTTTTTTTCTGAGCTTGCCACAGACCCGTAGCCTGGCTTCAGGCCCTATCTGGGTTCTGGGATGGCAGCATGAGTTTTGGGTTAACTCTTCTTCATGATGGGAAATTAGAGTGCCATGTGCCCGTCCAAATGCTTACAGCAAATCTCTTATTACTTCCACCTCTTCCCATTCAGCCTCCACACAATTTGTGAACAGTGTGAAACATGAGGTTAAATGTGCTGATTCTCAAAGACGGGAGATTTATAGTAAAGTGAGTGGAATGGCAAACCCGAGCACAAGGAGACAAAAACGGAGAAGCGTTTTAGAAAGCTGTCCGGATCACACGCTGCCCCATCCTCTGGGTTTCCCATGCGTGTTTTAGCTGTCATAAGATTCCCTTGAAGCTAGAGTGTTGGGACCCTTGGAATGGGTTGCATGCATTATTGCTTTAAATGGTCTGCATTTGCTCACAACCTCACCAATGCTCTCAGCCCCAAGTGTCCAACGTTATGTCTCATCCACCTGTGGGTGTAGATGGGGTCAATCCAGGTTGCTTCAGAGATCCTGAATGAATTTCGTAAGAATTTTGTTGTTTTTGTGTATTGTTTTTGAAATTAATTTTTATAATGGGGTTGAGCTGATTTTCCCTGCCGTGTTTATGCCACTCTATACACGTTTGATTCCCTTACAGACATATTTGAATACATAGGAATTAAACTTCATACTAGTCAGATATATTCCTCTGCAGGGAATAGGGGATGTTGAGTCCAGTTCACTGAGCAAGGAGTAGGTCTTGTCTATTACACGTTTGGTTTATGGAACCGTACGTGTGCTATTATCAAACTCGGGTGTTTTGCATCACCCCACCTCACCTTTCGCTTTAAGCAGATATAAGAGTTTTATTTTTTTTTCTAAATGTGAGACTCTGTTCTGTTTTCTAATTCAGCTCGTGTGTAGCCATGTTTACCTTCCCTTCATAAGTGATATCTTATGATAAGTTTCTTTTTCTGTGTTACTTATTTCACTTAGAAACATCGTACCTAAATCCAGTCATTATGCTGCTACTGGCTTTATGATATTGATTCCATGGCTGAGGGATATCCCATAGTATATAAGTACCACAACTTTTTTCTTTCCTGGGATATTTAAGGTGAACTGAAATCGTTTTTCTTATAAACGGAGCAGCCCTAAACATTGGTGTTGCTGTTTCTTGTTGATTTTCTGTTTGCCCAATGTATTAGCCTAGGAGTGGAAGTACCCTAGGCTCTGTAGCTCTGTTTTTAGATGTTTCAGGAAACACCATGGACTTCTCCAGAGTGGCTCTTGTCAATTTACATCCCTCTCATCATTGTCAAAAGACTCCCTGTTCCACACATCTGTGCTGCCTTTCTAGTTTCTACAATTCTTTTGGATGTTCTGCTTAACCGGTTGGAAATGAGACTACTTTGTAGTGAGGATTTGCATTGCCCACTTGCTTGGTTGGCCAAAAAGTGCATATGCGTGTTTCCTTGAATATATTGCGGGAAACCACATA